>NC_036842.1:56446827-56657814 GCF_002910315.2 Salvelinus sp. IW2-2015
AAATCATACAATGTGATTTTCTGGATTTTTGTTTTAGATTCCGTCTCTCACAGTTGAAGTGTACCTATGATAAAAATTACAGACCTCTACATGCTTTGCAAGTAGGAAAACCTGCAAAATCCGCAGTGTATCCAATACTTGTTCTCCCCACTGTAGCTCCATTCCTGTGTATTTCATTTTATTCCTTGTGTTAGTTACTATTTTATTTTGTAACCTCTGCATCGTTGGAAAAGGTTCGTAAGCAAGCATTTCACTGTAAAGTCTACACCAGCTGTATTCGCCACGTGATAAATAACATTTGAATCCATACCTTTCCTGTCTGTGGGACGGCGTTCTTCATGATGCGAGCCACGTTAGCGATGGGGAGGTAGATGTCCTGCTCACGGAAGTTTTCCTTGCTGCCGTTGCCTTCCTCATGGTCATGCAGGCTCTCATCCCCATCATCTGGCAGGGAGAGGGACATGTTAGATCCCTATTCAACACCACATTGTGTCTATACAAATCTTCTATCTAGATAAAATCTACATGTGACTTGGTTCATGTCAAGCCTGATAATTTATGATTACTACAGTATGTAAACCTGGTTATTTGTGAAGCATCTTTGGGCTTGTGAAAGGTGGTAGTGCCATGTCAGTATCTTTATGTTTATATAGGGGTGCTCTGATTGTGTCCAGCATCATTGGGCACCCAAGTTATTATGACCAAGGGATTGTGGATGTCGGAAAAGAGGGTGTGGCTGATTAGGGGTGCTTAGTCTGTGAGGTGAGTTCCACCACCTACCGTCCTGTGACTGRAGAACGTAGTGGCTTCCTGCCATGTACTCCCCTGACATTCCCAACTGAGAGGCGTCGGTGGTTGAACTGTCGCCGTCCATCTGTAAACAGGCAGAAGTTATAACTCAGTTCTTTTTAGGGCATTCATGCAATAATGTCTATCTGCAGACTGCAGTTACTATATGCTACGCCCACTATATATTTCACTAACTACAAGTATTGGGAACTTTCCAGTACATGTGTGACATCTTAGWGTAGTAAGAATAAGTGCACTCTATATGTGTGTGAAGGTCATTAAGCACCATTAGACATGCACCTGTCTTGGGAGTCTGCATGTCTGTTTCTTTTTATACCATTGCTATGGCCTAATGTTCACTGTCGCTGTGGTTACGCCACCAATGGAATCTATGACCTAATGTGAAACCAAGCTAAAATAAGTACAAGGAAAAAAGATAATGGTGGCTAAATGCCAGAGGGGATGAATCATTAACATAAAGAGGCGTTACTGTATGTGTGACGTAAGGATGAAAACTGTATAAAAAGTGTGTGCCAAGGYTGGAAAGGCAGTTGCTTCATGAACCAGCCCGGCTTGTGTTACTTTGTAATAAAGTCTATTTGAACTCACAGGTTCCGGTATTTGAGAAACATTATTGACTGAATATTTCCACGACACATGCCGTGTCCACTGCCATTGAGGCTGCTAGCTCTGTCTCTGGGCCACACTCCAGCACAGTAGCTTGCAGTAATGCACCAATGCCAACCACCCAACAAAAACACCAAAGGAGGCTTCTAGCTAGCGAGGCTAGGGCACACCGGTACAGTGTCTTTCGCCCCCACCTGCCAAGCACTGCTTTCCCGCAGTTCTGTTAACGTTACGATGGGGGAAGTAACTAGCTAATGTCGACAACTCAACTCCCGCGTGACACTACCGGGTTGTGATTACCCTCGTCGTCATGTTAAAATAACTGCGGGAAAGCAGTGCTCGGCAGGCGGGGGCGAAGGACAGTGTGTGCAAGTGTCCTAGCTAGATATCAGCCTCAATAGCAGTGGGCGTGGCATGTAGTAAGTGACACGTAGTGGGCGCAGCATGTAGTAAACGCAGTCTGCATATAGACCCTAATCCATTCATGGGAAATACAACAATATGGGTTGACTGTGTATTCTAACCTGTTTCTGTTTTAGCTACATTAACCAATCAGTGGCTGGATGAACTATCCAAATAGCCAATCAAAAACTGAAAGTACAGGTTAGTCGCCTGGGAAGCATTTTTTTCAGACGGAGAGGACATCTTGAGGTTGTTAGCTGGCATGAAACAAGTGGTCTTGTGCTGAATGGTGCTACATGGGAATCATGGAACAAGATCAGCAATATTGGGGCATGGACACAGAAACGAGAATTTCTGAGGAGGAATGGAGGCAGAAAAAGAGGAAGAGAATGAAAAGCAGAGGATGGATTTAAAACTGAGGAAGACGGCGATAACAATGAATGGGGGTGTCGAAGAAGATTGGTGTTGTGTAGTGCAAACAGAATGAGCCGTGTGCCGGACCGAGTTCTGGAGGGGCAATAGAAGTGCATGAGGGTAAGTTAAGTGAGGTGGAAGGTGTTGTGAAGGGCTTGGAACCCGAGCTTAGCATCGTTGGACATGATAAAGAAGAATCTGGTCCAGCAGGAGCGACATTTTTGGAGAAAGTGGGCTGATCCATGTGGCTTCAGGGTGGGTGAGAAACGAGTTGGGTGCAGTTGAATCAATGAAGGTAACCTGTAGTGGACTAGTGATATTTGTTTGTTTCTTCTAATCAGAGGGAGCAGGCGCTCCGTGTCACACAACTTGGGTCAAGATCTGTTTCTTACTTTGATCTTAGGAACAGGGTATCATTAAAAGCAGGGATTTCTGGGGTAGTGTTAGATGTGAAGGTGGAGCAATTGAAGTACAAGATTCTTGGAATTTGCGACGCCCACTGTTTGGTGCGACGCCCGCGCTGTTTGGTGCGACGCAAACCCGGTGGGGAGGGTGGTGAAACAGAGGAGCCACCGGCAGTCCTTATGAGGTGTCAAAGTCTCTACCTGACAAAGTCATGTTAGGATATATCTGTTATCCTGTTAGAGCTTTTGTGACAAATCCACTGAGCTGTTTCAGGTGCAACGTTTAGTCATGTAGCAGCAGTTTGTAGGAGGGAGTTTCCAATATGTGGGAAGTGTGCAGGAAGGCATGGGATAGAGGATTGTGTAGTTTCGGTRGATAAAGTTGTGTGTGTCAACTGTAGGGGTGCCCGTGTTGCTGGGGATCGGAAGTGTCCGGTGCGAGAGAGGCAGGTTGAGGTGGCTAGAGTCAGAGTAGTGTAGAAGGTGTCGTATGATGAGGCAGTGAAGAAATTAGAGGATGGGTCAAGGGTGCGAGTAGATTTGTGCCAGCACAAAGGGATAGGCCAACGAGTGATTTATGCTTCAGTAAGTTTGGCTTCTTATCGTTCATAGCAATGGCTTATGAACTGTACCGCAACAATGGAACTTAAATCACAGAAAATAGAGGTGGTGGCAGCTGCAGATAAGTATTAGGTACAGTACCAGTCAAAAGTTAGGAAACTCCAACTCATTCTTAGGGTTGTTCTTTATTTTTACTATTTTCTACATTGTAGAATAATAGTGAAGACATCAAAACTATGAAATAACACATATGGAATCATGTAGTAACCAAAAAAGTGTTAAATAAAAATATATTTTATATTCCTCAAAGTAGCCACCCTTTGCCTTGAAATCTTTGCACACTCGTGGCATTCTCTCAATCTCTCATGAGGAATGCTTTTCCAACAGTCTTGAGGGAGTTCCTAAATATGCTGAGCRCTTGTTGGTTGAGAGAATGCCAAGAGTGTGCAAAGCTGTCATCAAGGCAAATGGTGTCTAATTTGAAGAATCTCAAATATAAAATATATTTAGATTTGTTTAACACTTTTTTGGTTACTACATGATTCCATGTGTTATKTCATAGCTTTGATGTCTTCACTATTATTCTACAATGTAGAAAATAGTAAAAATAAAGAAAAACCCTGAGAATGAGTAGGTGTGTCCAMACTTTTGACTGGTACTGTTTATGAGATTTGACTTCAGAAGAGTTACAGGGTGCATTGAGTGGTGGTGTCCCGTCCTCCCAGGCTGTTTGCATTGGGCTGGAATGGGGTAGTGGATTGTTAATCCCCCTTCCTTTTTATATCACAAATGTAACGTGATTGGCGCATTCTAGCGAACATTGGCATATTGCCATTAGGGAACGCATGTGAAAATAACTCAATTTGCCTTTGCATTCTTAAACGCAACTTTTTAAATCTTTGGAAAAGGGTAAAGTCTACAAAACTTAGTTCACTCTGTAAGTAACATATTTTAGTTTTGCGATAAGAAAACTGTATTGAGATCAAATGTTTAATCGATTAGAACATTAGCAGAATGTCGGCCAAAATCCATCTCACATTGCCGGTGTTGTGCCAAAAATCTCCCCCCTGCCAGAATTCTCCCCCCCTTCACGTTATTCAATGCTGTGACTTGATTGCTAGTTGAGATTTCTGCACTTCACTCCGTTGTCAGTTTAGCCTACATTTCACTGATCTTAGTAGCAGAAAGCATTTTATGTTTGCAGTTTTCGGTTTGGCTATTTGTTTCAAGTGTATGTGGCGGTTCTAGCTGGTATGGCGCCTTGGGCGAACCCCCCCCATTCAGCGCCCACCCACACCCGGGGGTGAAAGTTGCTTTCCTGGGAGGCTGCCCATGTAGCTCCTACCGATTTGTATTAGTCTATGATTAAATCTCTTCGACAAAATGTGTCATCTCTCCCATGTCTTACCCAACTAGTATTTTTGAAAGTTTAAGGATAATAATTCATTGCTTGCCAACATTTTACTCCCTCCTCTATGTTTAATGTAACACACATACATTCATTATTAATTTCGGTTGCCTATCCTGACGTGAAGTTTGTTCTATAGAAAGTATTTGACTCTAGCCACAAAATTAGATGGGGGCGATTCTGGTAGGGTGGCGATTTTCGGCACAACACCGGCCATCCCCACGCAACTGGAGTGGAAACGCCAAGCGGATGCTTCACATTTATACATCCGGTGAAATATCTGTCTCATTGTTCTATCTGTGAGCACCGCTGTCTAGTCGCAGCTAAAACAGAGTACATTCACATTAGCATGGAATGGAGAATCTAACACAGTTGCATAAAAACTACGACTTGTTACTAGTTCAGACATGGATGGTCATGAATCTATAAGCCGCTTGCTACCCAGCTAGAGTCTAGCTAACACTAGCTTTTTCCAGAGCCCATGGCTCTGCAACATTCTCTTTGTTCCCGTGTTTACTGACAATTAGCCAGAGGGGAAATACAATGGCTAACTGGTTGGCTAGTAGTAGCGAGTATAACGTTAACTGGCTTATGTCGACGAAGCGAACTTGCCAAAAACCCAGAGACGGTAAATACGCGGAGACAGAACAGTTATCATTTTAACTTAAGATAACTTTAGATATCATCTAGTAACAAGATGCGCTAGCTAGATGGGAAGGAGAACTAACGTTAATGTTAGCTCGTACTAGCCAACTCACATTCATACTACATCAAAAACGCACGATGGCCACGCACGATGGCCATTTAATGGCCATTGTTAAATCGATTAGTAACTCACGATTTGGAAAAATTCTTCATGTTTAAACAATATTCAAGATGTCCCGTCGACTTCACCAGTTTGACCACCATGCCTAACATAGCYAATTACCATAGCTACATTTGACAGATGATTTTTTTGAGCTAGTCTTTGTTTGGGGGGCCTGTGCGTGAGAACCCATAGCAGGAAACCATTTACTAGCGAGTCCTGTAATTTAACAACTCGCAGTCTTCATTTCTACTTTCCCGCTGCTAATTCCCATTCACACTACCATCAAATAAAAAGAAACAGTCACACGCGGAGATTTCGATTCGAGGTAAAGCGAAATCGGATAGCAATCATTGGCCGGAGCCAGCCACAAACCTCCGATACAGCCCTGGTTGGTTAGCTTCTCTAAACGGCCGTGTGGTTGGACAGAAAATGGCTGCGAGAGAACCAGTCCCAGCGCGAAGTGCTGCTTCCCAAAAGCACTATCTCACTCTGCCGCTAGGGGAGCAATGTTTTCACTGTCCAGTAGACCTGTCTACTACTACTGGTACCTGGAAATTAGGCTACTCGTCATATAGATGCAGAGGCAGAACAAGATTTTTAATATTTTTCTTAATTCACTAGACAGTTTGTTGGACTCATTCTCAACTCACAAAACAATGCAAGACAAGTCACACAGATAACCCTTAGCAAAAAAAGATTGACTGTAATATTTTGGACACAGTAAATGTAGAATAACAGCAGTTATACTTCACTATAACCACAGTTATGCCGCATTGTATGTTGCACTCTGACTGCAATCTTTTTTMATAAGGGAAGGAAGTAACTGCAACATTATTGTCTCACATTGTCAAATTTAGGGTATGGTAACTTTGGTAATTTAGACTTTATTCACTTTTAAAAAATGTATACATATATGGTATATATTTTTTTAAATATATATATATCTGTGTCAATGAGTTTATAGGGGATATAACATATGGTTCAAGAGAAAATAGCATCTAATCAACAATGGCATTCTTTTCAATTTACTGCAACTCTTCCAACTATTCACTTTTTTCACAACTGCCACCAGTTTGGTGGCAAAACATTTACAACAAAGACATTTGGACATAGTAAAATAAATAAGTGTGTAAAAAAAAAAGAAGGATATTTCATGCTGAAACCTGAGGCCTCATATTAAACACCAATGTTATTTACTAAGTGATGGTTTATATTTAGGATAATGTTTTACAGCTTGGTCAGTAAATGTTTTATTTAAAAATCATCTTCTTTCATTATTTTATATATTTTACATGTGAGAGGGCYACAGAGAGCCAGAAATAATTACACGCCTGTGATAATCTGCAGTACCCAAAAAGACCACTAGATGCCATTTTATAAAATAATACAAATATACATGTGTACAAAACATTAGAAATGCCTGTTTTTTCCATGACATAGACTGACCAGGTGAAAGCAATGATCCCTTATTGATGTCACCTGTTAAATCCACTTCAGGCAGTGTAGATGACAGGGAGGAGACAGATTAAAGAAGGATTTTTAARCCTTGAGACAATTGAGACGTGGATTGTGAAGAAGAGATTGAGAGGGACTGGAGTTTAGACACACTGTAATATCGCGAACAAGAAAAAAAATGAAGAAAGTGGACCATATGAATAAATATGGAGTGGGGACAACATTCCACAATCAAATCAAATTTTATTTGTCACATGTGCCGAATACAACAAGGTTGTACAGTGAAATGCTTACTTACAAGCCCTTAACCAGTTTTAAGAAAATACTTTAAAAAAGTAATAAATAAAAGTAATAAATAATTACAGAGCAGCTGTAAGATAACAATAGCGAGGCTATATACAGGGAGTACTGGTTAGTCGAGGTATTTGAGGTAATATGTACATGTAGGTAGAGTTATTAAAGTGACTATGCATAGATAATAACAGAGAGTAGCAGCAGCGGGGAAGRGGGGCAATGCTAATAGTCTGGGTAGCCATTTGATTAGATGTTCAGGAGTCTTATGGCTTGGGGGTAGAAGCTGTTTAGAAGCCTCTTGGACCTAGACTTGGCGCTCCAGTACTGCTTGCCGTGAGGCAAGAAGCCATCCAGGAGCCAATCAACAGCCTGATCAACTCTATGCGAAGGAGATGTCGCGCTGCATGAGGCAAATGGTGATCACACCAGATACTGACTGGTTCTGATCCACGCCCCTACCTGTGACCAGAAGCATATCTGTATTCCCAGTCGTGAAATCCATAGATTAGGACCTAATTAATTAATTTAAATTGACTTATTACCTTATATGAACTAACTCAGTAGTCTTTTAAATTTGCATTGCATGTTGCGTTTATATTTTTGTTCAGTATTTGAACTTTACTGGTTGTCTGTGCGGTTGGTCCTTCAGCCAGTCGAAATTTGAGACAAAATATCCACAAAAAAGTATTGTTTATCTGACTTTTTAGAGCGCCTGTACTGCCGTTTAAATTTATATAACCTGGCACATGCGAAAAACCATGAAAACACCTGCAGACTTCGGTTACTTKTGTCATGTGCACGAGCAAACAAATCTTGATTGTCACATGCAGAGAACCGCATTTTGAAGTTGGATTAATAACACTTTCCTGAGTCTCAAATTTCAACCAACTGAAGGACCAACACCACAAAACAATCGTCTGAATAAATTCAAATTAATTTATTAAACATTTTACATGTAAAGGGAATGTTTAGAATTTCTCAACTTTGTGTGGAGTTGACTACATCATTTGAAGGCATTGCCATGCTTTGTGCCTACTTTACCCAGGCAGAATGAAAGGAGACTAGTATAAGATGAAGCACCCAGGGTGTCAGTCTCCAGTGGGAACCTGCTCCCCTATGAGCCAGAGCAGGAAGAAGGCCAGAGCGAGGAGGGCCGTGCCCAATAGAGATAGGGGATGGAGTAACTGTCTGGGTCCTTGCCCGTCCGCCACAGGCAATGGACCATCCAGTCAGCAAGACACAGCAGAGTGAAGACCTGAGAGAAGAGAACACAGAGGAAGATATACGGAACGGGAAAAAAAAGAGAGAGAGGCAGCCCTTTATTATAGTATACACTGACTACACCAAACATTAAGAACACCCCCCTTTTGCCCTCAGAACAGCCTCAATTCGTCGGGGCATGGACTCTACAAGGTGTCAAAAGTGTTCCACAGGGATGCTGGTCCATGTTAACTCCAATGCCTCCCACAGTCGTGTCAAGTTGGCTAGATGTCCATTGGGTGGATGGACCATTCTTGATACACACGGGAAACCGTTGAGCGTGGAAAAACCCAGCAGCATTGCAGTTCTTGACCCACTTAAACCGGTGTGCCCGGCATCTACTACCATACCCTGTTCAAAGGCACTTCAATCTTTTGTCTTACCCATTCACCCTCTGAACGGCACACATACACATTCCATGTCTCAAAAGGCTTAAAAATCATTTGCCCCTTCAACTACACTGATTTGGAGTGGATTTAACAAGTGACATCCATAAGGGATCATACAGCAGCTTTCACCTGGTCAGTCTATGTCATGGAAAGAGCAGGTGTTCTTAATGTTTGGTATACTCAGTATGAGTGTTAATGAAGGAGCAGAGGAGAAATAATCCACTTATGACTACTGAGACACATGAATTGGCCTAACTGATCTCTCTTGCTTCATGGTTTACATGTAGAAGGGCTGCAGCTAAGAAGGTGATAGACAGGAGCAGCACCTGGGCAGAGCGATGATTGGCTCTTGTTAGAGAGGTAGAGATGGTTGAACTGACAGGTAAAATACACTGACAACAGAAGATTTAATTAATTTTGTGCTCACATGCATGTTAAAGGGATTGGTCATGTGTGTGTCATTACCTGGGCCACAAAAGGTCCTGCAGGGGTTGTAGCAGCTCCTTCGGTCCTCAGGCACCTGCCTGCAGATCAGTGGTGATACGACTGGACTAGATGGCAACCAAGTTCCCCCCAACACCTAGATTGAGATGAGGAGAAGAGACACAATGATCACATGCATTATGACTTCCCATTTTCTTGAAGGATCCTGAATGTGTGCTCCTAAAAACCCAGCTCCCCGTCTTACTATTCATAACTGCCGTGTAGACTATCATTCCCGCCATGTTCGGGTCTGATACAGTTGTGTTCAGGATGAGTCCTCCGATACTAGAGATTTTTTTTTATTGAAGCATGGTATTTCCATGAAGTTCACAAGATTCGAATGCTGTGACGACTTCAGGGGCACGGAACAGGGTAGCAGACCTGCTGATGACCATGGCAGTAATGATTGGTTCCCAGCCTGTGTAGAGTAGAATGCAACTGGCTGGGTTTCTGAAGGAGACGGCCACCCACAGATGGGTCAGGCAGAGGAAGATCAGACACACCAGGTACGACACATAAGGATAATATTTTGTGGAGACAGAGAGGAGCAGACATACTTGCTAAACAAACACAGTTGATAGCCAGACAGACTAGTGTCAGAGCCATAAATGTAGCTATGACTCTCCAGTAAATGGGCCAGACTGCCCCCTAGTGACCTAAACCTCTCTCTTTCTCACTGCCTCTCTCTTTCTCACTGCCCCTCTCAACAACCCACCTCCACTTCCTTCCTCTTCTCTATGCCTGCTGCTCTCTCCCCTCACCTATGCATTCATAGAGCCCCTGGCTGAGGCAGGCCAGGGTGATGAGGTCACCGAAGCTGGCAGCGATGGGAGTGGCCACATTGTCTCGGTTGATGCCTATCCTCTTGGAGCCGATGATCACTCCCACCACGATCATCCTTGGGAGGACACAGTCGAGTGTGGTTCAGTCAACTATTCAGAGTTGCATGGCTCTCCAACCAAGGTGCATGAATTGAGGAGCAAAGAGGTGCACAAATGAAAGCAATGTGGTTACAGCTGGGAGAAGCAGCAGACTGGGGGAAGGCACAGGTGATGAAATAGCCTTCAGTGGCATTATTCACTTCCCCTCATATCCAGTGGTAAATTAAAATTAAGAACCCGTAAACACAGATGGTGAAGTTGAAATTGTTGGAATAGAGTTGATACGTGTCTGGTATCTGGAACAATCAGGAAGTAACCTAGGAGTGGCAGGTAGCCTAGTGGTTAGAGAATTTGGCCAGTAACCGAAAGGTTGCWGGATTGAATCCCCGAGCTGACAAGGTAAAAATCTGTTCTGCCGCTGAGCAAGGCAGTTAACCCACCTCTCTGATTCAGAGAGGTTGGGTTAAATGCGGAAAACACATCTCAGTCGAAGGCATTCAGTTGTACAACTTTCCCTAACCAGCATTCAAAATATAAAACCACATTAATAATTGATTTGACTGTCCTTGATCACAAGCTCTACAGAGTCTGGTCTGTCTCTGATTTTAAGCATTGGTTTTATTTGGGTCATAAAATTATTTAGCAACCAAAAGGTCTCTAATATGGAAGAAACCTACAGTTTTAGTTTGAGTTGTTTCCTGGTCTCTTTGCTGAATGTTCTGTGTCCCATAGACAGAAAGAGCATGCAGGCTTTTGCAGGAATCCCGCAGCTGTATTCAATATGGTAAATAGTCATTAGTAATAATGATTAATGGATACACACGTGCCCCTGTGATAGAGAGGGCATGGTATGTAGAAAGACGCACCTTCCCTATAGCAACTGCAGTCTCACACTAAGATGCTAGTGAATTGGCATGCATGAACCTATGTAGGACAATGAGGTGATGTGAGGATAGGGATAAATTGTGTTTTTAAACTAGTGTTGGTGTTCGTCCGTTGCTGTAAATACCTTGCTAGCTGTTAGAGCTGTAATTTACAACCTGGGCCTCCCAAGGTCAGTGTGGTACACTGTATATGCATAAAAGTATATGGACACCCCTTCAAATTAGTGGATTTGGCTATTTCAGCCACACGCATTGCTGACAGGTGTATAAAATTGAGCACACAGCCATGCAATCTCCATCGACAAACATTGGCATTAGAATGGCCTTACTGAAGAGCTCAGTGACTTTCAATGTCGCACCGTCATAGGATGCCACCATTCCAACAAGTCAGTTCGTAAAATTTCTGCCCTGCTAGAGTTGCCCCGGTCAACTGCAAGTGCTGTTACTGTAAAGTGGAAACTTCTAGGAGTAACAACGGCTCATCAGTGAAGTGGTAGGCCACACAAGCTCATAGAACGGGATCGCCGAGTGCTGAAGCTTGTAGTGCATAAAAATCGTCTGTCCTCGGTTGCAACACTCACTACCGAGTTCCAAACTACCTCTGGAAGCAATGTCAGTACAAGAACTGTTTGTCGGGTGCTTCATGAAATGCGTTTCCATGGCCAAGCAGCCGCATACAATCCTAAGATCAACATGCGCAATGCCAACGCGTTCTCTGGAGTGATGAACCACGCTTCACCATCTGACAGTCCGACGGATGAATCTGGGTTTGGCAGATAACAGGAGAACGCTACCTGCTCCAATGCATACTGCCAACTGTAAAGTTTAGTGGAGGAGGAATAATGGTCTGGGGCTGTTTTTCATGGTTCGGGCTAGGCCCCTTAGTTCCTGTGAAGGGAAATCTTAATGCTACAGCATACAATTACATTCTAGATGATTCTGAGCTTCCAACTTTGTGGCAACAGTTGGGGGAATGCCCGTTCCTGTTTCAGCATGACAATGCCCCTGTGCACAAAGCGAGGTCCATACAGAAATGGTTTTTCGAGATCGGTATGGAAGAACTTGACTGGCCTGCACAGAGCCCCAGCCTAAACCCAAACAAACACCTTTGGGATGAATTGGAACGCTGACTGCGAGCCAGGCCTAATCACCCAACATCAGTGCCCGACATCACTAATGCTTTTGTGGCTGAATGGAAGCAAGTCCCTTCAGCAATGTTCCAATATCTAGTGGAAAGCCTTCCCGGAAGAGTGGAGGCTGTTATAGCAACTGGCACCAGGATGAAGATCTCTGTGACTCTCTGGAACACCTCCCAATGCTGCCACAACAACACACCCACAGTTGAATACACCAACATAACATGCATTAGACCAGGGCTCTTCAACCCTGTTCCTGGAGAGCTACCCTCCTGTCACTCCAACTCCAGATGTAACTAACCTGATTCATCCTTTAAACCAACTAATTATTAGAAATAGGTGCGCTAGATGAGGGTTAGGGATTAGGGTTGGATTAGGGTTGGAATGAAAACCTACAGGATGGTAGCTCTCAAGGAGCAGGGTTGGAGAGCCCTGTAATAAACTGACACACAATGCAGTGTACACACCAACACACAATACACTACTAGACAGACCAGTAGACAATGCAATAGATCAATATTCAGACACACAATACAATACATAAACATACCATGCACTACACTAAAACACAATACAGTACACACCCATACACRACGCAATAACAGATCAACAAATAAACACACCATGCAATTTATCAGTACCTCACCTGAACAACGTCCGGTAGCATCCCAGCTGACACCGTCCCCAATCCAGCCAGAAAAAAAAAACAGTTTCAGAGTTTAATTGCTGTGAAAGGAGAAAACTGAGGACTGATCAACAGCATTGTAGTTACTCAACAATACTAACCTAAATGACAGAGTGAAAAGAAGGAAGAATAAAAAATATTCCAAAACCTGCATCCTTTCCGTTTTATTTTTTATTCTTTCAAGAAAACGTACAGTATTATATAGAGCCCTTATTGCATGGAACTTCCTTCCATCTCATATTGCTCAAATAAACAGCAAACTTGGTTTCAAAAAACAGATAAAGCAAACCCTCACGGCACAACGCCTCTCCCCTATTTGACCTAGATAGTTTGTGTGTATGCATTGACATGTAGGAAACGTGCCTTTTTAAAAGACGTATGTAGTTCTGTCCTTGAGCTGTTCTTTTCTATTGATTTTCTGTATTATGTCATTCTGTATTATGTTTCATGTATTGTGTGGACCCCAGGAAGAGTAGCTGCTGCTTTTGCAACAGCTAATGGGGATCCTAATAAAATACCAAATACATCATTACATCAAAACTGCATGCATGTTATCAAGTTGCGTGCCCCTGTTTGTAGCTAACTCGTCAGATTTATCTAGTTTGGCGTGGACTTTGTCTTATTTATTTTTGGCTACATCGAGTTGTTCCTGTAGAAGATGATTTTGTTCCTGTAGAAGACGATTTTGTTCAAGAGTTTGTGCTCGTTCGTCGTCATAAGTTTTGCCATTTCTTTTAATTGTTCAGTTTTCAAACACAGTTCCTCGGCTAGCAGTATCTTTTCCTTTTCTGCTTTTGTTATTAGTTTCCTGGTTCTCTCCACCTGTCCTTTCATGTCAACCGTTTCTTGCTCGTGCTTCTGCTGTGCACTGCGGTACTGGATCGATGTCAATCTGCTGGCGGCCATACTTCAGGGCTAAACTGGAGAGAACCTTTACAAGGCCTGCGCCTGATGGTTTATTTTGTAGGGCGTTTGTTGTTATTTCTGCTGTTCTTTCGCTTATGGCATAGTTTGGGTTTATATCGCTGCTGAGGTCATCAATCAATCTTTCTGTGGGTGAGGGTTCATTAATTAGCAGTGGAATGCGGGCCACCCTCTCTGATAGCKTGGTCATTACTATAAAAATAAAATAAGTTTGGGTTTTGACTGTTTGGAAGCTGCAAAAACGATTTTAATCAATTTATAGACATTAATGAATCATCAATACTGGAAAAGTAATGTGAGAGTTGGACATCTATGAACTTGCAAAAGCAAATTTTATTGATTTAGCAAAGTTAATGATTAACCTTAAATGTATAGGCTATCTGGGAATTAAACTTGAGTTAACCTGAAAGCGTCGCTGTATCTAGGTTAAGATTGCTAAGTTTAAAATGTCTAATTGGTTGGAACAAATTAATTTGGTCCTTCGCCGAATGATCAACCTGGTAAAAAGGCCATTTAACTTCCTTGTTAAATCAACTGAGACAACGATATCCAATCAGTTGATATTGGTTGGATATTATAAAGTGGAACCAGTTGTTACAGATGTGAGAAGACGTTTTGCTCTCACATTGGATTTTTTTTTGTCTTCACAAAAACACTGTTGGCAACCACAAGGGGTCAGTTACCCCTGAAAGCTGAAATCACATGGGATTCCGGCAAAGGCGGGACTTCCATCGCCCAAAGCTCGGGATTTCTGCTATAAACAAAGAACAATGTCTTCTCTCTGTTTGTTAGCTTAGCTTCTAATGCAAAGCTAGCCATTCTTGTACAAGCATGTTCACTTCAAGCACAAAAAGGTCCCCTTCAATTTGGGACCGGGGGTTTACAAACAACGTCTCACATTCAACACAATCAGCGTTTCTTGCTAGCAATGGTACTGGAATACGCGGCAACATAAAGAAACACTCACCGCGTCTACTCATGCTCATGAAGCGTGAGAGACAGAGAGACAATACTTTGCTTCGGCCAAACTAATATATCTTCTCAAATTTCCTTAAATCGGCTGACCCTTATGTCCTAACTCTGGAAATTAATAATTCACCATACACACTCTGACCTTTTGTCAGATATACAACACAGGAGAAACTTTGTACATGTAGTGTGTATACTTTCCAAGTTACAGTATTTCCTAAATAACATTTTTAATGACATCACAAAATAACAAACAAAATGACATTTGTGTTCTATAGATCGTCTCTGACCATCCCCCATGTTCTATGTTAGAAATATTGTTCCAGTATTTGCTTTGAACGTGTTAGAGTTTCGGCGGGAAAAGTCTCTTGAAACAAAGCACATTCCTTTGGTGAATATTAGAGAGGGAGACCTGAATCTTCTCCCCTTGATTTACGACAGGACATGAGTTGTTAATCACCTGTAGTTATTTCCTCTTCCCTCTGCGGGTGAGAGGGGGTCTGATTGATGTTATTCCTTGCAAACCTGGTCTGACCTATTTAGTTTCTCATGGACAGTCATGACACAATCCAATAACCCACGCACTCACTTGAAACCCAATCCAGTGCCCGCTCGATCCAGAAACAAGCCCACAGGCTTTGACAATAGACTCTGATAGAAATGCCATAACACAGGAGATAAACAACATCGCAATAGCCAATTCCACTCAAACGTTGATAAGTCGCTGTTTTCACCATGAACACAAATGATACRTTACGCCGTTGCGAACTATCACTCCACTTTCTGGGGAATATGACCACAAAACGCAACTCTGAAAGTCGCTACCTGGAAACAGTCCTGGAGGACTGCTTAACACGTGCTGCGCTAATTGATTTGGGCTCGACAATATCTCTCATCTCTCAAACATTGTTCAATGATCGCAAAAGGGCTGTGAACCCAGCTAATTGTTGGTTAAAAACGGAGCGATGCGACTCTAAACTTTGAGGTTTCACTCAGACTACCTCGCCTCTCACAATGCGTCTCATGCTGAAACTACACTTCCCAAACTTATTGCTTGTTCCCCCTGTGTATGTTATCAGCCTCAACACTGAACACCTGCTACTCGGAGCAGACTATATGGATCATTTGGTCCCACTGATGAATTGGAAAAACAACCAATTGTGATCACAAGTAACCGTGCCATCTCTTCTGACCACACTGTTTTTTCCTAATGCTGGCAACAACACAGTCATCCACAAGGAGTATCTGTCAACAGGACCCCTTAGGAAAAAGACGAAAAAGGGTCGAGGCTACGTGCAACACTGTACGAGGCCCCCCRCTCAGGAAACAAATCAAGTTGTAAACTTCCCGACGAGAACAGAGAGGGGTGGACGACCTTGGAATACATCTTGAGATATCACTGAGGTGTCCCACATTGATCGTAAAATAAGTCCTGTGGACTTTCCACCTCCCCACCAAAAATTGTAACAATAATCATTCCTTGCCATRCGTAGTCTCAACTACAATGCAACTAGTAAAATGCTCTAATCATGTGTTCCGGTAGGATACAGTGGCTTGCGAAAGTATTCACCCCCCCCCCTTTGCCATTTTTCCTATTTTGTTGCCTTACAACCTGGAATTAAAATGGATTTTTTTCGGGGGGGGTTGTATCATTTGATTTACACATCATGCCTACCACTTTGAAGATGCTAAATATTTTTTCTTGAAATAAGACCCCAAAAAATGAAAACTTGAGCGTGCATAACTATTCACCCCCCCCAAAGTCAATACTTTGTAGAGCCACCTTTTGCAGCAATTACAGCTGCARGTCTCTTGGGGTATGTCTCTATAAGCTTGGCATATCTAGCCACTGGGATTTTTGTCCATTTTTCAAGGCAAAACTGCTCCAGCTCCTTCAAGTTGGATGGGTTCCGCTGGTGTACAGCAATCTTTAAGTCATACCACAGATTCTCAATTGGATTGAGGTCTGGGCTTATACTAGGCCATTCCAAGACATTTAAATGTTCCCTCTTAAACCACTTGAGTGTTGCTTTAGCAGTATTCTTAGGGTCATTGTCCTGCTGGAAGACTGATACAGGTTTCCCTCAAGAATTTCATCTGTATTTAGCGTCATCTATCATTCCTTCAATTCTGACCAGTTTCCCAGTCCCTGACGATGAAAACATCCCCACAGCATGATGCTGCCACCACCATGCTTCACTGTGGGGATCGGGTTCTCGGGGTGATGAGAGGTCTTGGGTTTGCACCAGACATAGCGTGTTCCTTGATTGCCAAAAAGCAAAATTTTAGTCTCATCTGACCAGAGTACTGTCTTGTTTTGCACGCTTTGTACAAAATAATAAAATGCAGTACTACAGGATATTTCTTAACGTAGCTCTTTATTAGCTAGCTACAACTGCATGTTCACGTATCTTCAACCTTGATCAACTGACCATGACCTAACCATCTGGGTGGTCTTAACCAATCATAGCATAGTATGATACGGCGGTAAAATGCATCCAATTATAATTCAGTATGTTTACACATATGAATATTACATCCCCCTTCTTTTAAAACAAAAGAAAAATGTTTTACATATTCTTAGCGTTTCTTTTGAATACATGCTCTGTAGTTTGAACTCAGTGTAAGTAACCATTTATATTGCATACTACACCAACTGAATCAACATAGACTCTGAAACAATGATCCAACATACTGTTACTTTTCGAACAAGGGATTCTCAGCAACTCAGCTTTCACTGTAGAAGTTACATCTTAACATTTCAAACAAATACAATACCAAAGCATTTCAAGTGAACTTTCAATAACAAGTTTACAGTCTGGAACTCTTTTAGGGCAGCGATCCGCCTACACCCTTTGACATTTCACAGGTCTAGGACAGCTCTGGGCTTGGCCTCTCTTCCTGACCTTGTGCGATATGATGCTGAGCATGCTTCTGTGTCAGTCAACAGTTCTTGTGGTGTTGCGGGTAAGCATGGTGTATGTTGTGCTGTGTGTGTGTTAAGTCCATCACGTTCTCTTTCAGGAGAACAGCTCATCTCATCAGTGTGTTGTTCTTTTGTGTTCAGTAGGTGACGGCGATTGCGGCGGTACACCACTCCTTCTGCGGTGCGGACGTAATATGAACGTTCAGTGTCAGCTGGCTGGATGACGACTGCTGGCTTTCAGAGGCCATGCTCCTGGAGCCTAACTGACTCTCCGTCGATCAGTGGTGGCATTGGTCTAGCTGACCTGTAGTAGTATCTCTTTTGTTGTTGTTGTCTCTGTGCACGTTTTTCATGCATTTCCKTGTAGCTGACGACCTCAGGTTGCAGCTGCTGGTTGGTGCTGGGAAGGATTGAGTGAAGTTTGCGGCTCATCAACAGCTGGGCTGGTGATTTGAAGTTGTCAACTGGAGTGTTGCGGTATTCAAGGAGACTGAGGTAGGGGTCTCTCTTGTCTGCTTTTGCTTTGTCCATGAGTGATTTAGCAATCTGCACTGATTTTTCAGCAAGGCCATTACTTTGAGGGTAGTGTGGGCTTGTGGTGACATGTGTGAACTCCCATGCTTTTGTGAAGGATTCAAACTCATTTGATTTGTAACAGGGCCCATTGTCAGATATTAAAGTCTCTACAATGCCATGCYTGGCAAAGGCTGCTTTCAGCTTGTGTATCACAGCTGCAGATGTAGTGCTGTGAAGCTTGTCGAGTTCGAAGTATCTGCTGTAGTAGTCCATATGTTTACACATATGAATATTACAAGTACCTTCTTCCATATGTTTGGGGAGTCTCCCACATGCCTTTTGGCGAACAACAAACGTGTTTGCTTATTTTTTTCTTTAAGTAATGTATTTCTTCTGGCCATTCTTAGGTAAAGCCCAGCTCTGTGGAGTGTACATCTTAAAGTGGTCCTATGGACAGATACTCCAATCTCCGCTGTGGAGCTTCGCAGCTCCTTCAGGGTTATCTTTGGTCTCTTTGTTGCCTCTCTGATTAATGCCCTCCTTGCCTGGTCTGTGAGTTTTGGTGGGCGGCCCTCTCTTGGCAGATTTGTTGTGGTGCCATATTCTTTCCATTTTTTAATAATGGATTTAATGGTGCTCCGTGGGATGTTCAAAGTTTCAGATATTTATTTGTAACCCAACCCTGATCTGTACTTCTTCCCCACTTTGTCCCTGACCTGTTTGGAGAGCTCCTTGGTCTTCATGGTGCCGCTTGCTTGATGGTGCCCCTTGCTTAGTGATGTTGCAGACTCTGGGGCATTTCAGAACAGGTGTATATATACTGAGATCATGTGACAGATCATGTGACACTTAGATTGCACACAGGTGGACTTTATTTAACTAATTATGTGACTTCTGAAGGTAATTGGTTGCACCAGATCTTATTTAGGGGCTTCATAGCAAAGGGGGTGAATACATATGCACGCACCACTTCTATTTTTTATTTTTTTCATTTCACTTCACCAATTTGGACTATTTTGTGTATGTCCATTATATGAAATCCAAATAAAAAAACATTTAAATTACAGATTGTAATGCAACAAAATAGTAAAAACGCMGAGGGGGATGAATACTTTTGTAAGGCACTGTAATATTACAGAATAAATCGGTAGGGTAGCTAGTCTCCTGGGGTACCAATGCCAGCAACAGTTAGCCCAGCCACAGTCAGTAAGAAGGTTAGAGACCTAACAAGTCGAATTGCCCTTGATAACAGCGACAGAGGAGGTAGTAGTCACTCAGATTGCAACACGTGGAAGGTAATCTTCAAAACACTCTTCTGATGGTTAACACACATGCCGCTGGTTCAGTGCTTATAGAGTACTTCCGTTATGAAGTTAGCTCCTCCGTGGATAACATAGCTATGAAAAAGACTCCTTCACACCTATCGCCACTACAATGGTGTAAGACACATTGACTTGTAGAAAAACCACTACCGGTCCCCTTGGCATATGGCTTGAGGTCGGCACTGATTCTTACTGACACACGGTCATTGACATGGAAATTATCTGATGACCTCAGACTCACTGCCCAGGTTGCAGCCTACCATGATACTTGKTTTTTTTGCCCTTGGCATGTGCGCTTGTGCAAGCAAAAATTGGCATGCACAACTGAACATTTAATGACAATTTATAATAGGATCACTTTAGGGTTAAAGCAAAATACCAGTCTTGGTAAAGTTGTAAATAGACCCTGAAGCCCCTTTGACTCTACAGCTACATTAATCACCAGTTTCTCCCCAGAGGTCCATAGGTCATCCCTATAGACTGTCCGAAGCTAGTGCCTTACAGCTGTAGCCTCATCGTGTAGTTATCAACTTAAGATAGTGGTGTGTTGCTTAGGGCACTAAGTAGGATCACCCTAGATATGACATTAGACAAAATGTCATGATAGAGTCATTTAGCCAAGACCGTGGAGGTATGTAAAATAGAGACCAATTAGATTATTAAGGTGTTGTAACTATATCATAAATATTTTTTAAATTTAAATTGGGACATTTAGAAAGTAATACGGCCCTTAACAAGTTCCCCGTTCGACCACCAGATGATGCCACAACGCCACTCATTTGGGGAAGAAATGTAAGGATGTATTGCGTGAGTGTGGTGCGTTATTAACATCTGGACGACAAATCAACCGGACGACAGGTGCGGAACGACGATCCTTAACCAGGACATCCCATGGCCATTCTTGTGGTGGTCTGCAGCTTGCAGAAATCATACCAGGTTAAACCACCAGAGGGGGACTGTCACGACGATCCTTAACCAGGACATCCCATGGCCATTCTTGTGGTGGTCTACAGCTTGCAGAAATCATACCAGGTTAAACCACCAGAGGGGGACTGTCACGACAATCCACAACCAGGACATCCCGTGGTCATTCTTGTTGGGGGTTGAAACTTGCAGAATCCTTCCAAAATTTAACCTACCAGAGGGGGACTGTCATGACTGCCCACGAGAATCCAAATAGGTCAGATCAGGTTTACAATGAATAACTTCAATCAGACCCCTCAAACCCGTAGACGGGGAAGGAAAGAACTAGTGGGGTTTAACAACTCACGTCCTGTTGTAAATCAAGGGAGAAGATCCAGGCCTGTGCTCTCAAGATTCACCAAAGGAACGTGCTTTGTCTCAACAAACTTTTTCCCACTGAAACTCTAATACATTCAAAAGCAAATACTAGAGCAATATTTCCAACGTAGAATGTGGGGAATGGTCAGAGGTGATCTATAGGATACTAATGTCATTTTATTTGTTCTTTTGTGATGTCATTCAAAATGTTATAAAGGAAATACAGTAACTTGGAAAGTATACCCACTACATATATGATGTTTCCATACTATGCATTGTGCATACTATATGTAATATATATCACATATATGAAAAATTATGAAAGTGTTTTTGTTAAGAGACGGATGTTATTTGAGAAGTTATAAGAGATAATTATTTTCCAGAACTTTTCACAGTGAGTAATCACCACCCCGGAGTGAGGTCAGGGAGCGTGCCAGCCTGCCAGAACCGCCYCTTTCGAGCCAAAGGTATAAAGGATGGGTGAAGAAGTTAACACATTAGACCAGAAAAGCGTGAAGCTGCAGCTGCGCGTTTAAAATGGTTTGACTTTGAATCTTAACACGAGGTGGAGGCGATAAACTCATTCATGATAAATACATTCATGATTTCTTTCTCAAAGCGGGCAGCGGTTCGTGTGCAAAGTATATGGTTACTGTAGGTGAGAGTAGTTTCTGAATGTGGAAATGTTAAGTGCCTCTATCCCTCTCTCTCCCTCTCCAACTCTTCTTTAACAAGCATCCATGTTGTTGTCATTCCGCGAGGGACCTGTTTTCAGCGTATTAAGTCTCCAGTCAATAACCAGTGCAGAATGTGTATGTTTATCCTGTGTTCCCATTTAATTAGCTAGTAAATAAATAATTAAATCAATTTGTGTAGTCTTGAATCACAAGCAAGGCTCAGGTTTTTGCAGATGCAAGGAGGTTACGACTGTTCAGAGTGATGATATGATACGATGTTGTGCAGTAATGAAATGCTTCACTGGGTCAGTCTGAAACTTTGCACACAAACTGTTGCCATCTGGTGGCCAAAATCTAAATTGTGCCTAAACTCATGTMATTTTATGGCCTTTCTCTCCATTTCAAAGATGGAAAAAAGAAAGAAAGAAAACGTATGTTTTTTTGTTTGTATTATATTTTACCAGATCTAATGTGTTATATTCTCCGACATTAATTTCACATTTCCACAAACTTCAAAGTGTTTCCTTTCAAATGGTACCAAGAATATGCATATCCTTGCTTCAGGTCCTGAGTTACAGACAGTTCGATTTGGGTATGTCATTTTAGGTGATAATTGAAAAAAAAGATCAGATCCTTTAAGATTCTTTTGGGAATCAGCTTGTCACATCCTAATTCGGATGTCTTGTTTGTTTTATTAACCTTTTGTAAATCCAAGGCATTTGTGTATATTAACCATATACTTACAGATATGTCATAGTAATAAAATGTATTTCTAAAGAAATGTATTGTATAATTCCTCATTAGGCACAGGCTGTCACACCCTGATCTGTTTCACCTGTCTTTGTGCTTGTCTCCACCCCCCTCAAGGTGTCGCCCATTTGCCCCATTATCCTGTGTATTTATACCTGTGTTCTCTGTTTGTCTGTTGCCAGTTCGTCTTGTCTCGTCAAGCCTACCAGCGTATTTCCCGTACTCCTGTTATCGCTCTAGTCCCTGCTTTCTTGTTTTCCCGGTTTTGACCATTCTGCCTGCCCTGACCCTGACTGCCGTTCTGTACCTTTTGGGCTCTGCTCTGCCTGCCCTTGACCTGCCGTTTGTCTGCCCCCTGTTTTTGTAATAAACTTTTGTTACTTCGAACTGTCTGCATCTTGGTCTTACCCTGACTGACCCAGTAGACTTAGACAAGCTCCGCAACGCCATCTCCTCCCAAGGAGCCACCATTGGGAGACACGAGGAGTTACTTCGAGGTCTTCTGGACAGATTCCAGACCTTGGCAGAAAGCCATGACTGTGCCTTCAATACATTGCTGGAGCAATTCCGTGGATTATCTGTGAGACAGCCGGCCACAACAGTAGCCTTCCAGCCTCCCAGTAACACAGCTGTCAGCAGTGCATCTCTACAGGCCACCCCGGCTTCCCGAGATCCCTGCTCATCAGTAGGTACAAGTACTCTGGTGGGCCATACAGAGAATATTCTTCCCTTACTCGCACCCTCTCCATGCCATCCTGCTGTGGGGCGACCAGTCTAAATCTTTCCGGGTTCTCATTGACTCTGGGGCTAACGAGAGATTCTTGGACGCCACGCTGGTGTCTGAGCTGGGCATCACCACTCAGCCCCTCTCCAGCCCCCTGAACGTTAGAGCACTGGATGGGCGCTCTATAGGCAGGGTCACCCACARCACTACTCCTATCCACTTGCGTGTGTCCGGAAACAACAGTGAGTCTATATAGTTTATGCTCATAAAGTCTCAGGTCCCGTGGTATTGGGGTTTTCTTTGCTCCAGCACCACAATCCCCTTATCAACTGGACTGCTGTTACTATCGTGGGCTAGAGCCCGTTCTGCCACAACTATTGCCTGAAGTTGTCGCAGCCTTCCMCGGGACGTCCTCCTGTGAGCTCGGAAGAACTGGACCTCTCTGCCGTTCCAGAGTACCAGGATCTCCGGGAGGTTTTCAGCAAGGCCCGGGCCACTTCACTTCCTACGTATAGACCCTATGACTGCGGGATCGACCTTCTCCCGGGCACTACACCACCCCAGGGACGGCTCTATTCACTGTCAGGTTCAAAGGACTCCTTGGCTGCAGGGGGTATCCATCCTTYTGCCTCCCCCACCGACGCATTGTTCTTCTTTGTGGAGAAGGACAAATCCCTGCGCCCGTGTATCGACTACCGGGATTAAGAACCGCTACCCACTACCAATCATCGCCTCGGCTTTCGAGCCACTCCAGGGGGCCACTATCTTCTCTAAGTTAGACCTGCGGAATGCCTACCACCTGGTACGGATAAGGGAAGGTGACGACACTTCAACACTGCTAGCGGACACTATGAATACCTAGTGATGCCATTCGGTTTGACCAATGCTCCTGCTGTGTTCCAGGCCCTGGTTAATGATGTTCTCCGGGATATGTTGAACCGGTTCGTGTTCGTATGCCTTGACGACATTCTCGTCTTTACCCACTGGGGGATGTGGGGAATGTGCAGATGGATCCGGGAACGGTGAGAGCGGTGGTGGATTGGCCCCAACCCCCGTCCAGAGTGCAGCTGCAACGTTTAGGATTTGCCAATTTTATCRCCGTTTTATCCGGAGTCACAGCACCCTGGCTTCCGCCCTTTTCAGCACTCACCTCTCCCAAGTTCCCATTCACATGGTCCCCAGCGGTTGACTGGGCATTCCAGGACCTTRAGCACCGCTTCACCACAGCTCCCATATTGATCCATCCGGCTAACCGGATGTTTGTCTCAGACGCTGCCTGTTCCCCGGTCTTGGAATGGGCTCATTCCTCCAGGCTTGCCTGCCACTCTGGCTCCTGTCGGACCCTGGCCTTTGTGCAACAACACTTTTTGTGGCTTACCATGGTTCCGGACGTCTCCGTGTTTGTTTCCGCCTGCACCGTCTGTGCTCAGAACAAGACTCCTCGGCAAGCTCCAGCTGGCCTCCTTCAACCTCTTCCTGTCCCTCACCGTCCCTGGTCACATATATCTCTGGACTTCGTCACTGGTCTCCCCCCGTCTGATAGCATGATAGCAACATCACTATCCTCATGGTGGTGGACAGGTTTTCCAAAGCTGCCCATTTCATTCCCCYCCCCAAGCTACCTCCTGCCAAGGAGATGGTGCAGCACGTCTTCCGGATCCATGGACTTCTGGTGGACATGATTTCCAACCGTGGTCCTCAGTTCTMGTCCCGGTTTTGGAAGGTGTTCTGCACACTTATTGGGTCATCGGCCAGCCTGTCCCCCGGGTTTCATCCCCAATCCCACGGCCAGTTGGAGCGTGCTAATCAGGACCYGGAGACAACACTTCGGTGCCTCGTCTCRGCCAACCCCACCACCTGGAGCCAGCAACTCATGTGGGTGGAGTACGGCCGGAASACCCTTCCCTGCTCGGCCACTGGGCTCTCGCCCTTCGAGTGCTCTGTGGGTTATCAGCCCCCGCTCTTCCCGGAGCAAGCGGAACAATTCAACATACCCTCTGCCCAGATGTTCGTTCGCCGCTGTCAGCGTACCTGKAAGAGAGCTCGGTACCACCTCCAGGTATCATCAACAGGCGGACCGCCACCGGACCCCGGCTCCCAACTATCATCTCGGGCAGAGGGTATGGCTGTCCACTCGGGATCTGCCCCTCCGGGTAGAGTCCAGCAAACTTTCACCCCGTTTTATTGGCCCTTTCCCCATCTCCAAGATTATTAGCCCCTCTGCTGTATACATCCCACTTTTCATGTGTCTAGGATTACCTATGTCTCACAGCCTTTTGTCTCTAGTCCCTGTTTTCCTGGTTTTGACCATTCTGCCTGTCCTGACCCTGAGCCTGCCTGCTGTTCTGTACCTTTCGGACTCTGCTCTGGATTACTGACCCCTGCCTGCACTTGACCTGTCATTTGCCTGCCTCCTGTTTTTGTAATAAACTTTTGTTACTTCGAACTGTCTGTATCTGGGTCTTATCCTGAGGTCTGATACAGGCACTAATCACAAAACAATGAAAACCTATTTTTTTGTGATAAGCACATCTCCGTTACAAGGATGATAAATTATCAGCCTAGCCGAGGGATGGGAAACACCAGTCTTCGGGCAGCCCGATTGGTGTCACACTTTCCCCCCAGCCCTATAGCTCAATATGGTGTAACTGCAGACCGTAATTCGGGGCGTTTCTTAATGAGGTTGTTCCTTTAATCAGGAAACGCCCATTGGTGCCTGCCATTGGTCAGTTCCGGTGTTATGAGACTGATGGTTTCTCAACACAGTTGATTTGATTAAATAGCAGGTTATGAGAATAAGGTTAAGGTTAGGAAAGAGGTTAGKGTTCGGCTTAGATACAATGCAACAGTTGTCCCTGACGCGAAATAAACAGCCACAGACCAATAGCGAGCATCATATGCCGATGTCAGAAAATGCCCTTTTCATATAGCTAACACACCTGATTAAACAAATTGCATTCTAAACTGAAGACCATGATATGAGGTTGATTATTGGAGGTGTGTTAGCTGGGGCTGGGGCAAAAAGTGTATCACCAATTAGGCCCCAGATGACTGGAGTTGCCCATCGCTGGCCTAGCCCTTATATACTGAACAAAAATATAAGTGCAACATGCAACAATTTCAAAGATTTTTCTGAGTTACAGTTCATAGAAGGAAATCAATTAATTGAAATCAATTCATTAGGCCCTAATCTATGCATTTCACATAACATGGCAGGGTTGCAGCGATGGGTGGGCCTGGGAGGGCATATGCCCACCCACTTGGGAGCAAGGTCTACCCAGCCAATTAGAATATTTTTTTCTCCCATAAAAGGGCTTTATTACAGACAGAAATACTCCTCAGATGATCCCGCAGGTGAAAAAACAGATGTGGACGTCTGGGGCTGGCATGGTTACACGTGGTCTGCGGTTGTGAGGCCGGTTGGATGTACTGTCAAATTCTCTAAAACAACGTTGGAGGAGGCTTATCATAGAGAAATTAACATTGAATTCTCTGACAACAGCTCTGTCGGACATTCTTGCAGTCAGCATGCCAATGTGGCATTGTGTTGTGTAGCATAACTGCACATTTTAGAGTGGTTGTTTAGTGTCCCCAGTACAAGGTGCACCTGTATAATGATCATGCGGTTTAATCAGCTTCTTGATAGGCCACACCTGTCAGGTGGATGGATTATCTAGGCAAAGGAGAAATGCTCAGTAACAGGGATGTAACCAAATTTGTGCACAGAATTTGAGAGAAATACATTTTTGCTAGTTTATATATAAAAAAAGAAATATCACATTTACATAAGTATTCATACCCTTCACTCAGTACTTTGTTGAAGCACCTTTGGCAGCGATTACAGCAGAGTCTTCTTGGGTATGACACTACAAGCCTGTATTTGGGGAGTTTCTCCCATTCTTCTCTGCATATCCTCTCAAGCTCTGTCAGGTTGGAAGGGGAGCGTTGTGCACAGATATTTTCAGGTCTCTCCAGAGATCGGTTTCAAGTACGGGCTCTGGCTGGGCCACTCAAGGACATTCAGAGACTTGTCCCGAAACCACTCCTGCGTTGTCTTGCCTGTGTACTTAGGGTCGYTCTCCTGTTGGTAGATTAACCTTCGCCCCAGTCTGAGGTCCTGAGAGCTTTGGAGCAGGTTTTCATCAAGGATCTCTCTGTACTTTACTCCGTTCATCTTTGCCTCAATCCTGACTAGGCTCCCAGTCCCTGCTACTGAAAAACATCCCCACAGCCTGATGCTGCCACCACCATGCATCACCGTAGGGATGGTGCTAGGTTTCCTCCAGACGTGACATTCAGGCCAAATTTCAATCTTGGTTTCATCAGATCAGAGAMTCTTGTTTCTCATGGTCTGAGTCTTTTGGCTAACTCCAAGCRGGCTGGTATGTTCCTTTTAATGAGGAGTGGCTTCCATCTGGCCACTCTAYCAAAAAGGCCTGATTGGTGGATTGCTGCAGAGATGGTTGTTCTTCTGGAAGGTTCTCCCATCTCCACAGAGGAACTCTGGAGCTCTGTCAGAGTGACCATCGGATTCTTGGTCACCTCCCTGACCAAGTGCCTTCTCCCCCGATTGCTCAGCTCTTGGAAGAGTCTTGGTGGTTCATAACATCTTCCATTTGAGAATTATGGAGGCCACTGTGTTCTTGGGGACCTTCAATGCTRCAGAATCTTTTTGGTACCCTTCCTCAGATCTGTGCCTCAACACAATCCTGTCTCAGAGCTCTATGGACAATTCCTTCAACCTCATGGCTTGGTTTTTGTTCTAACATGCATTGTCAACTGTGGGACCTTATATAGACAGTTGTGTGCCTTTCCAAACCATGTCCAATCAATTAAATTTACACAGGTGGACTCAAAACAAGTTGTAGAAACATCTCAAGGATGATCAATGGAAAGAGGACCTGATCTCAATTTCTCATAGCAAAGGGTCTGAATACTTATGTGAATAAATACATTTGCAAAAATGTCTAAAAACCTGTTTTCGCTTTGTCATTATGGGGTATTGTGTGCAAATTTCTGACGAATTGGTTTAATTTAATCAATTTTAGAATCATGCTGTAAAGCAGGGCTGCCCAACCCTCTTCCTGGAGATCGACAGTCCTGTGGGTTTTCAGTCCAACCCAAATTTAACACACCTGATTCTACTAATTAGCTGCTCAACAAGACCTTAACTAGCTGAAACAGATATGCTAAATTAGGGATGGACTGAAAACCTACAGGACAGTAGATCTCCAGGAAGAGGGTTGGGCAGCCCTGCTGTAAAGTAACATTTGTAAAAAGTCAAGGGGTCTGAATACTTTCTGAAGGTTCTGTATTAGCCCTACACATTCCATCCCTCCCTACTCCTTCTGTCATTCAATTCCACTGCACCGGAGATGGATGGTCCTGTCTGTGACTGGCCCTTAAATGATGTGTATCAGTAGGTCAGTAATACACAGATAATACATATACAACTGCAAGGACCACTTGAAGGGGGATATAATTTCATATATATTGTGTCAATTTTTTTTGGTTTTCATCCAGACTCGTGAAGGTCAAAAATGTCTCCTTCCCTCAGAAACCAGACGCCACACAATAGTAGTTCAGGAAAGCCTTTTCTGCTTTATTACAAAGAAAAGAGGCTTTGAACGTCAGAAAATACAAGATTGATCTGTATTCATTATTCTTAAAATTATTCACTTTTCCATTTCCTACGAAATGCTGCTGTTTAAACAGCTTTAAGTGAAATGTGTCTGTCTGTCCTCTTGCTTTGGACTGATTAGTTGGTTTGTTTGGGGGTGAATTTCCTTGTTTTAGCTGAGAATCAGGTATTTCCTTTTTTGTCTTTTTATTTGTAATTCTTCGTCGTAAGTGCTCACGGCTCCGAGTGCGACGCCCTGACCAGCAGATACAGAAATGTCCTATTTTATCCACGCTGACCTCCTAAAAACGAGGTACAAGGCAGAGCAATTTTTTCTCTCCAAAATATATATATATATACACACACACACACACACACATATATATATATATATATATATATACACACATACAGATTCATACATACATATCAGTATACATGTGATGTTCAAACATAAAAATATCTTCTTTTTTTTTACACGTTTATTACAAAATCGTAACAAAGACTGGAAAGTGTTTTGCTTGCTCTGGAACAATGAAGCTGGGTAGGTATTCTAACAACCCTTGTACGGGTTGTCCACAGGTTGTGAGAACATTCACAAAAAGTATCCGATCTGTGTCTATTTTGAAGCCAGACAGAAAATACCCGTCAAAAGGAAAGAAAGATGTGGGGCCGGTTGAGGAGAAAAGAGGGAATGTACAAGAGGAGAGATGGAAAGAGAGGAGAAGTAGAGAGAGAGAGGTGTAGACAGGCTGCTGATCTTTCCAAAACAAAATACGAGGGAGTGTTTTCACATAAAAAAGCACAAACAATCTTTGTGTTCTTTTATTACTAAATAGTGCAGCAACGAACATTGCATTTCTTCCGGCCCCTTTCGTTCTCACGTGTGGGATGGTACTTGTTGGTTTAGCCTTCCCCACCGTTGTCACTTTTTTGTTGATGAAAATGTGTCATAACCCTTGTTTTGTCACTGTAAAGTGTGCCGKTATAGTSAGTCTTCTGATTCAGAGGTAAACAAAACACAGACCCTGCTCAACTCCCACCTCAAAAAACAAGGACATTAAAGGAATAAAAACAGAACAAGTGTAGGTGTTTGGGCAGCACATCATTTGGGAAAGGCAGGGCTCAGTTTTCCCCACCCTTATGCGGTGGTGAGGACCTCCTCTGCAGTCATTTTAACCAGATCCTCAAGGAATAAAAACCAGGATGGATGCCTGGGCCACAGCACCCTCCTCAGGCTGGGAGGGAGGGGTGCAGGGACAGCAGTAACCCTGGGACTATACTGTACTGGGCCTCAGAAGGCCTGCTGGGCTGGGTTGTAGTTGAAGGTAGACGGGACGTGGGGCCTCTCTTCTAGCTTGTCGTACTCCAGGTGGAACTCCTAAAGGGATTGAGAACACACAATCAGTAATGGAAGACTCCTGCTGAGGATAAGAGCGTCTGCTAAATGACTTAAATGTAAATGTAAATGAGTTTATATGACCCAAGTGAGACTACTGATAATCAAGAACTAAAAACCCAGTGTGACATCACCAGTAACCGAGAGATACTGAAGGCCTACCTTGAGCCTTTTTACAAGCCTTTCTTGAGGGTCAGAACCAAAGTTAAAAACTCATAAAAGTTCCCAAGACAAAACTAGTACGTAAACCACGTAACTCCATCAAAGGAGATTCACAACTCATGGCATACATCTAAATCTAAAAAGGCACACACAGATAATGCTTTCTCTTAAAGGGATAGTTCACGATTTTGGCAATGAAGCCCTTTATCTACTTCCCCAAAGTAAGATGATCTCGAGGATACCATTTTTATATCTCTGTGTGCAGTTTGAAGAAAAATGATAACTAGCTTTAGCGCAATTTCTAACTAGCGTTAGCACAATGACAGGACGTCTATGAGAACAGCTAGCATGCTAACTCTGGTTAGCATTGCACTAACTGTAGTTCACATTGGCTCACAAAACTACATCTAACTTCCTTCATAMTGGACGCTGAGACAAAAATTGTATACTAGAGTTAATCTGATTTTGGGAAGTAGATTGCCAAAATCCCGGACTATCCCTTTAATGTTTAGTGTATTGATTGAGGGTAGATACTAAAGCCAATACCTTTACCTTGGCTACCTTCCTCCAGTTAAGACAATCAAAGAAGTAGTAGGTTCCCCTCTCGTAGGTGTTGGTCTTTAGTGTGGGCTCCATACCCGGCGCCCGCGTGATCCACACCCGCTCCTCCTTGTGGTACCGCCAGTCCCGATTGAAGCTGCACCAACACCAGGCACAGGCAGGAGAGAGAGAAATCCCATTACTGCACAGTCAAGTCAAAGAAAATACGCACAAATCGCTTATTGATAACAACCTATGGAAAGAACTGTGGTACTTTGGACAACTATTGGAAGAAAACCAAAAAGTGATGCTGGGAGTTAAGGTGAAGTAAAATCTCTAAAAATCACTTTTGAGAGGAGTCTGATCATTTCTAAATAAAAGATGAGCAAGAGACTCTATACTACAAAGTAAGTTAAATGCCTTCAGTAGTAGTTTGGATGTGCTACTTACAGCTCTACTGCTGCCAGGAGCTGTAGCAGGTCTCCTCCGTTCATGTAGTACAGATAGAACAACAGGTCTTCGCCGTAACGAGCCAGTTTAATAGCTGCCAGCTGAGGAGAAACATATCTTAATCAACACCATCATTCGTTCCAATGATGACATTGTGCTTTCTTCAAGAGCATAAGATCAATGCCACATGAAAAGGGGTGTTACACAAACTGGTTAGATTACTGATTTATCACCTACCTTGTCCCGTATGTGAATGTTGGTTAAGTACTCAGACGGGACGTGGAAGTCTGAAAGAGAGGCGGCACCAGGGTCACCAAAAGGCTCAGTGCGGGGTGCGGGTGTGTGTGCGTCTTGGTGGAATAGAGTGGCAACTGTGGCAAATGAGTGGACTATCCTGGTCAAATCAAACYTTATTTGTCACATGCGCCGAATACACCAACAGTGCAGTTCAAGAAGAAAAAATTTACCAAGTAGACTAAAATAAGAAGTAACACAATAAGAATAACGAGGCKATATACAGGGGGCACCGGTACAGTGTGCGGGGGTACAGGCTTGTTGAGGTAATCCGTACATGTAGGTGGGGTCAAAGTGACTATGCATAGGTAACAAACAACCAGCAGTGTACAAAGGAAGGGGGGGGGGGTGGAAATTGTCCGGTGGCGATTTTATGAATTGTTTAGCAGTCTTATGGCTTGGGGGTAGAAGCTGTTATGGAGCCTTTTGGTCCTAGACTTGGTGCTCCGGTACCGTTTGCCATGCAGTAGCAGGAAAAAAAAGTCTATAACTTTGGTGACTGGAGTCTCTGACAAATTTATGGGCTTTCCTCTGACACCGCCTAGGTCCTGGATGGCAGGAAGCTTGGCCCCAGTGATGTACTGGGCTGTTCGCACTACCCTCTGTAGCGCCTTACAGTCAGGTGTCCGAGCAGTTGCCATACCAGGCGGTGATGCAACCGGTCAGGATGCTCTCGATGGTGCAGCTGTAGAACCATGAGGATCTGGGGGCCCATGCCAAATCTTTACAGTCTCCTGAGGGGGAAGAGGTTTTGTCGTGCCCTCTTCATGACTGTCTTGGGGTGTTTGGACCATGATAGTTCGTTGCTGATGCGGACACCAAGGAACTTGAAACTCTCGACCCGCTCTACTTCAGCCCCGTCGATGTTAATGGGGGCCTGTTCGGCCCGTCTTTTCCTGTAGTCCACGATCAGCTCCTTAGTCTTGCTTACACTGAGGGAGAGGTTGTTGTCCTGGCACCACACTGCCAGCTCTCTGACCTCCTCCCTATAGGCTGTCTCATTGTTGTCGGTGATCAGGCCCACCACTTAATGATGGTGTTGGAGTCGTGTTTGGCCACACAGTCGTGGGTGAACAGGGAATACAGGAGGGGACTAAGTACACACCCTTGAGGGGCCCCAGTGTTAAGGATCAGCATGGCAGATGTGTTGTTGCCTACTCTTACCACCTGGGGGCAGCCCTTCAGGAAGTCCAGAGGGWGGTGTTTAGTCCCAGAGTCCTTAACTTAGTGATGAGCTTCGTGGGCACTATGGTGTTGAACGCTGAGCTGTAGTCAATGAACAGCATTCTCACATAGGTGTTCCTTTTGTCCAGGTGAGAAAGTGCAGTGTGGAGTGCAATTGACATTGCATCATCTGTGGATCTGTTGGGGCAGTATGTGAATTGGAGAGGGTCTAGGGTGTCCAGGAGGATGCTGTTGATGTGAGCCATGACCAGCCTTTCAAAGCACTTCATGGCTACCGACTTGAGTGCCACAGGGCAGTAATCATTTAGGCAGGTTTCCTTTGCTTCCTTGGGGACAGGGACTACGGTGGTCTGCTTGAAACATGTAGGTATTACAGACTCGGTCAGGGAGAGGTTGAAAATGTCAGTGAAGACACTTGACAGTTGGTTCACGCATGCTCTGAGTAGACGTCCTGGTAATCCGTCTGGCCCAGCGGCTTTGTGAATGTTGACCTGTTTAAAGCTTTTGTTCACATCGGCTACCGAGAAAGCGAGCATAAAAGGCATTTAGCTCGTCTGGTAGGCTCGCGTCACTGGCCAGCTCGCGTCTGGGTTTCCCTTTGTTGTCCGTAATAGTTTTCAAGCCCTGCCACATCCGACGAGCGTCAGAGCCGGTGTAGTAGGATTCAATCTTAATCCTCTATTGACGCTTGGCTTGTTTGATGGTTCGTTTGAGGGCATAACGGGATTTCTTATAAGGGTCCAGATTAGTCTCCCACTCCTTGAAAGCGGCAGCTCTAGCCTTTAGCTCGGTGGGGATGTTGCCTGTAATCCATGGCTTCTGGTTGGGATATGTACGTACTGGAACATATATGAATCATGGAACATATTCCAGTCTGTGCTAGCAAAACAATCCTGTAGCTTCCGCGTCATCTGACCACTTCCGTATAGAGCGAGTCACTGGTACTTCCTACTTTAGTATTACCTTGTAAGCAGGAATCAGGAGGATATAATTATGGTCAGATTTTCCAAATGGAGGGCGGGGGAGAGCTTTGTATGCATCTTTGTGTGTGGAGTAAAGGTGGTCTAGGGTTTTTTCCCCCTGCTTGTACATGTGACATGCTGGTAAAAATTTGGTAAAACTGATTTAAGTTTGCCTGCATTAAAGTCCCTGGCCACTAGGAGCGCCGCTTCTGGGTGAGCATTTTCTTCTTTGCTTATGGCCTTATAGAGTTGGTTGATAGCGGTCTTAGTGCCAGCTTCACTTTGTGGTGGTAAATAGACAGCTATGAATAATACAGATGAGAACTCTCTTGGTAGAGTGTGGTCTACAGCTTATCATGAGTCACTCTACCTCAGGTGAGCAATACCTCGAGACGTCTTTAATATTAGACATCACACACCAGCTGTTATTGACAAAAAGACACACACCCCCACCCCTCGTCTTACCAAAGGTAGCGTCTCTGTTCTGCCGATGCATGGAAAATCCTGCTAGCTCTATATTGTCCGTATCTTCATTCAGCCACGTCTCAGTGAAACATAAGATGTTACAGTTTTTAATGTCCCGTTGGTAGGATAATCTTTAATCGTAGGTCATCAGTTTTATTTTCCAATGATTGCATGTTAGCAAGAACATTGGAAGTCAATGGGAGTTACTTGCTTGCCTCCGGATTCTCAGAAGGGTGCCCGATCTGCGGCCTCTTTTCCGGCGTCTTTTCTTCGTGCAAAAGGCGTAGATCTGGGCCTGTTCCACTGAAAGCAGGATATCCTTCTCGTCGGACTCGTTAAAGGAAAAAAAGTTTCCTACAGTCCGCTGTGAGTAATCGCTTTTCTGATGTCCAGAAGTTAGCAGTAATATTATGTACACAATAAGTTAAAAAAGAAGTTACACAAAACACACCAAAAATAACAAAATAGCACAATTGGTTGGGAGAATGTAAAACGTCAGCCATGTTCTTCGGCGCCATCTTTGTGTCTGCACAGGTGTATGTGTCTTGGTGTGAGTCTTGGTGTGTGTCAGTGTGCGTGTGGTCAGGATAATGTCTTACCAATGTCTTGAGGTCGACACGGTGCTGATGCCCAGGGGGAAGCAAACTTGGGGTACAGGTTTCTGTCAGGAGAGGAAGGGACATGTTACTCTCAACGTGGACTTAACTTAGATTTTTGATTTATGTATCCCTTCAACCTAATATTGAGACAGGGCAGCCATCTTACTCTGGAGAGTTGAGGTTGAGTCCCAGTGTTGTGAGGTCACTCCCCAGCGCCAGGTGCACCATGCCTGGGTCCGTCTCCGCCGCTCGAATAAATGTCAGCAAGCCGATCATTCCAAACTGGTCCGTCACCATTCCCCTGGGAATGTTCGTCACCCGTCCTACAGATGTAGGAAAATCAACACAAAATAATCAAGAAGTAGAGCTTTCCCTCCAGCTAGTGCAAATTTGGACATCACCACTGGCCAACAGTCATGCAGAAACCATCTCAAAACCCACCCAGGTCGAGACGGAGAGGTGTGATTGGTTGAGAAGGCTCACCGTCAGGTAACACCTGGATCCCTTTCTTCTGGTTGTTGTTCTGTGCTGAGGTCGTCTTGTCTCCGGGGAACATAGGCCCATCTGCAATGGACGTGCTCTTGCCTGTAGAGTTTAGGTTCTGAACAAAGCAAGAAACAAATGAATTAATAATCATCTTATTTTTATTACATCTATAACCCACATGACATCATGGAACTTTGCTTTTAATATAAGATGTCYGCTCTTCTAACTAAATCAAATCAAATTGTATTTGTCACATGTGCCGAAAACAACAKGTGTAGACCTTACCGTGAAATGCTTACTTACAAGCCCTTAACCAATAATGCAGTTCAAGAAKTTAGAAAATATTTACTAAATAACCTTAAGTAAACAAAAAGTAACAATAAAATTACATAACAATAGCGAGGCTATATACAGGGGGTACCGAGTCAATGTGCGGGGGTACAGGTTAGTCGAGGTAGTTTGTACATGTAGGTTGGGGTAAAGTGACTATGCATAGATATTAAACAGCGAGTAGCAGCAGTGTAAAAACAAAGGGGGGAGGGGGTCAATGTAAATAGTCCAGGTGGCCATTTGGTTAATTGTTCAGGAGTCTTATAGCTTGGAGGTAGAAGCTGTTATGGGGCCAATTGGACCTAGACTTGGCGCTCCAGTACCGCTTGCCGTGAGGTAGCAGAGAGAACAGTCTATGACTTGGGTGACTAGAGTTGTTGACATTTTTATGGGCCTTCCTCTGACACCGCCTAGTATACAGGTCCTGGATGGCAGGAAGCTTGGCCCCAGTAATGTATTGGGCCGTACGCACTACCAACTGTAGTGCCTTACGGTCGGATGCTGAGCAGTTGCCATACCAGGCGGTGATGCAACTGGTCAGGATGCTCTCGATGGCGCAGCTGTAGAACTTTTTGAGGATCTGGGGATCCATGTCACATCTTTTCAGTCTCCTGAGGGGGAAAGGTGTTGTCGTGCCCTCTTCACGACTGTCTTGGTGTGTTTGGACCATGATAGTTTGTTGGTAATGTGGATACCAAGGAACTTGAAACTCTCGACTCGCTCCACCACAGCTCTGTTTATGTTAWTAGGGGCCTGTTCAGCCATCCTTTTCCTGTAGTCTATGAACAACTCCTTTGTCTTGCTCACATTGAGGGAGAGGAGGTTGTCCTGGCACCACACTGCCAGGTCTCTGACCTCAGCCTATAGGGAGGTCTCATGTGGGTATTACAGACTCGGTCAGGGAGAGGTTGAAAATGTCAGTGAAAGCACTTCACGCTCCTTGAAAGCGGCAGCTCTAGCCTTTGGTTCGGTGCGGAGATTGCCTGTAATCCATGGCTTCTGGTTGGGATATGTACGTGCGGCCACTGTGGGGACGACGTCGTCAACGCACTTATTGATGAAGCTGGTGACWGAGGTGGTATACTCCTCAATGCCATTAGATGAATCACAGAACATATTCCAGTCTGTGCTAGCAAAACAATCCTGTAGAGTAGCATCCACGTCATCTGACCACTTCCGTATAGAGCGAGTCACTGGTACTTCTTACTTTAGTTTTAGCTTGTAAGCAGGAATAAGTCACTGTGTGTGGAGTAAAGGTGGTCTAGAGTTTTTTTTCCTCTGGTTGCACATGTAGCATACTGGTAGAAATGAGGTAAAACGGATTTAAGGTCAAACGGATTTAAAGTATGCCTGCATTAAAGTCCCCGGCCACTAGGAGCACCGCTTCTGGATGAGCATTTACAGCTCGTTGAGTGCGGCCTTAGTGCCAGTATCGGTTTGTGGAGGTAAATAAACGGCCACGAATAATATAGATGAGAACTCTCTTGGTAGATAGTGTGGTCTACAGCTTATCATGAGGTACTCTACCTCAGGCGAGCAATACCTTGAGACTTCTTTAATATTAGACATCGCGCACCAGTTGTTATTGACAAAGACACACACCCCCGCCCCTCGTCTTACCAGACGTAGCTGCTCTGTCCTGCCAATGCACGGAAAACCCAGCCAGCTCTATATTATCCGTGTCGTCGACTCAGTGAAACATAAGATATTACTGTTTTTAACTTCTTATGGCTGCAGGGGCAGTATTGAGTAGCTTGGATGAAAGGTGCACAGAGGTGCCCAGAGTAAACAGCCTGCTCCTCAGTCATAGTTGCTAATATATGCATATTATTATTAGTATTGGATAGAAAACACTCTGAAGTATCTAAAACTGTTTGAATTATGTCTGTGAGTATAACAGAACTCATATGGCAGGCAAAAACCTGAGAAAAAATCCAAACAGGAAGTGGAAATTCTGAGGTTGGTCGATTTTCAACCAAGCTCCCATTGAAATCACAGCGAGATATGGATGAGTTTGCACTTCCTACGGCTTCCACTAGATGTCAACAGTCTGTAGAACTTTGTCTGATGACTCTACTGTGAAGGGGGGCCGGATGAGAAGAGAATTAGTCAGGTCTGCCATGAGGTGACCGTTCCTTGACCATGCGCGTTCACATGAGGGAGCTCCGTTCCATCGCTCATCTGAAGTCAATGTAATTCTCCGGTTGGAAAGTTATTCAAGATTTATGGTAAAAACATTCTAAAGATTGATTCAATACATCGTTTGACATGTTTCTACTGACTGTTATGGAACTTTTGGACATTTCGTCAGGTTTTAGTGAACGCGCTTCCCTGACGTTGGATTTGTATACCAAACACGTGTCAAAAATAGCTGTTCGGACATAAATGATGGACATTACCGAAAAAACCCCGAACATTTCTTGTGGAAGTGGGAGTCCTGGGAGTGCATTCCGACGAAGATCAGCAAAGGTAAGTGAAGATTTATATTGCTTTTTATGAGTTTTGTTGACTGCACAATTTGGGCGGGTAACTGTATGGCTTGCTTTTGTGGCTGAATGCTGTTTTCAGATKATTGAATATTGTGCTTTTGCCGTAAAGCTTTTTGAAATCTGACAGCGGTTGCATTAAGAACAAGTGTATCTTTAATTCTATGTAAAACATGTATCTTTCATCAACGTTTATGATGAGTATTTCTGTTATTTGACGTGGCTCTCTGCAATTTCTCCGGATATTTTGGAGGCATTTCTGAATATGGCGCCAATGTAAACGGAGGTTTTTGGATATAAATATGAACTTAATCGAACAAGACATATATGTATTGTGTAATATGAAGTCCTATGAGTGTCATCTGATGAAGATCATCAAAGGTTAGTGATTCATTTTATCTCTATTTGTGCTTTTTGTGACTCCTCTCTTTGGCTGGAAAAATGGCTGAATTTTTCTTTGAGTTGGTGGTGACCTAACATAATCGTTTGTGGTGCTTTCACTGAAAAGCCTATTTGAAATCGGACACTTTGGTGGGATTAACAACAAGATTACCTTTAAAATGGTATGAGATACATGTATGTTTGAGGAATTTTAATTATGAGATTTCTGTTGTTTGAATTTGGCGCCCTGCACTTTCACTGGCTGTTGTCATATCGATCCCGTTAACGGGATTGCAGCCATAAGAAGTTTTAATGTCCCGTTGATAGGATAGTCGCGACGGTAGATCATCGAGCTTGTTTTCCTAACAAGGCACCCTGACCTTCTCCCTCTGTATCTCCGCCTTTTCTTCATGCAAATGACGGGGTTTGGGCCTGTTCTCCGGAGAGCAGTATATCCTTTGCGTCAGACTCATTAAAGACAAAAATCTTTGTCCAGTTCGAGGTGAGTAATTGCTGTTCTGATGTCCAGAAGCTCTTTTCGGTCATAAGAGACGGTAGTAGCAACTTTATGTACAAAGTAAGTTACAAACAATGCGAAAAAACAAACCAAATAGCACAGTTGGTTAGGAGCCYGTAAAACGGCGGCCATCCCGTCCGGCGCCATTATATATATATATAAGGTGAAACACTTGAATATGCAGTAGCTGTTGCTGCTCAATATAAGGAGGCCTTGCCTGGTTGCCTGTCCGTTTCAGCTTTATCCATGTTTGGCATGACAACGACCAAGGAAAACAGACTGACAACCAGGCTAAAGTAAGCCTGTCTGTCTGCGTGACTCACTGTCTTGCTGTCGTCATTGCTCAACGTGGGGTCCTTGTAGTTGGGACCAGGCAGTGCAGGGAAGTCCTCGTTGTGGATGGAGAAATCCTGCGTCGGCTCGTTCGATGGCTTCGTCACCATGCCAACTGATGAGGTCATGAGATGAAGAGAAGAGGCTTCTTAAATAAATCACCACAATGAGAAAGAAGTTTAGCTTTGGGTTATATATACATATAGATACACCATTGGAGAAGGCCTTTTCCCTTTCTTCATCACATGACTCGCCACTGTTAATATTTGAAGAGAGACAAGTGAACTAAGTATTTACAATGAGAATGTGTCTAGCAGTACTGACTGGCCCACAGTAACGTGATGAGTCTGATGCTTTTTACACATGCACTGCCAAGTGCCTTTAGCATCCAAGCCTAGTGCATTAACAATGAGCCCTTCTTTCTAGTGCACTATGTTGAGCCCTTACTATAGGTAGCCCGCCTAGATTAGTACACAATTATAAATCCTTACTAGTGCGCTATAAAGACTTCTTACCATAGGGGGCCCTTCCAGCTAGTGGGTTGAGTAGCGGCGTTGGGTTTCCACTTCCTTCCCTCCGACTCCTGTCTGCTAACGCAGGGAAGTCGGACAGGTCTAGCCCCGTCACGTTTTCACTACCGTCTGTGAGAGGGAGGGTTAAAGACTTGTAAGAAAGCCATATGGGTAGATAAATGTATGTTACTATTCATGCTGACTGTGTGTCTTATAGATTGTGTGAATGGATAGGTAAGTGAACGTTATAAAAACGTGGCAACAAAAACATACAGGTAAAACCAAGCTGAGTGTGATGTATCATTCAATGGCCAGACTGAGCATCAGATAGTTGGTTATTATGAAGTGACACACTACTAACCTGTGCCATTGAAGATGTTGCTTGATAACGAGTTGTTCATCCCAAACGCCTGGTTTCGGTTCATCCCGAATCCTGACATGCTACAGAAATACAGAGGACAACTTTAGCCTCCAACTGGAGCAYCTTAATATCTATTTCCAATCATCACAAAAAATGATTGATTTATACTTTTATACAGAGTTGAGAACAGCAGATCTTTCAATTGTATGGCCAGCCAGACCGTGTGAGKGTGTACCTGTTGATGGTGAAGGGCTGCCGTGCAGGCTGCTGTTTGGGCATACAGATGATGCTGGGGGAGCTGCGGATGGGGCTGCCCAGCCCTGAGCTGCCCATGCTGTTGGTCCTGCTGCTGACCATCCCGATACCCTGGCCCACCTGGGAGTGGTTCAGCATGTTCCTCGAGTTCATCGGCAGGATCCCCCTGCGGAGGACACATCATGGGTTGGAGATAGATGGGAGGACAGAATGGGTTGATATGAAGCCAGATGGTGATTTTACTAATAAATGTCCTGTCCTGCTCTGCAACCACTGAACTGAACTGACTGGCTAACTAATTAGCAGCAGAATAATGATTCCATGGCATTCAAACACACTGGCTTATGTGTTATATGTCTGTCTCCAGAATATCTCAATTCAATGGGCTTTATTGGCATGGGAAACATATGTTTACATTGCCAAAGCTATATCCTCTCTCTCCAGCATCTCTGTCTCACGTCTCATCTCTTAAACACACCTGCTTGGCGAGGGCGGGGTATGGAGGGACATGGTGGGCACCCCCGTGGTGGGGGTGATATGGCTCGGTAGCTGGGTGCCTTGCGTTAAGCTGCGGTTTAACTGAGTGTTGTTTCCCATGCCCCTTATCGAGAAGCCTAGTGCACCTGCAACGCGAGAAATAAAAACAGTCAACAGGGGTCTCTCTTACCAACTTCCAAAGTGACCAATAGATTGGATATCTCTTAAAGTAATATTTTGAGATCAACAAGAAGTGCCTAAGGGAATAGTGTTGAAGTCTGTTTAGAATTGGGTATATTTAAATCAGGTCTATCGGGTAATTATTTGTAATGATCAAATTGCTCCAGGTATGACTTGACTACCAAATTGTTACAGACATAAATGTATTATGGACTTAGTAGGAAAGACCCTGAAAACAGATGCAGTCAGCTTACTCTGTGGGCCATATAAACTGGCACCAAGCTGGGACAGTTGACCTGATGACGACGGTGAGGGAGACGAGAGCATCTGGAAGAAGAGAAGAGATAAACCACAATGAGAGGAGGGAGTACTGGAAACAAGAACAGAAAGAGATAACAATGCCTTTATCAATAACACGTACCGGCACATTCGGGCAGTTCATATATCATGTTTTACAAATCACATTGGAATTACACAAGAATTTGGGTATTCAATTTCAAGGATAATAATAACACCATCAATGCTAAGGCAAAGTTATAAAGTTAGGCATATACACTCCCCAGTGTATTTATTTGGGCGGTGAAGCTAATACGTTTAATTTGGCTCTATATTTCAGCATTTTGAGATCAAACATTTCATATGAGGCGACAGCACAGAATGTCACCTTTTATTTCAGGTTATTTTCATGCATATCTGTCTCAYCATTTAGAAAGGAATGTCTCCCCATTTGAAGGTGTCATAAGTATTTTGACAAATTCACTTGTGTGTGTATTAAAGTAGTCAAAAGTCTAGTATTTGGTCCCATATTCCTATCACGCAATGAACTTGTTTATCTGCATTTGCAGTTTGTTTTGGTTGTGTTTCAGATTACAGTGCCTTCAGAAAGTATTCACACTGCCTGACTTTTTCCACATTTGTTGTGTTACAAATTCTGTCAAAATGGTTGTTGATCATTGCTAGACAACCATGTTCAGGTCTTGCCATAGATTTTCAAGCAGATTTAATTCGCCACTGAGTTGCTTCTTGGTAAGCAACTCCAGTGTAGATTTGGTCTTGCGTTTTAGGTTTCAACTCCAAGTGTCAGTATCTGGTGGAAAGCAGACAACCAGGGTTTCCTCTAGGATTTTGCCTGTACTTAGCTCCATTCTGTTTCTTTTTTATCCTGAAAAACTCCCCAAACCTTCATGATTACAAGCATACCCATAACATGATGCAGCTACAACTATGCTTGAAAATATGGAGCATGGTACTGAGTAATGTGTTGTATTTGCCCCAAATATAACACTTTGTATCCAGGACAAAAAGTGAGTGAATTGCTTTTTGGGCTGACCCCATTTAGTTGACTGGTCGATTGTTTGGTCGATAGGCTGTTTGTCGACCAAGATTTCTTTAGTCAAGCAGTCGCAAAAAAAAAGATTCTTCTTCGTGGTGCACAAGACACCTGTCTGATTCACACCTGTTTCAGTGGACTAATCCATTGCGGAGGCCATGGGGATGGCACAGTCAATCACTTTAAAACATGTGATACTTAAATTGTACATGGTTATATTATGCAAAAATAATGGTGCAACACTAATAAATATAATATTATTTTATAACATATGCGCTTTCTCCCGCATTGGATTGCGGTCACTGTCCGCGGTTCTGAAACAATCTTCGGTGCGCAGTAGAGTTGCTGCCTTTCCCTATGTTGCTATGTGAATAATAGAAAAGTTAACCAGCATATTGGTGTTGAGTACAATGAGGCAGAGGGAGAAGCGGGGTAAGTAGAAGAGGAAACAGCCCTTGCCTTAATTGTCTGATAAAATTGAGGAGAGAGGAAACCCCAATTTAATTAGGTCTATAATCAATAGCCTAACTGTTAAATGTGCCTGGCTTTATAAATCATCCATATATACAGTCCATCTGGAAAGTATTCAGACCCCTTGACTTATTCCACATTTTGTTACATTACAGCATTCTAAAATTGATTAAATCGTTTTTTCCCCTCGTCAACCTACAGACAATACTTGTATTTATTTAACCTTTATTTAACTAGGCAAGCCAGTTAAGAACAAATTCTTATTTACAATGACGGCCTACCAAAAGGCAAAAGGCCTCATGCAGGGACGGGGGCCTGGGATTAAAAACAAATACAATATAAATATAGGACAAAACACACATCACAACAAGAGAGACAACACAAAACTACATTAAGAGAGACCTAAGACAACAACATAGCAAGGCAGCAACATGACAACACAGCATGGTAGCAACACAAAACCTGGTACAAACATTATTGGGCACAGTCGACAGCACAAAGGTCAAGAAGGTAGAGACAATACATCACACAAAGCAGCCACAACTGTCAGAAAAAGTGTCCATGATTGTCTTTGAATGAAGAGATTGAGATAAAACGGTCCAGTTTGAGTGTTTGTTGCAGCTCGTTCCAGTCGCTAGCTGCAGTGAACTGAAAAGAGGAGCGAACCAGGGATGTGTGTGCTTTGGGGACCTTTAACAGAAGGTGACTGGCAGAACGGGTGTTGTATCTGGAGGATGTGGGCTGCAGTAGATATCTCAGATAGGGGGGAGTGAGGCCTAAGAGGGTTTTATAAATAAACATCAACCAGTGGGTCTTGCGACAGGTATACAGAGTTGACAAGTTTACAGAGGAGTAGAGTGCAGTGATGTGTCTTATAAGGAGCATTGGTAGCTAATGTGATGGCCGAATGGTAAAGAACATCTAGCCGCTTGAGAGCACCCTTACCTACCGATCCATAAATTATGTCTCCGTAATCTAGCATGGGTAGGACGGTCATCTGAATCAGGATTAATTTGCAGCTGGGGTGAAAGAGGAGCGATTACGATAGAGGAAACCAAGTCTAGATTTAACTTTAGCCTGCAGCTTTGATATGTGCTGAGAGAAGAACAGTGCACCGTCTAGCCATACTCCCAAGTACATGTATGAGGTGACTACCTCAAGCTCCAAACCCTCAGAGGTAGTAATAACACCTGTGGGAAGAGGGGCATTCTTCTTACCAAACCACATGACCTTTATTTTGGAGGTGTTCAGAACAAGGTTAAGGGTAGAGAAAGCTTGTTGGACACTAAGAAAGCTTGTCGTAGAGCATTTAACACAACATCTGGGGAGGGGCCATCTGAATATAAGACTGTATCATCTGCATATAAATGGATGAGAGCTACTGAGCTATGTTGTTGATGTAAATTGAGAAGAGCGTGTGGCCTAGGATTGAGCCTTGGGGTACTCAGTGACAGGCAGTGGCTGAGACAGCAGATTTTCTGACTTTATATACTGCACTCTTTGAGAGGTAGTTAGCAAACCAGGTCAAAGACACCTCAGAGACACCAATACTCCTTAGCCGGCCAACAAGAATGGAATGGTCTACCGTATCAAAAGCTTTGGCCAAGTCAATAAAAATAGCAGCACAACATTGCTTAGAATCAAGGGCAATTGTGACATCATTGAGGACCTTTAAGGTTGCAGTGACACATCCATAACCTGAACGGAAACCCGATTGCATACCAGAGAGAATACTATAGACATCAAGAAAGCCAGTCAGTTAATTATTGACACGTTTTTCCAACACTTTAGATAAACAGTGCAAAATAGAAATAGGCCTATAACAGTTAGGATCAGCTTGATCTCCCCATTTAATTAAAAGACAAACTGTGGCTGCCTTCCAAGCAATGGGAACATCCCCAGAAAGGAGAGACGGGTTAAAAAGGTTGGCGATAGGCTTGTCGATGATAGGGGCAGCAACCTTAAAGAAAAAAAGGTTCTAAACCATATGACCCAGATGGTTTTTTGGGGTCAAGTTTAAGGAGCTCATTTAGCACCTCAGACTCAGTGACTGCCTACAGGGAGAAACTTTGTAGCGGGGCAGAGGAAAAAGAGGGAGGAGCATCAAGATAGTCGCATTAGAAGGGGTGGGAGATAAGGAAATGWTGGACGGGCAAGGAGGCATGGCTGAGTCAAATAGGAATCCTGACTTAATGAAGTGGTGATTAAAGAGCTCAGCCATGTACTTCTTGTCAGTAACAACCACATCATCAATATTAAGGGACATGGGCAGCTGTGAGGAGGAGGGTTTATTCTCCAGGTCTTTAACCGTTTTCCAGAACTTCTTGGGGTTAGACCCACAGAGAGAGAGAGAACTGCTCCTTAAAGTAACTAACTTTGGCCTTCCGGATAGCCTGAGTGCACCTATTTCTCATTTGCCTGAACGAATGCCAGTCAGCCTGAGTATGCGTGTGCCGAGCATTTGGCCAAATACAATTCTTGCGGAGTAACTTTGCAAGATCACGGTCGAACCAGGGGCTGAACCTGTTTAAATTCTCATTTTCTTTATGGGGGCGTGTTTGTTAACAATACCACTGAAAATATAAAAAAAGAAGGTCCAAGCGTCTTCGACAGAGCGGATCAAGCTGATTCTATACCATATTACAGAGGCCAGTTCACGAAGGAAGGCTTGCTCATTAAAGACAAATCAGGACAGGTCGTTTCACTGACCAGCCTTTACGAACACATGCTGATGACAAAGCAAAACCGGGTTTTCAGAAATTTTTGGAAACGTATTATAAATAAAAAACGCTAATATCGCATTTACATAAGTATTCAGACCCTTTACTCAGTACTTTGTTGGAGCACCTTTGGCAGCGATTACAGCCTCGAGTCTTCTTGGGTATGTCGCTACAAGCTTGGCACACCTGTATTTGGGGAGTTTCTCCCATTCTTCTCTGTAGATCCTCTCAAGCTCTGTCAGCTTGGACGGGGAGTGTCGCTGCACAGCTCTTTTCAGGTCTCTCCAGAGATTTTAGATTGGGTTCAAGTCCGGGCTCTGGCTGGACCACGCAAGGACATTCAGATACTTGTCCTGAAGCCACTCCTGCGTTGTCTTGCCTGTGTGCTTAGGGTCGTTGTCCTGTTGGAAGGTCGGGAGCAGGTTTTCATGAAGGATCTCTCTGTCCTCCAGACATGACTAGGGCTGTTACGGTGACCGTATTACTGCCAGTCACGAGTCATGACCACAGTCAAATTCCACATGACCGTTGATTCAATGTAACTAGGCTACTCAAACTGTGCMCTTGCTAACAGTCATCAAGTCGCTAAAGGCCTGCTACTCAGCACTCTATTGTCCTTCTAATCACTCTGACATCAATGCAAATGCAATCAAAAATCAAACACTTCATGATTGAATTTGAATTATGTTGCAGAGATAGCAATCGAAGAAACTAACATTATTGAAAAATCTGGTGTATTGACTTTCCTTGATTTAACCATGCCTTCCCATATGGACAGAAATGAGCGGAAGATCTGAGCTGTCCCGTCAGGCCCAGTTTGACAATAACAGGTGGAAACTGATTCTAAAACACTGTCATGGATAATGTTTCCAAGCCAAACACAACTACAGCCATTTGGACACATTTTGGATTGAAGTCAAATGCGAGAGGTCAGCCAATAAACCTGGATGAAGGCATTTGCCGAATATGCAAGATTAAAATAATTGATTAACACGCAAACACATCAAATCTGAGAAGCCACCTTCGAATTAACCACCCTGCAAAATTTGCTGAACTAAGAGGAACCTCTACCACATCAACATGTTGCGGCAAAATGTGCGGCAAGGGGCAGCTGAGTGTTGAGCAGGCGTCCTCCCGAGTGGAGAAATGCAAACGAGACAGCAACAAATGGCAGAGAATAACTGACCATGTGACAATAATTTTAAGAAYTATTGCAGGAAATGGACAATCAGTATGAGTTACCATCGAGAGCATTCTTTTCACGAATGGCCGTTCCCAATATGTATAAGAAAGTGAGGGGAGAAATTCTCCAAGAACTTAAAGGCATACCCAATTTCTCTCTCACAACAGATGTGGTCTACCGTAAACATGACTCGATACATGAGCCTGACTGTTCACTACATATCCAGTGATTGGTCTCTCATGTTCCATTGTCTTGAGACGACCTATATGCCAGAGAACCATACTAAGGACAACCTGGGTGAAGCTCTCCGGTCCATGATGGCAGAGTGGGCATTGGATGAGAAGGAAGTGTCCCGCATCACAACTGACAACGGGGCAAACTTTGTGTCCGTGGTGAGGCAGTTGGGTTGGCCATGGCTTAACTGCTTTGGACACAACCTGCATCTGGCCAACACAAAAGTTGATGCAAGTCAGAAAGACTTGTGCAATGTAGGACACTAGCCAGCACTTTCACCACAAGCTGGTTGAAGAGGAGAAACCTCCATAAAGCACAGGAGGATCTTGAGATGCCCCAGCACGTGCTCATACCGGTGAGTGATCTTATTTAGTTCACATTCAGTCTTAAATTGCATTGCATTCCATTAATTTTAGACTACTCAAATCAAATATGAGCTACATTATCAAGTTGTTAGTGCTATTAATAGGCCTTCAATATATATCAAACGAATGATGTGCACATTTTATTATATTAATTTTAGGCTATTTAAATCAAGATGTTGGTCTTTGTATTAATACAATATACACTACCGGTCAAAAGTTTAAGAACACCTACTCATTCAAGTGTTTTTCTTTATTGTTACTATTTTCTACATTGTAGAATAATAGTGAAGACATCAAAACTATGAAATAACACATTTGGAATCATGTAGTAACCAAAAAAGTGTTAAACAAATCAAGAGTGTGCAAAGCTGTCATCAAGGCAAAGGGTGGCTATTTGAAGAAACTAAAATATAAATATATTTTGATTTGTTTAACACTTATTTGGTTACTACATGATTCCATATGTGTTATTTCATACAACGTAGAAAATATTAAAAATAAAGAAAAACCCTTGAATGAGTAGGTGTTCTAAAACTTTTGATGGTAGTGTATATCAATCAAATGATATGCCTATTGCATTCCATTCATTTTCAGCTATTTAAATCAAATACAAGCTACAATTTCACTATCTAGATGTTAGTCCTATTAATATGCCTTCAATATATCTAAATTGAATGATGTGCACATTTCATTCTATTAATTTTAGACTATTTAAATCAAATACAAGCTACAATTTCTTTAGCAAGATGTTTGTCCTAGATTAATAACTTGTATATAAATCAAATGATATGCCCATTGAATTCCATTGCACTTCATAAATGTTATCATTTTTCATCCCTTAGGATTGTAAAACACATTGGGGGACAAAACAACAAATGGTTGAAATAGTTTTGGAGCAGGTCCTGGCTATAAGACGGGTATTGATTGACGATCGAGACCACAATAATTTAGATCGGTCATGGCAGGTCATCAATGTTCTGCAATCGGTCAATGCCACACTTTAGCCTGTGGCCGACTTCACTGATATCCTATCTGGGGAGAACTATGTGACAGTGTCGTCAGTCAAGCCCGTTTTACGACTTTTAACGGGAAAGATTCTCTTTCTCAAACCCAACGACTCCGAGCTAACTAAAAATATAAAAATTAACATGGGCAGTGACCTGCAGGACAAGTACAAAGCACCAGCACTACAGGTACTGTTGTCAAAGGCCTGCCTACTTGACCCCCGGTACAAAGGCCGTGTGGGAGATGGCTTGGATGGCACGAAAGATGCCCTCCTTCAGGAGATGTTGGCACTCGGGAAAGTAGACGGAGGTAGCACCTGTCGTACAGTTGGAGATGGGGATGACTGTGCACAGCCCCCGGCTAAGAAGATTAATCTTAGTGATCATCTTAGAGATGAAACTGGCCCTGAAAGCTCCCCCATACCCTTGAGAGTGATTGCCGGCACAGAGAAGACTCGCTACAGTTGAAGTCGGAAGTTTACATACATTTAAACTAAAGTGTATTTGGCTCAGTTTTTCACAATTCCTGACATTTAATCCTTGTAAAAAATTCCCTGTCTTAGGTCAGTTAGGATCACCACTTTATTTTAAGAATGTGAAATGTCAGAATAATAGTAGAGAGAATTATTTCTTTCAGCTTTAATTTCTTTCATCACATTCCCAGTGGGTCAGAAGTTTAGCATACAATTAGTATTTGTAGCATTGCCTTTAAATTGTTTAACTTGGCTCAAACGTTTTGGGTAGCCTTCCAAAAGCTTCCCACAATAAGTTGGTGAATTTTGTCCCATTCCTCCTGACAGAGCTGGTGTAACTGAGTCAGGATTGTAGGTCTCGCACACGCTTTTTCCAGTACTGCCACAAATTTTCTATTGGATTGAGGTCAGGGCTTTGTGATGGCCACTCCAATACCTTGACTTTGTTGTCCTTAAGCCATTTTGCCACAACTTTGGAAGTATGCTTGGAGTCAATGACCATTTGGAGACTCATTTGCGACCAAGCTTTAACTTCCTGACTGATGTCTTGAGATGTTTCTTCAATATATCACAATAATTTTCTGTCCTCATGATGCCATCTATTTTGTGAAGTGCACCAGTCCCTCTGCAGCAAAGCACCCCACAACATGATGCTGCCACCCCGTGCTCACGGTTGGATGGTGTTTCAGCTTGCAAGCCTCCTTGTTTTCCCTCCAAACATAACGATGGTCATTATGGCCAAACAGTTCTATTTTTGTTTCATCAGACCAGAGGACATTTCTCCAAAAAGTACGATCTCCAAAAAGTCCCCATGTGCAGTTGCAAACCGTAGTCTGGCTTTTTTGGTGGTTTTGGAGCAGTGGCTTCTTCCTTGCTGAGCGGCCTTTCAGGTTATGTCGATATAGGACTCGTTTTTACTGTGGATAAAGATACTTTTGTACCGGTTTCCTCCAGCATCTTCACAAGGTCCTTTGCTGTTGTTCTGGGATTAATTTGCACTTTTCGCAACAAAGTACGTTCATCTCTAGGAGACAAAACACGTCTCCTTCCTGAGCGGTATGACGGCTGCGTGGTCCCATGGTGTTTATACTTGCGTACTGTTGTTTGTACAGATGAACGTGTACCTTCAGGCGTTTGGAAATTGCTCACAAGGATGAACCAGACTTGTGGAGGTCTAAAAAAAAAATCTGAGGTCTTAGCTGATTTGCTTTTGATTTTCCCATGATGTCATGCAAAGAGGCACTGAGTTTGAAGGTAGGCCTTGAAATACATCCACAGGTACACCGCCAATTGACAAAAATTATGTAAATTAGCCTAGCAGAAGCTTCTAAAGCCATGACATAATTTTTGGGAATTTTCCAAGCTGTTTAAAGGCACAGTCAATTTAGTGTATGTAAACTTCTGACCCACTGGAATTGTAATACAGTGAATTATAMGTGAAATAATCTGTCTGTAAACAATTGTTGGAAAAATTACTTGTGTCATTCACAAAGTAGATGTCCTAACTGACTTGCCAAAACTATAGTTTGTTAACAAGAAATTTGTGGAGTGATTGAAAAACGAGTTTTAATGACTCCAACCTAAGTGTATGTAAACGGAAGAGAAGGAACCGGACACATCTGTTGACCCCGTCATGGTGGCGGGATAACCACTGTCGTTTTCCTTTATTGGCTCTGCTTGCTAAAAAGTAGATGTGCATTTGTGCTACCAGCACTGCGTCAGCACAGCAGGGAACATAATTACATCTCTCCGGTCTTCACTGAAGACCGACATAGTAAACATGCTGGTGTTTCTTAATCAGAACCTTATAGCCTAACTTTGGCGAGTGCTATAGCCTATGATAGTGAACTGAAACAATAGCCGTTATCGGCAACAGGCACCTTAAACTTTGAGCCCAATACTTTTATTTTCCATTGTGCTTATTTTTATTTACATAATTAGAAGTGTCTTATTTATTCCTCACGTGTGTTCCCCATTCAAACAAAAAAAAATAGAAAATACGAACATTCCTATATGAAAGCCTAAGTAGCCTACAGGCACTATTTGTCGCAATGCTGATGTCACCATGCTGGTTTTTGTTGCCTTCAGTAAAAAATAAAAACCATAAACAAGATTGTGTATGCTAAATCAYAACAGCTTAATCATTATATAATGGTGATGTTAAGCCTGCCCCGCTGATAAATGGCCATTTTAAATCATAAACTAATTTCACACATTTAGGCATAAATGCAACAAGAAATGGTTTATGCCTTTTTCCCCCCAATGTTTTTATTTTTTTACATCATCAATATAGTGGATGCAGCCCATATATGTTGATTTCATAAGACATTCGAAGGTTTGTATCATCCACATCTAAAGTTGTCAAATAACTCAAAATCAAGCATATAACCCGTTTCAAATGATCACTTTTAAAGCTGAACACAGAATAACCTCTCCATGTGCGCACTAGCTCGGAAAAATATCCTTTGAATTTTATTCAGCGAAGTTCAATTATATTCTTACAATAAAATCATATAATATAAAGAAGTGCCATTATTTTTTATTATAATGTTTCGTAGGAAACACCTGCCTAAAATAATCTGGTGTTATTGTGGTGTACAGGCAATTAAGTGGATTTATTACACTTTAGACTTTTAAAATGTAGACGTTTCAAAGGCACGCATCAGCAGCTTGCAGGTGTGGATCCCCTTTATGTTAATTAACGGTCAATTACCATCAGACCGACAGTTATTTGCTTGACAATCACATGACCGCCACAGCCCTGGTCGCGACGCTTTGCACGTCATTGTAAATAAGAATGTGTTAACTGACTTGCCTAGTTAAATAAAGGTTAAATAAAAAAAGAATAATCATCAGACCAGAGAAGGTTGTTTCTCATGGTCTGAGTCCTTTAGGTGCCTTTTGGCAAACTCCAAGCGGGCTGTCATGTGCCTTTTACTGAGGAGTGGCTTCTGTCTGGCCACTCTACCATAAAGGCCTGATTAGTGGAGTGCTGCAGAGATGGTTGTCCTTGTGGAAGTTTATCCCATCTCCACAGAGGAACTCAGGAGCTCTGTCATAGTGACCATCGGGTTCTTGGTCACCTCCCTGACCAAGGCCATTCTCCCCCGATTGCTCAGTTTGGCTGGCAGGCCAGCTCCAGGAAGAGTCTTGGTGGTTCCAAAATTCTTCCATTTAAGAATGGAGGCCACTGTGTTCTTAGGGACCTTCAATGCTGCAGAATTTTTTTGKCTCCCTTGCCTCGCCACAATCCTGTCTCAGAGCTCTGCAGACAATTCCTTTCGACATCATGGCTTGGTTTTTGCTCTGACATGCACTGTCAACTCTGGGACCTTAAATAGACAAGTGTGTGCCTTTCCAAATCCTGTCCAACCAATTGAATTTACCACAGGTGGACTCCAATCAAGTTGTAGTAACATCTCAAGGATGATAAATGGAAACAGGATGCACCTGAGCTCAATTTCGAGTGTCATAGCATAGGGTCTGAATACTTATGTAAATAAGGTATTTCTGTTTTTTTATTTTGAATACACTTGCAAAAATGTCTCAACACTTGTTTTCGCTTTGTCATTATGTCATTATGGGGTCTTGTAACATAGTTAGGCCTATACTTCAATATATATGCTAATGTATCAATCATTAATTTGTTCATGTCATCACACAGCTTATGAGTTATTCATCGTCAGTAAAAATAATATTGTAATCTAACAGCACCTGTTTGGCACTCATAATACTCACAAAATGATTGCTCCTATACCCTCCTTTTTTCTGAACAAAAATATAAATGCAACATGTAAAGTGTTGGTCCCATGTTTCACGAGCTGAAATAAAAGATCCCAGAAATGTTCCATACACACAAAAAGTGTATTTCTCTAAAATGTGTTAACATCTTTGTTAGTGAGCATTTCTCCTTTCCAAGATATTCCATCCACCTGACAGGTGTGGCATATCAAGAAGCTGATTAAACAGCATGATCATTACACAGGTACACCTTGTGCTGGGGACAATAATTGGCCATCCTAAAATGTTCAGCTGTGCCACACAACACAATGTCACAGATGTCTCAAGTTTTGAGGGAGCGTGCAATTGACATGCTGACTGCAGGAATGTCCACCAGAGCTGTTGACAGAGAATTTAATGTTAATCTCTCTACAATAAGCCGCCTCCAACGTCATGTTAGAGAATTTGGCAGTACGTTCAACAGGCTTCACAAACACAGACCACGTGCAACCACGCCAACTAGGACCTCCACATCCTTCTTCTTCACGTGCGATATTGTCTGATACCAGCCACCCGGACAGCTGATGAAAGTGGGGGTTTGAACAACAGAAGAATTTCTGCACTATCAGAAACCGTCTCAGGGAAGCTCAAGTGCTCGTCATCCTCACCAGGGTCATGACCTGAGTTGGCAAATGCTCACCTTCGATGGCCACTGGCATACTAGAGAAGTGTGCTCTTCCATGGCCTGCATACTCATCACCACGTCACCCATTGGGCATGTTTGGGATGCTCTAGATCGACGTGTACGACCGCGTGTACCAGTTACCGCCAATATCCAAGAACTTCGCACAGCCACTGAAGAGTGGGACAACAATCCACAGGCCACAATCAACAGCCTGATCAACTCCATGCGAAAGGGATGTGTCGCGCTGCATGAGGCAAATGGTGGTAACACCAGACACTAACTTGTTTTCTGATTCAAGACCCCTTGTTTTTTTAAGGTATCTGTGACCAACAGATACATATCTGTATTCTCATTCATGTGAAATCCATAGATTAGGGCCTAATGAATTTATTTAAATTTACTGATTTCCTTATATGAACTGTAACTCAATAAAATATTAGAAATTGTTGCACGTGAAGTTTATATTTTTGTTCAGTGTAAGTCAAATGTCTTCCACACATCTGACTTCCCCTTTCCCTCCTGAGCAACCAGTCCTTTGTGCTGTTGTCTGTGTCCAATAATATTTGTATCCTGTTTAGTGCTGCTACCATGTTGTGCTACTACCATGTTGCTACCATACTGTGTTGTCATGTGTTTCTGCCATGTTATGTTGTGCGTTAGGTCTCTCTTTATGTAGTGTTGTGTTGTCTCTCTTGTTGTGATGTGTGTTTTGTCCAATATTTTTTATTTTAATCCCCCGCAGGAGGCCTTTTGGTAGGCTGTCATTGTAAATAAGAATTTGTTATTAACTGACTTTCCTAGTTAAATAAAGGTTAAATATAAAATAAAAACATTTCCCTGTTTAGAGTTTCTTTTCACGTCCTCCGCATCCACTTTGCTGTCACATTACGGTGTTCGGAGTTTGTTATAACAATTTATTGGTCACATGCATGCAATGTAAAAAATAAAATAAAAACATATATATATATAACCTTTATTTAACTAGGCAAGTCAGTTAAAAACAAATTCTTATTTACAATGACGGCCTACCGGGGAACAGTGGGTTAACTGCCTTGTTCAGTGGAAGAACGACAGATTTTTACCATGTCAGCTCAGGAATTCGATCCAGCAAACTTTCTGTTACTGGCCCAATGCTCTAACCACTAGGCTACCTGCCACCCCAGTTTCACATAAAGACGGCAAGGGTTGAGGGAATAGGTGATGTTTTTCCTCAACAAATTAGTGATTTCGGTTAACAGAACTTTTCAGTCAGAGAAACGAGTAAGAAACTAAATGGCTAAAAAGATGTTGCAGCTTCAGCACAAACAGTGTGATAAACATAGCTGTGCTGTGGTGCCTTTTCACTGAATCAGGGAGGAGAGATAGACAACGTATGCCAGTCACTCACTATAAAAAAAAAAWAWAWTTTTTTAAATTACACAGCGTGGCCATCGGATTCCCTCGAGTCATTTGTGTCATAATTATTTAATCAAACAGTGCACTTAAAGCGTCAGACAAGCTCAAGGCATATAGTTGATTTTATTCAAACACATAGGGTGTGTCTATATATTGAAAAATACACGTTTAAACATTTCGACAAACAGACGACCAATATTTTTTTGATCATTGGGGACAACCCTATTTGCTTTGCCACATCTTTGCTGTATTACTTTAGTGCCTTGTTGCAAACAGGATGCATGTTTTGGAATCTTTTTTAATTCTGTACAGGCTTCCTTTTCACACTGTCCATTAGGTTAGTATTGTTGAGTAACTACAATGTTGTTGATCCATCCTCAGTTCTCTCCTACCACAGCCATTAAACTCTGTAACTGTTTTAAAATCACTATTGGCCTCATGGTGAAATCTCTAAGCAGTTTCCTTCCTCTCCCGCAACTGAGTTAGGAATGACGGCTGTATCTTTGTAGTGACTGGGTGTTTTGATACACAACCTAAAGTGTAATGAATAACTTCACTATGCTCAAAGGGATATTCAATGTCTGCTTTAACTGCGATGCAGTTACATATCAGGATATTATTTGACGACATAGCGTTTCGTATCATAGTGACAATATCGCAAAAAAGCGCTAGTTGGCTGTACCTGCACCAAAACTCCAGGATATTTCCTTCATAGCTTGTTCTCCATCTTCTTTTTAAATAGGGAGACTATTTGTTTTCAGACCTTTTATGTCCATGACTGATCAAAACTAGTTTTTCTCATGGCTCTTTTGTCCCTCTGCAGCAGACATACAACAAATCACAGTATTGAATCGCAATACATCTAGAATCGTAACACATATCGTACCGGCACCTAGGTATCGTGACAATATCATATCTTCAGGTCCCTGGCAGTTCCTAGCCCTACTAAACGGCAAAACAGACATGTATGAAAATACCCTCAAATCAAAGGTGACATCTGTCCTGTCGCCACATATGAAACATTTGATCTCAATTCCAARACGCTGGAGTATAGAGCCACATTAAAAGTTTTAGCTTCGCAGTCCAATTAAACACAGAGGGTAGTGTAGGATAATGGAGTAGCCTAAATCTCACTAAATATGACAAATATGCATAAACAGATTGAAATTATAGAAGAAACGTGTGAAAATGTTTTGTACTTACTTCAAGTTCAAAGGGAGCTGTACTAGGGACGTGTGATCGAGCAGACAGAGCGCTTAAGTCTTTGTCCGACCTATGTGAGAACGGCAACGGCTGGCTGTAGTACATGCCCTCATCAGGGTAGTCGCTTTCGACCCCCTCTACAAACTTCTTTCTCGTAGCACTGAACATTCCGTTTGTCACCTGCAGAAGTGAGATGAAAGAACAGTTTTTACTATTTCAACTTCAAAAAGGCTTTGTCAACCAGCATGCCTGCATCCATTTATTGACAAAACATTGTTCATATCAGATTTTTTTTAACTATCATGGACAGGAGTGAAACACAACAGTTATGCAGTAGCCTACTGTTAGTCGATGACGATGGTCTACAATACTTTCAGTTTCAACTACTCAAATCTCACCACCAGACAACTACACGCCCACACACATTGCGCAATGTGAGCATACAGTGTGCCTTACAGCAAAACAATTACAATCACTTTTAAAAAGTGTTGGTTTTCCACTGTTTCATTGCATTGGTCAACATACAAAAACTGTGTGCATCCCTGCATCATTGCCTCAGCACAATTCAACAAGCTTCTGCTCAGGTGCCTCTTAAGTTCACAACCGATTCCAGTTATTCTCCAAACCAAATTGTCCTTCAATCTAAGAACCCTCTGACACTTTCTCACCTTGTGAACATGGAGACATAGCTATTAATATTTAAATGACCCTACACACATTCATTATTTCCACTTTGAATGGGGTCATCTCTGACACTGGTGTCAAAACTAAGAAGATGCTTGTTGTGCTAGCAAGATGCTTGCTGCCAGTGTAGTAGTGGAGATTCAGGGGGAAGAGTATCAACATGAACATGCCACATTATATTTAGTGTAACTTAGTTGGCTAACTAGCTAAACAGCCACCCACTCTTGCGTGACTGGATACATCGGTTGTTTATCCTTGGCTTTAGCATGTTGTGGCTAACAAAGTTAGGTAGCTAATCAAGACAGAAATATCTAAATAGCTATCTAACCTATCAAGTTAAGCGAGCAGAATATAAGGACGCAAAGAATATGGACCGGTTGCAGGAGAGATAGATAGCTCTCGAGAAACGAAGGGGTCCGGCAAGGTGGCTTGGTGTGCCAGTGTAATATAATGGAATTTGAGTCATGCATGTGGGTCACAGGACTCAGACAAGCGAGCTAGCGCTATAAGTTAGCTATTAACTAGCTAACGTTAGTAACGCCAGTTGATTGTTTATGTCCTAGCTAGCTAAATTGAGCTAACTAGCTACCAATACAGCGTGAGTCTGATTATAAGTTTGCTTCAACACCTAGCCGTGACAGCCCTTGTCAGGCAGTCTGTTTGCCCATAGGTAGTGATGTGCAGGTTGGGCCTACTTTGCCTCCTATCCACTTCCCAATCCCAGTAGCTACCTCTCGGTCTCAATTCACGCTAGCGGCCACACAGACAAAAACAGAAGACCGTTCGAATTGAAATCCACGAACCGGTCCAAAACATACCGAACGGCAAGGACTACAAAGATGAATGTGTTGTGATGCAACGATTTGATTCGGACCAAACGGGTTTATATTTGGGTGGGGGGAGGGTGTTTTTTTTATTTTTAAACTCACCGCATTAATTTCTCTTCTCCTCGCAGATCCAAGATGGCTGTGTATTCTACAATCGAGAGTCCTGGGTGAATAGCCTTTACCCTCTGACCTCTCTGCAACCTAATCATTTCCGCACACAAATTATGAACGTTCTACTACTGTGGGTAGAACGTGGCTAATACTCAGAATGTATTTGAATAGTCAGCAATATTGTTTTTGTAATTTGTAATTTGTAATTGTTGGGGGAACTCACCTCACTAATCTGTAGTAGACAATGATCAGTGCATCAACAAACTCAGTACGTAAACAAAACAAGCCACTCCCACTTCGGTCATTTTCAAAACATAGAGGTTTGGCAATGAACCCTAGGCATGATATCACAGTAGTAGTAGCCTAGATATGTTGTATCACCATATCATATTGATATGTGTCACTCACTAGCTACGAATCACCGTCACCTATGCCATTAAAGGATTTTAAAAGTGTTGCCACTTATTTGTATTTATAACATTTTAAAGCAGGGTAGACAACCAAATTGTGCCACAAGGCAGATTTTTGTACGAGCCTGGGTGCCAGAACATAATTATGATTTTTTTATATATATTTTTAATGTAACTAGGCAAGTAAGTTAAGAACAAACGCTTATTTACAATGACGGTCTACCGTGGCCAAACCCGGACGACGCTGGGCCAATTGTGCACCACCCTATGGGACTCCCAATCACAGCCGGATGTGATGTAGTCTGGATTCAAACCAGGGACTGTAGTGACACCTCTTGCACTGAGATGCAGTGCCTTAGACCGCTGCGCCACTCAGGAGCCCAATGATAATTTGTACACTGCAAATTGATCACAACTCATTTCATGCCTTGCTTACATTGAGACACGATCATGTCTATTTTTTGGTGGGAATACTTGGAAACAGATGTTATATCTTTTTTTAATTCTTTACTGAATTCCTGGTGATCTTCTTTTTAACCCAAAAGGAAATTCAATTTACTTATTTTTTTTGTAAACTTTTTGGGGACAAAAAATTCACTTACTGGCCGGTTGTTGTCAACCCCTCTTTTAAAATATCTGCAAGTATTCTTATTTTTCATCATCATTCCATTGTTCTATCTATGTGGTATGCATGAAACATTGTATCAACTCATCTGTGCTATAGGCCTATCGGTTAAGAGCATATTGGATAACAAATGTTGTCCTCCAATATATCTACAGTATTACATTCTATGGAGGGACCACCATATTGCCCACATTTTCTCCTTCATCAGTCAGTACTGCATTTCTGCCTGTCAGAAGCCACCAAATGAAGAGTAATGTGCTGCATAGAGGAGGGCTGGAGATATAATATCTTCAGTGTACAACATAAAACAAAATCCAGAAAAGAGCCGTTAAAATTCTACATCCACCTAAAAGGAAGCGATTCCCAAACTTTCCATAACAAAGCCATCACCTACAGAGAGATTAACCTGGAGAAGAGTCCCCTAAGCAAGCTGGTCCTGGGGCTCTGTTCACAAACACAAACAGACCCCACAGAGCCCCAGGACAGCAACACAATTAGACCCAATCAAATCATGAGAAAACTAAAAGATAATTACTTGACACATTGGAAAGAATTAACAAAAAAACTGAGCAAACTAGAATGCTATTTGACCATAGTGTGCCATCACAGCAGCAAGATTTGTGACCTGTTGCCACAAGAAAAGGTCAACCAGTGAAGAACAAACACCGTTGTAGATACAACCCATATTTATGTTTATTTATTTTCCCTTTTGTACTTTAACTATTAGCACATCATTACAACACGGTATATACCCATAATATCACATTTGAAATGTCTTTATTCTTTTGGAACTTCTGTGTAATGTTTATTATTTCACTTTTATTTATTATCTACTCCACTTGCTTTGGCAATGTTAACATTTGTTTCCCATGCCAATAAAGCCCTTAAATTGAATTAAATTGATAGAGCATGCCCTGACCAGCTGGCAAGTGTCTTCACTGACACTTATCCCTGACCCGGTTTGTAATACCAACTTGTTTCAAGCAGACCACCATAGTCCCTGTGCCTAAGAAAGACAAGGTAACCTGCCTAAATGATTATCGCCCGTAGCACTGACATCTGTAGCCATGAAATGCTTTTGAAAGGCTGGTCATGGCTTACATCAACGCTATCATCCCAGATACCTTGGGCCGACTCCAATTCACATATTGCCCCAACAGATCCACAGATGACGCAATGTCTATTGCAATCCACACTGCCCTCACCCACTTGGACTAAAGGAATACCTACATAAGAATGCAGTTCATTGAGGACAGCTCAACATTCAACACCATAGTCCCCTCCAAGCGCATCACCAAGCTCAAGGACCCTGGGACTGAACACCTTCTGCAACTGGATCCTGGACTTCCTGATGGCTGCCCCGAGGCGGTGAGGGAAGGCAACAACACATCCGCCACAGTGACCCTCAACACGGGGGCCCTTCAGGGGTGTGTGCTTAGTCGCTTCCTGTACTCCCTGTTCACCCACAACTGTGTGGCCACACACAACTCCAACACCATCTTCAATTGGTAGGACTGATCAACGATGACGATGAGGCAGCCTATAGGGAGGATGTCCTGGCACCACACTGCCAGGACAACAACCTCTCCCTCAACGTCAGCAAGACAATCGAGCACGCCTCCACGCACATCAATGAGTCTGTAGTGGAGCGGGTCGAGAGCTTCAAGTTCCTCGGTGTCCACTTCACTAAGGAATTAACATGGTTCACACACAACCACACAGATGTGAAGAGGGCACGATAGTGTCTCTTCCCCCTCAGGAGTCTGAAAAGATTTGACATGGGCTCTCGGATCCTCAAAAAGTTCTACAGCTGCTCCATTGAGATCATCTTGACTGGCTGCATCACCACTTAGTATAGCAACTGCAAGGTACCGGACCACAAGGAGCTACAGAGGGTGGTGAGTACGGCCCAGTACATCACTGGGGCTGAGCTCCCTGGCATCCAGGACTTCTGCACTAGGCGGTGTCAGATGAAGGTCCCAAAAATGGTCAACAACTCCAACCACCAAAGCCAGGGACAATCAAATAGATTCACAATTTTTGGACTGCAAATTGACGGCAAGAAGCCAAAACAGATATAAAGTTTGACTAAAACATAATAATTTCAAACGTTGCTTACATTTGTATACGATCACGTGTCTCTCTATTATGCGTGGGAATACTTGGGAACAGATTTCTTAAATAAAAATCACATGGAGCTGAATTCCTGGTGTCTTTGATGTCCAAAAATGAACATTTTACACAAATGTTTTACTTTATTTATTTTTTACATTTTAATTATATTTTTTTGCTCAGAAAACTTGGGGGCCCAAATAAAACCACCCGCAGACCAAATTCAGCCAGCAAGCCACCAGTAGGGGAACCCTGCCATATACTGTTCTGTCTGCTATCGCATGGCAAGCAGTACCAGTGTGCCAAGTCTGAAACCAACAGGACCCTGAACAGTTTCTACTCCCAAGTAAGCATTTCACTGTTAGTCTACACCTGTTGTTTTCCAAGCATGTGACAAATTACTTTTTATTTGATTTGATTGATTTGATAAGGGACATTATATTCCTGCCCTTTATCTTGTTAGAAAATATACCCTAATAAAGGTACAGCAGAACACGTAGAAAAGTCACACTTCAGATTGTACTAACGAGACAGCAGATGATACCACCTTCCAGCTCGCAGAGAATTACGTGACATGGTTATGTAACTGAATGTGGTTCCCATGCACATGGTACAGTAAGTACAGATTAAATCACATATGTGACCAAAATCAAGCTCAAACTCACACTACAGTACGTAATCTGGCTCTGATTAAATCCCACCTTAATCTTCTTAAAAAGGAAATTAAACAGAATCAAAGAACATTTCCTAGAAGCTCATTTTAGCACCAGCCACCAGCTGTGGCTTGGTTCCACAGTATGTATCCATAGCCCTTGCTGGAAAAAAACAGCGTTATGTCAGCCTTCGTTGTGTTTTTGATTGTCACGACTTCTACCGAAGTCGTTGCCTCTCCTTGTTCGGGCGGTGCTCGGCGGTCGATGTCACCGGTCTTCTAGCCATCATCGATCCATTTTTCATTTTCCTTTGGTTTTGTATTGTCTTCCCACACACCTGTTTTCAATCCCATCCATTACCTGTTGTGTATTTAACCCTCTGTTTCCCCTCATGTCTTTGTCAGAGATTGTTTATTGTCAGTGTAGTGTTTATTTGTATAGGTGCGCGACGGGTCTTCGTACCCATATTTGTTTATATTCATTTTCTATTTTGTGTTATGGAGCTTGTTACTTGGACATTTATTAAAAGACTCCATTTTACACTCCGTTTGACTCTCCTGCGCCTGACTTCCCTGCCACCTATACACACGTCTCTGACATTGATGGTCACCAGTGTACCAGCATACAGTGCATTTGGAAACATTTTGTTACGTTACAGCCTTATTCTAAAATGGATAAAAAACTTTTTCCCCCCTTATCAATCTACACACAATAGCCCATAATGACAAAGCAAAAACTTTTTTTTTTAACGTTTTTGCAAAAAACAAAACAAACAGAAATATTACATTTACTTAAGAATTCAGACCCTTTACTGAGTACTTTGTTGAAGCACCTTTGGCAGCAATGACAGAATTTAGTCTTCTTGGGTATTACACTACAAGCTTGGCACACCTGTATTTTGGGAGTTTCTTACATTCTTCTCTGCAGATCCTCTCAAGCTCTGTCAAGTTGGATAGGGAGTGTAGCTATTTTCAAGTGTCTTCAGAGATGTTCGATCGGGTTCAAGTCCGGGCTCTGGCTGGGCCACTCAAGGACATTCAGAGACTTGTCCCGAAGCCACTCCTGCGTTGTCTTGGCTGTGTGCTTAGGGTCGTTGTCCTGTTGGAAGGTGAACCTTCGCCCCAGTCTAAGGTCATGAGGACTCTGGAGCAGGGTTTTCATCAAGGATCTCTCTGTACTTTGCTCCATTCATCTTTCCCTCGATCCTGACGAGTCTCCCAGTCCCTGCCGCTGAAAAACATCCCCACGGGATGATGCTGCAACCACCATGCTTCACCGTAAGGATGGTGCCAGGTTTCYTCCAGATGTGACGTTTGGCATTCAGGTCAAACAATTCAATCTTGGTTTCATCAGACCAGAGAATCTTGTTATGCATGGTCTGAGAGTCCTTTAGGTGCCTTTTAGCAAACTCCAAGCGGGCTGTCATGTGCCTTTTACTGAGGAGTGGCTTCAGTCTGGCCACTCTACCATAAAGGCCTGATTGGCGGAGTGCCTTCCTACTGGAAGGTTCTACCACCTCCACAGAGGAACTCTGGAGCTCTGTCAATGTGACCATCGGGTTCTTGGTCTCCTCCCTGACCAAGGCCCTTTTCACCTGATTGCTCAGTTTGGCCGGGCGGCCAGCTCTAGGAAGAGTCTTGGTGGTTCCATACTTCTTCCATTTATGAATGGTGGAGGCCACTGTGTTCCTAGGGACCTTCAATGCTGCATACATTTTTTTGAACCCTTACCCAGATCTGTGCCTTGACACACGGTCAATTCCTTCGACCTCGCGGCCTGGTTTTTGCTCTGACATGCACTGTCAACATATAGACAGGTGTGTGCCTTTCCAAATCATCTCCAATCAATTGAATTTACCACAGCTGGACTCCAATCAAGTTGTAGAAACATCTCAAGGATGATCAATGGAAACAGCAAAGGGTCTGAATACTTATGTATAAAAGGAATTTCAGTTTTTTTTATTTTAATACATTTGCAAAAAATTCTAAAAACCTGTTTTTGCTTTCTCATTATGGGGTGTTGTGTGTAGACTGATGAGTAAACAAATAATTTATTCAACTTTATGCACTGTATGCCCGCAAAACCAGCACCAAGTCCCTTTATGCTGGCTTGCAAAGTGATGTCTAATTCCTGTTGGAATCCAGCCTGAGTGTGGATATTCAACAACTTTTATTCACCAACAATCTGCATTCAGAATAACTGCCAGGGTTAGAACTATGAACAATACATCACGCCAAGCAGCCACAACAGTCAGTAAGAGTGTCCATGATTGAGTCTTTGAATGAAGAGATTGAGATTGCCCATCCCTGACCTAAACTATCTAAATTGGAAAAACTATTTCAAGCATAACCAGTATTCGGCTGTAAAAATTCAGTAACTTATTGTTGTTTAACTTATTTTCACTGCAATATGTAGCCTGTAGTGTACTGTAAAATATGTGTAATATGTGTAATAATGAGTTTTTGCATATCAGGAAGGGTTCTTTACTGCTTGTGATGGTTGTGAAGGACCATGCTGTTCTTTCCCCATCCACCATGTTTTCCTTTTATACCATGAAATTCTACATTGTTTAACAGTTCCTGTAATTTTACAGTACACCACAGGCCACATGTTGCAGTGAAAATAAGTTAAACAGCAATAAGTTACTGAATTTTTACAGCCAAATGCTGGTTACTTGAGACTATACCTCACTTGGGATTTGAACTCACAAATTCTTGGGTGCTAATGACCTGAATTTCCTGCTACGCCACCAGGTCTGTGGGCATGACAGAGATTGGCCACAGATTTAATGGCAGGAATACAGTTCTGCAATTTGTTAAATGTTGCCCAGAATCAAGTCAATAATTGTCCGACAAAACCACTTTACTTGATGTAAAGTGTGCATAAATGCTTTGGGGATTTGAACAACCAGTACCATGTGAGTTCCTATTTTAGTACCCCTGTAGGTATAAAACAATTATAAAACACAATATTTGATTAAAAATCGAATTTGGGTCTTACTGCTAGTAGCCCATGAAAACGCATTAAAAAGCATATTCATACATGGCAAACAGATAGTAAAAAAAGAAACAAAAGAGAGTTTGTTTAGAAATGTTTGACATATCTTAGAGATATAAGAAAGATCATTAAATGTGTATATATATATATATATATATATATATATATATATATACACATACAGTACCAGTCAAAAGTTTGGACACACCTACTCATTGAAGTGTTTTTATTTATTTGTACTATTACTATATTGTAGAATAATAGTGAAGATATCAAAACTATGAAATAACACATATGGAATCATGTAGTAACCAAAAAAGTGTTAAACAAATGTTATATTTGAGATTCTTCAAAGTAGCCAACCTTCGCCTTGATGACAGCTTTGCAGACTCTTGGCATTCTCTCAACTAACTTCACCTGGAATGCTTTTCCAACAGTCTTGAAGGAGTTCCCACATATGCTGAGCAATTGTTGGCCGCTTTTCCTTCACTCTGCTGTCCAACTCATCCCAAACCATCTCAACTGGGTTGAGATCGGGTGATTGTGGAGGCCAGGTCATCTGATGCAGCACTCGATTACTCTTCTTCTTAGTCAAATAGCCCTTACACAGCCTGGAGGTGTGTTGGGTCATTGTCCTGTTGAAAAACAATTGATAGTCCCACTAAGCACAAACCAGATGGGATGGCGTATCGCTGCAGAATGCTGTGTTAGCCATTCTGGTTAAGTGTGCCTTGAATTCCAAATAAATCACTGACAGAGTCACCAGCAAAGCATTCTCACACCATCACATCTCCTCTTCCATGCTTCACAGTGGGAACCACACATGCAGAGATTTACCGTTCACCTACTCTGCGTCTCACAAAGATACAGCAGTTGGAACCAAAAATCTCAAATTTGGATTCATCAGACCAAGGGACAGATTTCCACCGGTCTAATGTCCATTGCTCGTGTTTCTTGGCAGAAGCAAGTCTCTTCTTATTATTGGTGTCCTTTAGTAGTGGTTTCTTTGCAGCAAATCGACCATGAAGGCTTGATTCACCCAGTCTCTTCTGAACAGTTGATGTTGACATATGTCTGTTACTTACATTTATTTCGGCTGCAATTTCTGAGGCTGGTAACGCTAATTAACTTATCCTCTGCAGCAGAGGTAACTCTGGGTCTTTCCTGTGGCGGTCCTCATGAGAGCCAGTTTCCTCAAATCAAATCAAATCAAACTTTATTTGCCACATGCGCCAAATACAACAAGTGTAGACTTTACCATGAAAAGCTTACTTACAAGCCCTTAATCARGTTCAAGAAGAAGAAAATATTTACCAAGTAGGCTAAAATAAAAAGTAATAATAAAAAGTAACACAATAAGAATAACAATAACGAGGCTATATACAGGGGGCACTGGTACCGAGTCAGCGTACAGGGGTACAGGCTAGTTGAGGTAAATTGTACATGTAGGTGGGGGAGAAGTGACTATGCATAGGTAACAAACAAACAGCGAGTAGCAAAAGTGTACAATGTAAATTGTCCGGTGGCGATTTTTATGAATTGTTCAGCAGTCTTATGGCTTGGGGGTAGAAGCTGTTGAGGAGCCTTTTGGTCCAAGGCTAGGCGCTCCGGTATCGCTTGCCGTGCGGAAGCAGAGAAAACAGTCTATAACTTGGGTGACTGGAGTCTCTGACAATTTTATGGGCTTTCCTCTGACACCACCTATTATATAGGTCCTGGGTGGCAGGAAGCTTGGTGCCAGTGATGTACTGGGCTGTTCGCACTACCCACTGTAGCGCCTTACGGTCAGATGCCCTAGCAGTTGCCATACCAGGCGGTGATGCAACCGGTCTGGATGCTCTCGATGGTGCAGCTGTAGAACCTTTTGATGATCTGGGGGCCCATGTAAAAAAGAATCTGTCTCCTGAGGGGGAAAATGTTTTGTTGTGCCCTCTTCACAACTGGCTTGGTATATTTGGACCATGATAGTTCGTTGGTGATATGGACACGAAGGAACTTGAAACTCTCAACCGGCTCCACTACAGCCCCGTCAATGTTAATGGGGCCTGTTCGGCCAGCCTTTTCCTGTAGTACACGATCAGGTCCTTTGTMTTTCTCACATTGAGGGAGAGGTTGTTGTCCTGTCACCACACTGCCAGTTCTCTGACCTCCTCCATATAGACTGTCTCATCGTTGTCGGTGATCAGGCCTACCGCTGATGTGTCGTCAGAAAACGTAATGATGGTGTTGGAGTCGTGTTTGGCCACACAGTCGTGGGTGAACAGGGAATACAGGAGGGGACTAAGTACACACCCGTGAGGGGCCCCAGTGTTAAGGATCAGCATGGCAGACGTGTTGTTGCCGACTCTTACCACCTAGGGGTGGCCTGTCAGGAAGTCCAGGATCCATTTGCAGAGGGAAGTGTTTAGTCCCAGAGTCCTTAGCTTAGTGAGGAGCTTCGTGGGCACTATGATGTTGAACGCTGTAGTTGATGAACAGTATTCTCACATAGGTGTTCATTTTGTCCAGGTGAGAAAGGGCAGTGTGGAGTGCGATTGAGATTGCGTCCTCTGTGGATCTGTTGGGGCGGTATGCGAATTGGAGTGAGTGAGTCTATGGTGTCTGGGAGAATGCTGTTGATGTGAGCCATGACCAGCCTTTCAAAGCACTTCATGGCTACCAACATAGCTTGATGGATTTTGCAACAGCACTTGAAGAAACCTTCAAAGTTCTTGACATTTTCAAGTAGTGATCGGCTGTCGTTTCTCTTTGCTTATTTGAGCTGTTCTTGCCATAATATGGACTTGGTCTTCCACCATACAGGGCTATCTTCTGTATACCACCCCTACCTTGTCACAACACAACTGATTGGCTCAAAGTCATGAAGAAGGACAGAAATTCCAGTAATGAACTTTTAACAAGGCACACCTGGTAATTGAAATGCATTCCAGGTGACTACCTCATGAAGCTGGTTGAGAGAATGCCAAGCGTGTGCAAAGCTGTCATCAAGGCAAAGGGTCGCTACTTTGAAGACTCTCAAATATATATTTTTATTTTATTTGATTAACTTTTTTGGTTACTACATGATGTGTTATTTCATAGTTTTATGTCTTCACTATTATTCTACAATGTAGAATAAAGAAAAACTCTTGAATGAGTAGGTGTGTCCAAACTTTTGACTGGTACTGTATATACAGTTCAAGTCAGAAGTTTACATACACCTTAGCCAAATACATTTAAACTCCGTTTTTCACAATTCCTGACATTTAATCCTTGTAAAAATTCCCTGTCTTAGGTCAGTTAGGATCACCACTTTATTTTAAGAATGTGAAATGTCAGAATAATAGTAGAGAGAATTATTTATTTCAGCTTTAATTTCTTTCATCACATTCCCAGTGGGTCAGAAGTTTACATACACTCAATTAGTATTTGGTAGCATTGCCTTGAAATTGTTTAACTTGGCTCAAACGTTTTGGGTAGCCTTCCACAAGCTTCCCACAATAAGTTGGGTGAATTTTGTCCCATTCCTCCTGACAGACCTGGTGTAACTGAGTTAGGTTTGTAGGCCTCCTTTCTCGCACACACTTTTTTAGTTCTGCCAACAAATTTTCTATGGGATTGAGGTCATCGCTTTGTGATGGCCACTCCAATACCTTGATCCAATACCTTGACTTTGTTGTCCTTAATTAAGCCATTTTGCTACAACTTTGGAAGTATACTTGGGGTCAATGTCCATTTGGAAGACCCATTTGCAACCAAGGTTTAACTTCCTGACTGATGTCTTGAGATGTTGCTTCAATATATCCACATAATTTTCCAGCCTCATGATGCCATCTATTTTGTGAAGTGCACCATTCCCTCCTGCAGCAAAGCACCCCCACAACATGATGCTGCCACCCCGATGCTTCACGGTTGGGATGGTGTTTTTCAGCTTGCAAGCCTCCCCCTTTTCCCTCCAAACATAACGATGGTCATTATGGCCAAACAGTTCTATTTTTGTTTCATCAGACCAGAGGACATTTCTCCAAAAACTATTATCTTTGTCCCCATGTGCAATTGCAAACCGTAAACTGGCTTTTTTATGGTGGTTTTGGAGCAGTGGCTTCTTCCTTGCTGAGCGGCCTTTCAGGTTATGTCGATATAGGACTCGTTTTACTGTGGATATAGATACTTTTGTGCCTGTTTCCTCCAGCATCTTCACAAGGTCCTTTGCTGTTGTTCTCGGATTGCTTTGCACTTTTCGTACCAAAGTACGTTCATCTCTAGGAGACAGAACGCGTCTCCTTCCTGAGCGGTATGACGGCTGCGTGGGCCCATGGTGTTTATACTTGTTCATCTGTATAAACAATAGTTCACGTGGTACCTTCAGGCATTTGGAAATTACTCCCAAGGATGAACCAGACTTGTGGAGGTCTACAATTTTTTTTCTGAGGTCTTGGCTGATTTCTTTTGATTTTCTTCTGATTTTCCCATGATGTCAAGCAAAGAGGCACTGAGTTTGAAGGTAGGCCTTGAAATACATCCACAGGTACACCTCCAATTGACTCAAATGATGTCAATTATCCTATCAGAAGCTTCTAAAGCCATTACATAATTTTCTGGAATTTTCCAAGCTGTTTAAAGGCACAGTAAACTTAGTGTATGTAAACTTCTGTCCCACTGGAATTGTGATACAGTGAATTATAAGTGAAATAATGTCTGTAAACAATTGTTGGAAACATTACTTGTGTCATGCACAAAGTAGATGTCCTAAATGACTTGCCAAAACTATAGTGTGTTAACAAGAAATTTGTGGAGTGGTTGAAAAACAAGTTTTAATGACTCCAACCTAAGTGTATTTAAACTTCCGACTTCAACTGTGTACACTACCGTTCAAAAGTTTGGGGTCACTCAGAAATGTCTTTGTTTTTCATGAAAACATACATGAAATGAGTTGAAAAATGAATAGGAAATATAGTCAAGACGTTGACAATAATGATTTTTAATTGAAATAATAAGTGTCCTTCAAACCTTGCTTTCGTCAAAGAATCCTCCATTTGCAGCAATTACAGCCTTCAGACCTTTGGCATTCTAGTTGTCAATTTGTTGAGGTAATCTGATGCTTCCATGCTTCCTGAAGCACCTCCCACAAGTTGGATTGGCTTGATGGGCAGTTTTTACGTACCATACGGTCAAGCTGCTCCCACAACAGCTCAATAGGGTTGAGATCCGGTGATAGGCTGGCCACTCCATTATAGACAGWATACCAGCTGACTGCTTCTACCCTAAATAGTTCTTGCTTAGTTTGGTGCTGTGCTTTGTGTCATTGCCCTGTTGTAGGAGGAAATGGCCTCCAATTAAGCGCCGTTCGGGTATGGCTTGACGTTGCAAGCCATACCCGAATCCAGTCTGCCTGGATTTGCGGGCAGACTGGGAAAGTTGCGGAAAGCTGATGTCTGCTGATGTGGTACATTGAGACACAGCCCATTCAAATAAACTGATATCTCCAGCTTAAACAGACGTATATTGATCCAGTCTGCCTGGATTCCAAAATAAATTAAACATCACTTTGCAAGCCAGTATAATGTGACTTGATGCTGGCTTTCCTTTAGCTTATGCTGGTCCCGACGTTGCAAAATGGATTGATAGCCTTCCTTCTTCAAGATGCCTTTTACCCTGTACAAATCTCCCACTTTACCACCACCAAAGCACCCCCAGACCATCACATTGCCTCCACCATGCTTGACAGATGGCGTCAAGCACTCCTCTAGCATCTTTTAATTTTTTTCTGCTTCACATGAATGTTCTTCTTTGTGATCTTAACACCTCAAACTTAGGTTTGTCTGTCCATAGCACTTTTTTCCCAATCTTCCTCTGTCCAGTGTCTGTGTTCTTTTGCCCATCTTAATATTTTCATTTTATTGGCTAGTCTGAGATATGGCTTCTTCTTTGCAACTTTGCCTAGAAGGCCAGCATCCCAGAGTCGCCTCTTCACTGTTGACGTTGAGACTGGTGTTTTGCGGGTACTATTTAATGAAGCTGCCAGTTGAGGACTTGTGAGGCTTCTGTTTCTCAAACTAGACACTCTAATGTACTTGTCCTCTTGCTCAGTTGTGTACTCCCACTCCTCTTTCTATTCTGGTTAAAGACAGTTTGCCCTGTTCTGTGAAGGGAGTAGTACACAGCGTTGTACGAGATCGTCAGTTTCTTGGCAATTTCTAGCATGGAATAGCCTCCATTTCTCAGAACAAGAGTAGACTGATGAGTTTCAGAAGAAAGTTATTTGTTTCTGGCCATTTTGAGCCTGTAAACGAACCCACAAATGCTGATGCTCCAGATACTCAACTAGTCTAAAGAAGGACAGTTTTATTGCTTCTTTAATTAGCACAACAGTTTTCAGCTGTGCTAACATAATTGCAAAAGGGTTTTCTAATGATCAATTAGCCTTTTAAAAGGATAAACTTGGATTAGCTAATGCAATGCGCCATTGGAACACAGGAGTGATGGTTGCTGATAATGGGCCTCTCTCTGTACCCCTATGTAAATATTCCATTCAAAATCAACCGTTTCCAGCTACAATAGTCATTTACAACATTAACAATGTCTACACTGTATTTCTGATCAATTTGATGTTATTGTGATGGACAAAAAATGTGCCTTTCTTTCAAAAACAAGGACATTTGTAAGTGACCGCAAACTTTTGAACGGTAGTGTATATATATACATTATATGTGTAAAAAATGTATGGGAGTATATATGGAAGTAGAGGTTAAATATGGGAGAAAAAAAWAWATATATATATCTTATATTTTACTTTCATTTATACTCCCATACATTTTTTAAACTGGTACCGGGCTACCTTCGTATGAGTCTTGTGATGCTTGTGGGTATCGTAGAGCAAATCCGGCATGTACGTGTTTGTGAGCGTCTCACCTTTCGGTGGGGTCATATCAGTGTGTAGTCCAAACGGTTTGGATGCTACAGATGTTTTCGTGAGAAGACCGATTTTTGGGATGACTCCTATTCTGATAATAACCAGCTGTAGCTCTGCCACCTTCAACCGCAGTTGCGGAAAGCTGATGTCTGCTGATGTGGTACATTGAGACACAGCCCATTCAAATAAACTGATATCTCCAGCTTAAACAGACGTATATTGATCAGGATGTTTTTATTATGCTAATTAGATTTMTGTGCGGGCGCGGGCATCGACTCTAGGGGGTTCATTATCGTACTCACAGATCCTGTGGCGCAGCAGGAATTTCAGGTTGCTGACAACCGAGAGGTTGTGAGTTTAAATCCCAAGTGATGTTGACTCCCAAGTAATGCACACTTTGCTGGTCTGCGAAACCACATCCATCATTATCATATTTCTCAGCATGCTCTATTGCAGTTAGATTTTTTGAATTGTTTGTTTCAATATCTGTTTTGGCATGTAGATTGATTGATTATTTTATCTTGTGCTACACAAAGATAAATAATTTACCTTTTTCTAAACAAATTCAATCTGTTAGTTGGATATATTGCACCTGTTATTGAAATGGTTGATCTAGTTTAGATTGTTTAGCTAGTCTCATATATTTATCTTTATCTAACCCTAGCAGTCATTTTGAATGCTGATTGTGGGAATCCAGTCTGCCTGGATTCCAAAAGAAATTAAACATCACTTTGCAAGCCAGTATAATGTGACTTGATGCTGGCTTTCCTTTAGCTTATGCTGGTCACCAATGTCCAAAACACAGCGAAGGCTAGTCACCAGCAAAAACACAACGAAGGCTGGTCACCAGCAAAAACACATCAATGGCTGGTCACCTGCAAAATACAACAAAGGCTGGTCTGCCAGCGAAAAACACAATGAAGGTTGGTTTGCCAGCATAACCAGCTAGACCATGCTGGTGTGAGACCTCACACACTCACAGCTCACACCAAGTCAATATGAACGAAGCAGACAGGACTCCCTAACCTGGGGTTGACGAAGCCCAGACCACTCTGGCATTTACATCCCCCTCATACGCTGCTTTACTTTTTTTGGGAGGCTGTTACTTCATTTTCCACTCCCTACAGCAAACATTTCAAACCACCCGATGATTTACTGGTTTTCCAGTTTGACCAAAACACTCTCTGGCTCTTTCACATGGCTGCCTGCAACACTGTGCCATGGCTCAGAAACATGACAGGCAGCCTCTGCTAACAGTCACAAATTCTGCACATCATAGTGAAGGACGAATGGCCACTTGTGTGGCGATGTTAAAGGCATGAATCACAGGCTGTGTGAGGGTTTGTAGACGGACGGAATGTAGATGACCTCCCATGCTTTCTTAACACCTCTTACACTTATCAACTGACTACATTCTGTTCTGTAGACCATAGCCCACCCCCCGCTCTCTCCCGTTATGAAGACGGGAAAAGTCATTAAGCACAAATGGGGAGGAGTGAGCAGCTCGTCATTTGCTTTTGCTTGAGAGGCAAAGCTCAGAACCATAGACAGACAGAGAGAGAGCCAACAGAGGTCTGTGCAAGGGTATGGGAATATCAGCAACAACAGCAACAATGGCATACCACTATTTGGGGGAACGCTGGCAAACATAATTTGGAAGTCTGTGTTTTTTGAGAGACCGTCAAGTATAATCTCCAGTTTTGTGGGGGTCACAACAGAATTGGCTGATGCATGGACCGGTAGCTTGACATTGGAATTGCCTTTCGGGGTTTCAATCAAGTCGTAAGTTATTCAGTCATATAGTCATATTTCATGTTTTATTCTTGTTATTTTCTATAAAATATCAACAGACTTGACAGCTTATATTGCTAAGTAATCATGAAAGAGAAGGAATGGACTTTCCTGGACTTTCTTCCATGAGCCCCTCACTTCTCCCTCACCTCTGCGGCGAAATCAGAGGTGAGTGAGGGGCAGCATCAGGTTGAGGACAGGGTGTTCATGATGGGGAACGTCATGCGTGGCGCTGTGGCCTTCATCCCCTCCGAGCGCTGCCAGCATTTCCTGGTGGGCGACCTAAAGGAGATGCCTCTTGATCGGACACTAGACCTGAGCAATTTCCAGCTGCGTCGGCTTCCTGTGGCTGCCTGCCTGTTCAATGAGCTGGTCAAGCTCTACCTGAGTGGCAACAACCTGAACACCCTACCTGCAGACCTGCAGGACCTGAGGAAGCTGCAGCTCCTAGCTTTAGACTTTAACTGTTTTGAAGAGCTGCCTGCGGCGGTGTGTCAGCTACCCCAGCTTAACATCCTGTATCTGGGCAACAACAAGCTCTGGAGCCTCCCCCGGGAGCTGGGTGAGTTGAAAGAACTTAATACCCTTTGGTTGGAGACAAACCGCTTCATTGAGTTCCCTAGTGTGGTCTGCGACCTCCCCAACCTCAAGACCCTCCATCTGGGGTACAACCAGATAAGCAAATTGCCCATGGAGCTCAGTGGGCTGAAGGAGCTGAGGAGTATCTGGCTAGCCGGGAACCAGCTGTTTGAGTTCCCGCCAGTGTTGCTTGCCATGCACTTTCTGACCGTGATTGATGTGGACCGCAACAACATCTGCCGTTTTCCCGGTCTCTCCCACTTGCAGGGGTTAAAACTGGTAATCTACGACCACAACCCCTCTATGAACGYACCTGTGGTCGGGGAGGGGGTCAGGAGGGTTGGACGCTGGGCGGACAGCTCAGATGATGAAGAGGATGGTGAGGATGGGTCGAACGTGTGTGAGAYGCTGACTGAGGTGAAGGAGCTTGCCTCAGAGGGAGAATTGGACTCACTACTTGAAAAGCGTTGTGGAAGAATCTGACCTTCAGCCGTGGATAGGCTGGAGAACAGGATGCCAGTCAAGTGGAGCACTTACTGGAGAGCGGCCATTTGTCTCGGCATGTTACACAAGCAGACAGGCCTGATGGTGTTGGCTTCCAAATATGGTAAAGCCAATAATATGGACCTAAAAACAGATGACAAATAATAAGCTATTACAATTGGTTTTCCATCATGATGAAACATGGACCTCATGAAAAGCACCAGGAGAAATCTCACATGAAGTTCTCTATTACATAACTGTCTGCAGATTTGAATGAAATTGTGGCTAGTTTTTAGTTAATTTAACAGGTGATTATCCAATTTAAATCATTTCTGGAGACATGAAGAAATTCTACCAGGTGTCCCTATTCATKAAATTCTCCTGTGTTAAATCAATACTGACTGTGTTAAATTTAACACTGGCCATGGCTACACAGGTCCATACTTTTGAGTGTTAAATGAACACTGTGCTTAGTGCTGACACTATTACMCTTTGTCAGTGTTAAGGAATTAAAACTTTCAGTGTTGTGCAATAACACCTTATATAGTATTTTTACCCATTGCACCAAGAGGTCAGTATCTCTTGACAAGGTCACACAGTTGGGTTAAGGACATTACAATAATGTTTCAAGTCTTTATTGTAACATGCTCTTACGTAAGAGTTTATAAAAACGTCAGAACTGGAAGCAGACATGCTCAAATGTTTATTAACATAACTATAGACTACTTAAACTAGTACAATGCTTCCACTCACAGGTAGCCAAAAATACCTAATTGAAAGCCACGTCCCAATAAACCACACATCAAATATAATTTCCCAGTGTGCCTTGCCTTTTCGAGTGAATTGTATCCTTAACGCCCATGACTGTATTAGTTAGTGACAGAGACATCGTTGTTAAATTAATTCCTTTTCAGTCCTGTGGACTTCAAGTGGGTTCCTACTGTAGGCAAATGTTATCATTAAAATTAAACTGTTTATGTGTCACGATCGTCGTAATGAGGCAGAGTGGACCAAGGCGCAGCGTGATAGAAAGACATCTTCTTTTTATTTAGAAGACGAACAAAAAACGTGAAGCTATTCAAACAAATAGTGCTGACACTAAACACTACACATAGACAATTACCCACATTAACCTAATGCCTATTGCTGCCTTAAATATGGCTCCCAATCAGAGACAATGAATGACAGCTGTCTCTGATTGAGAACCATTCAGGCAACCATAGACATACCTAGATACCTACACTCAACACAAACCCATACACTCTACTAAACCCCCCTATACCATACAACCACCCAAGACGAGACAAATAAACACACACATCCCCCCTGTCACACCCTGACCTAACCAAAATATTACAGAAAACAAAGATAACTAAGGCCAGGGCGTGACATTATGACAAAACATTACATATATTATAAAGACCTTACTTTGACGGACAAGTTTTACCCTAACACAGAGGTGTTAGGAACCTCCTGGTTTACTGGCCACATCAGGCCTGCATGTCATATTATGCTGGTTTGCTAAATTATGTGTAATTTCTATTGGAATCCAGCCAGAGTTAGGACAGCCAACTATTTTTTTTTATTATTCACCCGCATCCTGCGTTAATAATGATTATCAGGGTTAGGAACATTGATAAAAGAGACTACCTAAACCATTTAAACTGGAACAACGGGTGCAATAAATCTACATTGAACAAAAATATAGACGCAACATGCAACAATTTCAAAGATTTTACTGAGTTACAGTTCATATAAGGAAATCCGTCAATTGAAATCAGTGAATTAGGCCCTAATCTATGGATTTCACATGACTGGGTATACAGATATGCATCTGTTGGTCACAGATACTGTAAAAAAAGGTAGGGGCATGGATCAGAAAACCAGTCAGTATCTGGTGTGACTACCATTTTCCTCATGCAGTGCGACACATCTCCTTCGCATAGAGTTGATCAGGCTGGAATATTGTCCCACACCTCTTTAATGGCTGTGCAAAGTTGCTGGATATTGGTGGGAACTGGAACACGCTGTCGTACACGTCGATCCACAGCATCCCAAACATGCTCAATGAGTGACATGTCTGGTGACTATGCAGGCCATAGAAGAACTGGGACATTTTCAGCTTCCAGGAATTGTGTGCAGATCCTTGCGACATGGGGCCGTGCATTATCATGCTGAAACATGAGGTGATGGCGGCGGATGAATGGCACGATAATGGGCCTCAGGATCTTGTTACGGTATCCCTGTGCATTCAAATTGCCATCGACAAAATGCAATTGTGTTCATTGTCTGTAGCTTAAGCCTGCCCATACCATAACCCCACTGCACCATGGGGCACTGTGTTCACAACATTGACATCAGCAAACCGCACACCCACAGGACGCCATACCTGCTGTCTGCYATCTGCCTGGTACAGTTGAAACCAGGAWTCATCCCTGAAGAGCACACTGCTCCAGTGTGTCAGTGGCCATCGAAAGTGATCATTTGCCCMCTGAAGTCAGTTAAGATGCCGAACTGCAGTCAGGTCAAGACTCTGGTGACTACAACGAGCATGCGGATGAGCTTCCCTGAGACMGTTTCTGACAGTTTGTGAAGAAATKATTCTGTTGTTCAAACCCACTGTTTCATCAGCTGTCCAGGTGGCTGGTCTCAGATGATCCCGCAGGTGACAAAGCCAGATGTGGAGATCATGGGCTGGCGTGGTCATACATGGTCTGTGGTTGTGAAGCCGGTTCGACATACTGCCAAGTTCTCTAAAACAACATTGAGAAATCAACATTMAATTCTCTGGCAACAGCTCTGGTGGACATTAYTGCAGTCAGCATGCCAATTGCAACTGTGCAAAACTTGAAAGATCTGGGGCATTGTGTTGTGTGACAAAACTGCACATTTTAGAGTAGACTTTTTTTCTCCCCAGCACAAGGTACACCTCTGTAAAGATCATGCTGTTTAATTAATCAGCTTCTTGATATGCCACACCTGTCAGGTGGATGGATTCATTTCGATTTTTTTAAAAATGTTATTTATCTTTATGTAGCATAAGATGAATCAATCAACGTACATGCAAATACACAGATATTAAAAACAATTGTGGGAAAATCTAACTGCAGTAGAGTAAGCATGAAAATATTATAATGATGGGCATGGTTTTGATGGGAATGTTTTACTCTCCACAGAGTAAAACTGACACAATCACACTCTCATATTCAACACTTTTTATTAACACTACCACCGGGGGTTCTTTTACACCAATGAGTGTTAAATTCACCCTTAGAAAGTTAAATTAACTCCTGAATCAACACTAGAAATGTTACACTGAAAAATCAACACTTGGTAACACTGGTCAATTTGCTGTGTAGATATTATTTTCATGAAAGGATTGTATACAGATATTGTCGTCATAGGCTCTTACAGAGGCAGTGTTGAATCAGAATTTACATAGACCTACTTCCTTTTCCAAATTYCTCGAGAATATGAAATAGTGTCTCAACCTGCCAAGCCTTATATCGGTGAGGTGATTAACATCTTTGCTATATGGTTAAAGTCAAGCTACATCTTTCATCCAGAATTATGCATAATTTAGGTTATATGACAGATAGGGCCGTAKATTTGATTTAAAGGTGTTTAATGGGTTTTTAATATTATCACAGGAGCTTCTTACCTATAATAAAAACACAGCTGTATGAGACTAGCTAAAGAAATGACACACAGGTGAAATATTGTGCTACCTGAGAGAACACTATAAACCACAATGTGTTGTCGTTAATCAAAACATTGGAGGAAACCTCTTGCACTTAATATATCTCAGTACAGTTACTTAAAGTGATTTTGTAGTCGTTACTCAAACCAATAGAGTCACTGTGACCCTGTAGGCGGTCCAGATTTGGAGTTTTATCAGCTTGAACATTTTGAGTAATGTCCCCACTAAGGCCATATTCCAACTACGAGATATGACATGAGATTCTGAGAAGCTGTGGTGAAAGAGCCCACTGTGCACAGATGTCAATTCAACATCTATTCCACTTTGGTTCAAAGTAATTTTGTTGAAATTACATGGAAACAACGTTGATTCAACCAGTGTGTTCCCAGTGGGAGATTTCTACTTTTCAATTCACATTACATCCTTGCCTTACCTTTCGTTGTGGCTGGCAATGCAACATTCTTGGTCACAGTATGTCACGTTCCTGACCTGTTTTCTGTTAGTTTTTGTATGTGTTAGTTGGTCAGGACGTGAGTTTGGGTGGGCAGTCTATGTTTTGTGTTTCTATGTTGGTTTTGGGTACCTGATATGGTTCTCAATTAGAGGCAGGTGGTTTTCATCTCCTCTGATTGAGAATCRTATTAAGGTAGGTGTTTTCACATTGGGTGTTGTRGGTGGTTGTYTCCTGTGTCTGTGTTTGTTGCACCATAYGGGACTGTATCGTTCGTTYGTTTGTTTGTWKKYAGTMMKTRYTYGTTCGTTCTTCGTTWCATGTAAGTTCGTAGTCCAGGTCTGTCTACTTCGTTTGTTGTTTTGTATTTTATTCAWGAGTTTTTCGTCTTCGTCTGTTTGTTGTAAATAAATAATATGTCGAACTACAACGCTGCATTTTGGTTCAATCCATGCTCCTCMTCGTCCGAGGAGGAGGAAGATGAAGAAGACCGTTACACAGTACCCACTATAGCCAATAAACACAATTATTCAACAATGACAGAAACCTTTCTTCTAAAACACATTACACTATTCAATAATGCAAAAATTCCCACGCATGTGCAGACACAGTTGGGTTTATTTTCTGGTCTGTAGGCTACACATTACATTTTAGCTTCAAGACAAAAGCACAGAGTTGCTAACAGAATGTCTTCAAGTAACATTAGTTTATCAAAAATGAACGATTAACCTTCTCATACGAATATAAAAGTACAGTGGGTCTACCTGAGGTTAACACAGGCTTAGGAGATCGTATCCGTTTTGTTCTATGAGATAATAGCAGTCAGTTAACATGACAATCATGAATTATGAAGCCTTTATGTGCTTTTTTATAACATCAATTCTTCAAAATTCACAAGTGACATTAGCTGATGAAGATTAGAACAAAAATATATAAGATCTCCTAAGCCTGTGTTTACCACAGACCTTATTCTCTGCATTTATCCAAAACCCTACAAAACAACTTTACATTTTTTCCATAGGTGAAAAAGACATCTTCTAACATTCAATTCAGCACCTGGAATGCACGTGATGTCAACGTCTGGAATCAACATCATTTCGCTTACTGGGATGTTTGACTTATTAGCGTGGGCTATAGATTTGGAGTTTCTGTATCCCAATTTGCCCAGGCAAAAAAATTATGGAACGCCGTTTGGGCCTTTGCGTGTCAAAAAAAATACACGTCAAATAACACTGTTTGACATGTCAAATAAGCTTGTTGACCAATCAGGACCTGAATATGACGGCACGTCACATAATTTAACGCGTTCATATTTTTTTAACGTAGCTATTACACATTGATTACACCATCATTCGTATTTCATATGTCCCAACGATTCTTCGATCAGCTATGATGCTGGTAAAGTTGTCTCGCGCATCTACAGTGCTGGACCATGCCTCAGGACGACCTGGCCTGATGACTCCTTGCTGTCCCCAGTCCACCTGGCCGTGCTGCTGCTCCAGTTTCAACTGTTCTGCCTGCGGCAATGGAACCCTGACCTGTTCACCGGATGTGCTACCTGTCCCAGACCTGCTGTTTTCAACTCTCTAGAGACAGCAGGAGCGGTAGAGATACTCTGAATGATCGGCTATGAAAACCCAACTGACATTTACTCCTGAGGTGCTGACCTGTTGCACCCTCGACAACCACTGTGATTATTATTATTTGACCATGCTGGTCATCTATGAACATTTGAACTTCTTGGCCATGTTCTGTTATAATCTCCACCTGGCACAGCCAGAAGAGGACTGGCCGCCCCTCAGAGCCTGGTTCCTCTCTAGGTTTCTTCCTAGGTTCTGGCCTTTCTAGGGAGTTTTTCCTAGCCACCGTGCTTCTACACCTGCACTGCTTGCTGTTTGGGGTTTTAGGCTGGGTTTCTGTATAGCACTTTGTGACATCAGCTGATGTAAGAAGGGCTTTATAGATACATTTGATTTGAGTTAATGTTTTACAGATCAATAAATGTATGGCTTTGTTCCAAGAACCAATGGGAAACCAAAAGCGTACCTTCCCACAACTTCCAAGGAACCAAATGTGCTATCTGGGTAGTAACTGTAATAGATTAGGCCTACATTTAGAAAGTAATCTACCCAACCCTGCCTGAGAGTGAGTAGTAGGTTTAAACAAGAAAAACAAATGTAGCCTAAACAAATCATGCTGTAGATGATGATTTTTATCTTGACAGGCTTTCCAAATAAACTGAAATGTTGCAAACATATGAATGTACTTCATGGTGAATCTACTACTTTAATGCAATCAAATATTTACAAATTCAATTGATAAAATATACTACTGTGTACTAGAGACAATGCCTACAGGACTTCCTTATGRTGGTCCCTCGTTCAACATGATGTTCCCAATACACATGCAGTAGAAATATAAGAAATACACAAATTGTCTTATAAAACAGCATTGCAACTGTGATATTATGCAAGATACAAAAACATATACGATTTTTTATAAATCCTCCCCTCCCTTTGACACCGGATATGGATAGATTCTTCTTTTTTTCCAACGATACAAGCAGCAACACCTTGGCTCCATGGGATAGTGCATTGGCGCTACACAGACCAGCGATGGGAAAGAAAACTCGCACAGGAACAGGAGGACGCAAAACAATACTGCAACTTTCCCCACCTCGAAGCGGGACAGGCGGTGGAAGAGAAGACGCTTTAGGTTCCGAAGGTAAAAACACCATCATATTTTATGTTTTAGTTTATGGTTGGTGGATGATTCGTTCAAAATCGGGCCCATTTTTCTACTGATCAACACTGAAGAGAAACTACCTAGCTAGCCTAATGTTAACTAATTGGCCTCACCGGTGACGTAGCCTAGCTAGTTGTTCAAAATGTAGCTGGCTACGTTAGTTACCGATATTCCGGAAATATATGCATTGCTTGACTTGGTTACTATATTTAAATAACTGGTTGCTCTTTTCGAAACAAAGTATACCAATGCTATTTATTTATGTTGGTGTTTTTCGGTTTCTAAATAGTGTTAGCTAGTTAGCCTAGCCAGCTAGCATGTTAGCATATTGGTCAAATAACGATTTGTAGTGGCGCGCGGCCTGTGTATTTCGTGAACAAACGCCTCGATGCATACACCAGCGAACTAGCTAGGCATATCAAGGGTAASGTTTGCTTACTGTTGATTACGAATTAATAGACTCACTCTATTGAGGCCTCTGGTCAATCCAGACCACATATATAGCTACATAATCCAGCTACTTTGACAATTGCATTGATGCCTGTTCTGCAGACGAACACGAAGGTAACGGTGATGGATACAGTCTTCTGAGAGAAGTAACAACAGAAATGAGGATCCCAGCAGTTAAGGCCACAGGTAAGATATAACTTGTGTGTAACTTCGTTAATGTACCCGTTTGTTTGCAAGCTTGTGTGAACGACTGGGTTCAAACCTGGGTCATCCTGCCATAAGACGGTCATCCTGCCATAAGACGGTCATCCTGCCATAAGACGGTCATCCTGCCATAAGACGGTCATCCTGCCATAAGACGGTCATCCTGCCATAAGACGGTCATCCTGCCATAAGACGGTCATCCTGCTGAGCTCTAGCCAAGTAGCTATATCTCAACTCCACTATACCATGTCCATGGAGTTGAGAGCAAGTGTTTTTGGAGTGAACCTCTGACTCGAGTCGCTGTGCAGTCAATTTCAAAAATATTCTTACACCCTTACCGTGTACCTATGTTTGTCATCTGTTGCATGGCTATTCTTTGTTAGCTAAAATCCATACTTTTTAACTAAACGTTAATCAAATATAACCACTGACTGTTTCATTGTCGCTCTTGCTCTAATGGCAACTGAGTGTGAATGTGCATGTTCCGATTGAATCTGAGGAAACAGTCAGTGGTTTTATTTTATTACCATTTTATTAAAAGTTCTGGATTTCAGTAAACAAAGACACGCAACAGAGGACAAACATATGTACACGATAAGGTTGTAAGAATGAACATTTTTTAAAGTATTGACTGCACTGTGAGTCAAAAGTTCACTCAAATCTCATCTGCACTCAACTCTGCGGATATGGTATCGTTGAGGTGTACTTGGCTAGCTGAGCTCAAGCCTATGCATTATCTGGGGGGGTAACACAAGATGTCTTCAGGTCTCAGGTTACTAATCACACACACAAGCATAGGTGCCTACGAACAGTACATTACCTGACCAGTTTGTGTTTCTTCCCAGAGGGTCTGTCCCTCCTGGGGGCCTATGAGGACAGTGATGAAGAAGAGGATACAGACTCGCCGCCTTCCACCATCAGGACCCAACACAACCAGTCTGCAGACATACTCGCCAACTTCATGGCCGTCAGTATAAAAATGCTGTTTTTCTGTTTGTTTCCTAGTGTTTTCTCGGTCGGCTGTGTTCCTACCTCAGAGTCAGTCAGTGATGTGATGAACTGTTTATGTTTCCTTTAAGCTGTGTCACTGACATTGGTAATGTAAATCCTTCTCTGCACATCACAGCATTGAAATAGCTTCTCACTGAAGAAAATATAACTTATGGCCTTGACATCCTTAACTTTCAACCCATTGTTTTATGTCGTACATTTTATAACCGTATTGGAACTTAAAAAATTCAAATACATCTTTCTTTTTCTACAATATTATGGTGACATCAGGGCTCTTTTCCTAGTTGTCTTAGAATGTTATACACCTGCGATTGTCTCGTGTAGGCCTGTATTTCTCTGCTTTGTTCATGTCTTTAGACAGGTGGTGTCCTTCGACAACCTAATTTAATCACTGCCCCCCCCCCCCACCACCAATAGGAAATTGATGCCATCACCACACAGCCGGGCTCAGAGGAGCCCACAGGGGATCTGTCGGCCCCAGCCCCCACCCCACCACGTCCAGAACCCAAAGCCCAGCAACATGCCTCTGAGGCTGGGACAGAGCCGGAGAGCACTGGGGCGGACTTCCAGTATGATACCCATACTTCACTAGCTGGAGGTGACCGTTATTTTTGTATTTCATGAATTGCATAAACTTACCTGAGAAGTAGCAGTTAGCCTAGCCATTGTTTGGGATTGTGACATGTCAAGTGTGTGTTTTTGAAGAACTGGAGTTCCTTCCTTATTTGTGTTTCCTGTCCACCAGTTGGAGGATTGGAGATGGGTGACTGGCAGGAGGTGTGGGATGACAACACAGGTTGTTACTACTACTGGAACACTCAAACCAATGAGGTGGCTTGGCAGCTGCCTTACTACCTGGCACACCAGGTGCAAGGCCTGCAGCAGTACGCAGACAGGTGAAGTGTAAAAATGGATGGTACTACATAATAATATACACATGTTAGTCATACACGAGTGGTTTTGTATTTTACAGCATGACTCTGAAATGTGTATTTTCTACTTGGAGTTGAAGATTTCACCTGTTTTCTATTTCATCCCCTGTAGCTCAACAGTCAATGGCAACGGAGCTACACAGAGTGCAGGTTACCATGTTGAACAACACTCCACTGCCGTCAGTGCTCCGACGTCGAAGACAAAAAAGAAGGCGAGTTATTTGAGTATTTTTGTGCGCTCAATGATTTAGTTTTAATCCAAACTAAGTACTCAACTATCCATTCATTGGTGTGTATGTGTGTCTATAACTCTGAGTGTCTATCCTCTGACAGGAGGTGATGGAGAGCGTGGTTGCCCTGACCAGTGAAGAAGAGGAGCGTCATGGTGTGGCCGCCTCCCTCCTCGGTCCCCTCATCCCCGCAGAGGTGAAAGAAGCGGAGGAGAAGTGGAGAAAGAGGCTTGTAGGAGGGCTGGAGGAGAAGGGAAACAGTCTGGAGGATAGCTTGCCAGGGTCCCCCGCTCCTCCCCTGAATGAGCCAGACACCCCCACGCACCCCCTGAGAGACCAGCGCAGCAGGAACCAGTCTGTGGAAAACTCTGAGGAAGAGGAGACGGAAGAGGACACCATGGAGCTGGAGCTGGCTCTGGAGAGGAAAAAGGTCAGCTTAAGTTTTTATTCATCCTTTATTAAACCAGGGATGTTGAAATTGACATCTCTTTCAATTGAGTTTATACACTGAGTGTACAAAACATTAAGGACACCTGCTCTTTCCATGACATAGACTGACCAGATTAATCCAAGTGAAAGCTATGATGCCACCTGTTAAATCTACTTAGTTTAATGTAGGTGGAGGGGACAGGTTAAATGATTTTAAGACTTGAGACATCGATTGTGTATGTGTTCCATTTAGAGGGTGAATGGGCAAGACGCATGTTTTAAGTGCCTTTGAACGGGGTATGTAGTAGGTGCCAGGTGCAACGGTTTGTGTCAAGAACTGCAACGCTGCTGGGTTTTTCACACTCAGTGTCCCGTGTGTATCAAGAATGGTTTACCTCCCAAAGGACATCCAGCCAATTTGACACATGTGGGAAGCATTGGAATCAACATGTCTAGCATCTCTGTGGAACGCTTTCGACACCTTGTAGTGTCCATGCCCTGACGAATTGAGGCTGTTCTGAGGGCAAAAGGGGGTTCAACTCAATATAATGAATTTGTCCTAAATGTTTTGTGCACTATGTATGTTGTGATTCTTTTGAAAAGGTCACAGACCAGAATGTTGACACAATTAAATACTTGCAGAATTAAGTGTACCTTTGGGAGTTATTGTTTACAATGACTCGAACATGAACATTTGTTCTCTTTTTGTTATTCTGCCTCCTAGGCTGAGTTACGGGCATTGGAGGAGGGTGACGGCAGTGTGGGGGGCTCMAGCCCCTGTTCTGAGGCAAGTCAGGAGGCCCCTGAGCCCTGTAGCCTGCTCCTGAAGAAGGCCAAGTGGAAGACGGCCTTCCTTAGAGCAGCCAGCCCCGACTCAAATAGCAGGGGCTCAGATACACGGGAAGACCCCGACACAAGTGAGTGTCTGGAGAACAGTTGGAGTGCGATCTGGTCCGGATACACAAATTCTTGGCAGTTTATATCATTAGATTTTTCTGATGTGGTTCATCCTAAAATGTAAACACTTCTCTAGGTCTTCTGATCTGATATGCTGCATAGACCAACTCTATTACAAATGTGTAGGCGTCATCTTAATACTAGTTCTCTTGTGTGTCTTGCAGCACATTCCAAAGTCCCAGAGAAGGCCGGGGAAGAGCAGGAGATGGAGACCGGGGACAATACGTTAACCAACGTGCCACCAAAAGAGGAGGTGGAAACTCCGGAGCTCAAGGTACGGAACCTTTTTAACTACTCCCACACCGATTTAACTCTCAGTAGTAGAGCCTGAGCAGGAAAAACCCGGAGTGATAAAATAACTGGTGGATAACATTTTTTAATTTTTGTTGTCTTTTGAATGATCAGTTTCAGATCGGAGAACTTGCCAACACCTTAACCAGCAAGATGGAGTTCTTAGGGATCAACAAGAAAACCATCTCTAACTTCCAGCTGCTTCTGTTACAAACTGAGGTGAGATGACCATGACCTGTTTATTATAGCTTACCTCCAGTCACAGTGAAAGCCTATATCTTTAGGTCCAGATTAGATTATCTTGGCCTAGAAACCACACTAGTTAGCTAGATGCATGACTCTCAATGGTGAGAAMTTTCACAGACCTTTCAGATTGTGTTTACTAGTCACATTTGCAGGTGTGATTGCAGGGTACAACCTTTGAGCACCAACATGCAGGACTAAGTCAAATAAAATAATACAAATGGTAATAAAAAAACAAGAATATACTGTAAATAGAAATAGCGCCTATTTACATAACAATCTGTACTGAATGACTGCAATTGATCATTCTGATGGGTGATGTTTATTTTTTTAAATTAATTTTATAACATCATTTTAGAAAAGAAATGTACATGCCTAACCGTCATTGTGCTCCCCTCCCCATGCTTCTCTCCCTCAGACGCGGATCGCTGACTGGCGGGAGGGGGCTCTGAACGGGATCTATCTCCGCCGCAGGCTGCAGGAAGCCGCCGAGCACATAAAACATTACGAACTTAACGCCGCCCCTAAAGGCTGGTCSTGCCACTGGGACAGGTACGCGCTCCTTACCTTTAACATCTCTAAACACCCCCACCTCCCCAAACCCAGTGTGACCACGACCCCCTCAGAGCTGGGGTCGCCATCTGTGTAACCTGATATGAGGGAAATCTTAACCAGTCCCAGTGGATAAAATGAAACAGAGACAGACCCTCAAGGTTTCTGTGATGCAATGCTGGCACTGTCAGTGGTGATATGGGAGCAGCCATACAGGCCAGCTTGATCCCCTAACACTATACCACCCGATGCGGAGATGGGACCCCTGTCCTGTCCACCCATAGCCCAGACTCTGGCTCTTGTATTTTGGGGGGGAGCTCTGTAGACTGCTTTGGGGGTCCACTTAGTGGAACAGGGGTACGGTAGCTAGGAAGGAGGTTGTGTGCACTTTACAGGACTACAACCCCCAGAATGCATTGCTGGGCGAAATGAGTGACAGATTGAAGCCCCGGAAACGAGGAGTGTCAAAAACAACATCAGTTAAAGCGAAGACGGAGCGTTGACGAGGACCCAGCAGGTCAGACCAACTCTATTTCATATGTTTCCTGTTTTTACTTTTTATTCCTTGATTGACTGAATGTATATAGTTCTGATGTATATAAAAAAAAAAAAAAAAAAGGTTGTTGAATTGATGACTGCTGTCTCTTTTGCATCTATCTCTGTTTGGGGGGCTGTATGTTGTCATGACAACCATTATGTGGACCATTATTCTGAACACTGCTTTGACGATCAACTTTGCAGGACCCGAGCTGATAGGTTTTGGTTTGTCGATTTGGTTTTAATAAGAAAGTTAAGGTGGGTTCACCATCAATGTCCCCCATCATGATCCAATCTGGCTCTTCTCCTGGATGGCTAACCTGGCTGTCCAGCCCAACATTCCCCCTCTCCCCCCCCCCCCCTACGGGGCAGTCCCCCCCCCCTCAGGGTATACTGCGACTCAGCTAGTTATAAGGCCAGCTGTTGAGACTCTGCCTTGTATCTCTGTTCTCCCTCCTAGAGAGCACAGGAGGTATTTCTATACCAATGACCGCACCAATGCCTCCCAGTGGGACTTCCCAGCTGAGGAAGAGGAGGAGGAGGAGGAAGGACCAGAAACCACGTTGTCCATACAGGGGGAACCCAAACCCCCGCCCGTACCCGCTGGTGGGCTCGCAGTTGCAGGTCAGTTCTCAAGACCCCTCACCATTCTTTTAAAATCCCCTTATTTTGTCCTGAGTGACAGCCTCTATCTTTAGGTCCAGATTTATCGCTTGGCCTTGAAACCACGCTAGTTGGGTAGTTGCATGACTCGATGAGAACTTTCGCAGACCTGTACTGAAGGACTGTGATTGCAAACTATTTTCCTGAAGGGAGACAGACATGCATAAGGCTTAGTAACTAACTAGCAGGTCTTGCGCTATGGAACCTGCCACGGTCATATGTTACTAACTAGTCAATATTTGGTTAACCTTACTCCTCCCATCTGACAAAGAAAGGGTACACAACTAACCCCAGCTTTTATACATTTTCTATCATATTGCAGGAACTTCAGACTTCACACCCATCGTCCCCCCTCAGCCTGGCCTTCCCTCCTATTGGTCTGTGCCTCAGCCCCCACTTCCCCCTGACCAGCCCCCTCCCCCGTCCGACATCCCCCTGCCTCCCCCTCCACCCCCGGAGTCGCCTCCCCCGCCCCCTCCTCCTCCCCTGGAGGATGATGGTGAGATAGAGGAGGTAGAGATGGAGGATGATGACTGTGAGCCTCCAGCACCAGGAACAGAGCCTCCCCTCCCCCTGGGTGTCGGCGGCATGAAGGTATGGGACCGTTCTACACATCCAGACCTCAAGTCTCATCTCAGTAGGCTTGTGAATATACTAACCAAGCACACTTTCTAGATGACAGCCTTGTCCAGCAGTGCCTGCTGGTTTTTATGTTAACATGACTCTCTCAATGATAACTTTCACAGACCTGCACTGAATTACTGTGATTGCAAACCATTTTTTTTTTGTTGATGGGAGACGTGCATAGCAAGCATTTTGTTGGACATTAGCATAAGCTTTTACTGTAAGCTTCTTTTTTTTTGTCTTCACTTAGGTTGTGGAGTCTACAGCTTCCCTGGGTAAGGGTCAGAAACGCAAAGCTTCAGGAGCAGGTCAGCTGACCAAGGCAGTAACAATCGGCAGCAGCGCCATCCTCTATACACAGACCACCGCCACGGCAGGTAAAAAGCTATGATATCATCGAGTCGGTGTGCCTGCTGGTTTTTCATGATAACATGATTCTTTAAAGTAGCAGGACTCTGATGATAACTTTCACAGACCTGTACTGAATTACTGGGATTGAATGATTTTTCATATGGGACATGTAGGGCCCTAGTGTATCTCTGTATAGGTGTTTAGCTGTTTAATTGCAAACCATAAAGTTTTTTTGTGTGTTCCTTTCTGTGTCCTCAGCCCCTGTGATGTCAGGCGCTGCCTACTGGGGAGTGTCTGCGGTAGCTGCACCTCCACTGCCTTCTGAACCTGCGGCCCCACCTCTCCCACCTCCCCCTACTCGCCCCCCGCTACCCCCCACTCAGCCCCCCTCTACCCTGGACCCCACAGGGCTTAAAACACTGCCCACGGACAAGACCAAGAAACTGAAGAAGGATAAGGTGGGCGTCTTTGACTTATACAATGGCATCTGTTCTATGCATTGATAAGGAAAAAGGATGGTACAAGATTTGCACCGTCTAATTCGATGTAATAACTATTTAAATTGAAAGCTTTCTCCTAGTTGTATCGAACCACAGTGACGCTCTTAAATGATTGTCCCCCTTCCCCACATCCCTGGTTGCTGTGTCCAGTCGAAGAAGAGCAAGACGAAGATGCCGTCCCTGGTGAAGAAGTGGCAGAGCATCCAGAAGGAACTGGACGAGGAGGAGAAGTCTAGTTCCAGTGACGAGGACAGGGACCAGCTCAACAAGAGGGGCATCGAGGAGTGGAAACAGCAGCAGCTACTCACGTAAGTGGTTCCCCTGAACTACTGTGATTGCAAGCAATATTTCTGACGAGGACAACTTCTATCAATCTTATTAATAAAACCCTTTTTACATCAGATGATGTCACAAAGTGTTATACAGAAACCCAGCTTAAAACCCCAAACAGCAAGCAATGCAGATGTAGAAGCACGGTGGCTAGGAAAAACTCCCTAGGAAGAAACCTAGAGGAACCAGGCTCTGAGGGCTCTTCTGGCTGTGCCGGGTGGAGATTACAGTACATGGCCAAGATGTTCAAACGTTCCTAGATGACCAGCAGGGTCAAATAATAATCACAGTGGTTGTAGAGGGTGCAACAGGTCAGCATCTCAGGAGTAAATGTCAGTTGGCTTTTCATAGCCGGTGCGGTAGAGAAAGTCAAACATACTTTTTGTATATTTTAACAACTTCTAATGTTTTTTTGTGAAAATAATCTTTCTTACTACCTTCATCTTTTGGGTTGCAGGGGAAAAGCTGGAAAGAACGCAAACTTCGAGGCTTTACCCGATGACTGGCGAGAGAGGCTGTTGAAGAAGAGGAAGATGATGAAGAGCACGTAACACGCACACTCCTCTCCCCGCCTCCACATATATGTGTGTGTGTGTGTGTGCACACGCCATCATCCCCTAAACCCTTACTGATATGAATCGGTGGACAATGTGCACTTTTTACGCTTTCACTGTCATTTTGAAACGGTTGGAAAAGCCCCTCATATCTTGGATGAATACATTGGATGGGTTTGAATGTTCTTTTTTTTTTTTTTTCTCTCTCTCGCTGTAATACCCACTATTGTTTTTACATGTTACCTTGGCGACTCCCTACCAAGCCTCCCTCTCTGCTTGACCTGTTTTAAAGCATAAATGCTGTTTTCTGTGAAATGTTTGGGAATGCTGGAGTTTCTAAACCTTTGTTTATAGTGGAGATCAACTCTTTATATGTAGTTATGTTGTTTTGACCTCACCCATGTCCTTGCCCATTTTCATAAACTATGATCAATAACACCTTCCTAATAACTCTGGTCCATATTCAGTTTTTAATGTTGCTGTATCGCCCTCTGCTGTTACTCTGAAGTATCAAGGCAGGGCAGAAGACTGTAGTGACTGACACTACTTTTTGTTTATTCATGGTATACCCTCAACATATCCTGTCAGATTTTTCTTGTCTGACTAAAGGCAGGATCTTTAAACGGCGTATACAAGTGCGTTTTCACATGGTCCAATAGTGGAAACCGCTTCATTGCAGACCTTTTCTCTGCAAAAATTTGAAGTGGAGCCAGTAGGTGAAATGACCAAGCAACCCATTTCCCAGCCCACTATTTTTGTCTTGTCTTTTCCCTTTGTCCAGAGTTGACATGCATGATGACACGCCAATAATACATATATGTGCCAATTGATTTATCATACTATTTGCATAAATGTATTTTCAATTTGTGCTGAAAATCAAGTATAGTTTGGTGGCAAGGGCAGTGTCCTGTTTTTTTGGGAGCAGTTTTCAGTTGTGTACGCCCTTGACGTTTATTATGATGTTATGGGGGTGGGGAGGGAATGCAACAATATTGTATATTGTTTGGGGGAAAAATATGGGGTCAATTTCACGCCTTAAGTATTGAATTCAAAATRAAATAAATCGTAAACATCAGAAATAAAGTTGAAAATGTGTGAAGAATGAAAGAAGTGATGGATGTTGAGAGAATCGTTTGTAGATTTGTAAACAAAAGGAGCAAAACTAATTTAWAAGCAGAACAAATTATTTGAAAATGAATTTAATAGTCTTTCATTTGAACTTTTCAAACAACCAACCCTATTGAATCCATTTCGCTCTTGCCTGCAGTTACTACCTTTGGTTAGATGACTTGGATCTTTGTTTTCACTGCCAGTTTTTTTTTGATTGCGAGTTTTGGTGGTTTTATTTTGTCCTACTCAGTTGTATGATTTCATGTCTATAGACTGTTTAGTGAGGAGCTAAACCGGAAATTGCTTCTGCTACATTTTTCAAGTACCATTCCTGAGATGACTAATACAAGAAATGATTGACAGTCATTTTCAGCGATCTATATAACMGGTCTAGTTTCCTGATCATATTGGAGCTCCCTGCTATGTGTTGCTCTGGATGTCTTAGTCTAACGTCTGTAACTAGATGCTTAAAAACCTGTAGAATGAGAGTAGTTACTCAATATTTTTCTGTTGTTCAAGGCTCAAACACCTATGGGTCCATTTGGCAAAACCACTCCCACCATCACCGACCGAAGTTGCAGCCATTGTGTCCTTTCCAAATAGCCTATATTTTTGGTATTTAATTACTTGTAAACTTCATACTTTGTATTAGTTCCAATAGGCCTCCAGTGTTGTTGTTTGCTTGAACAGTCACTGAGGCTGTATTTAACGTTAAACTATAGTTATTTCAGATGCAGCAGGTTTAGATACTTAGCTAACTAGCATTGATAGCTTAGCACCAAAGATACAGGCTGAGAGACTAGGATTCCTGTACATTTTTCCTGTAAATGTCTTCTAACAGGCTTAATGTTACATCAGAATTTCTGAACCAAGAGGTGCAACATCACAAGACTTTCTTGAACGCTTGCGAAACAAACCAAGCAGACCAGGGCGGGGTTTAAGAAGTGAAAATTCTTGCATTAATTGTTAATTTTGTCAATCTAAAGGCACAACCCGAATTCGAGCCAATAATAAGTAGTTGAACATGTTACTCCACAACCTTGTGAAAATGACATGTTTTCATTTGAGTCAAAACAACTTTATCGAAGGAGTGCCTTTTGATTTGACAGCCTGCGATTTGAGATTCTTGGATCCAACGGCCGTGTCTTTGTGAGACGCAGAGTAGGTGAACGGATTATTTTCTGCATGTGTGTGATTTCACCGTGAAGCTGGAGGAGGAGGTGTGATGGTGTGGGGGTGCTTTGCTTTATTTAGAATTCAAGGCACACTTAACCAGCATGGCTACCACAGCATTCTGCAGCGATACGCCAGCCCATCTGGTTTGTGTTTAGTGGGAGTGTCATTTGTTTTTCAACAGGACAATGACCTAACCCACCTCCAGGCTGTGTAAGGCCTATTTACCAGAGTGAGTGATGGAGTGATGCACCAGATGACCTGCCTCCACAATCACCTGACCTCCACAATTGAGATGGTTTGAGATTAATTGGACCGCAGAGTGAAGGAAAGCAGCCAACAATTGCTCAGCATATGTGGGAACTCTTTCAAGACTGTTGGAAAGCATTCCAGGTGAAGCTGGCTGATAGAATGCCAAGAGTGTGCAAAAGCTGTATCAAGGCAAAGGGTGGCTACTTTGAAGAATCTCAAATATAAATTATATTTGGATTTTTTATAACACTTTTTTGGTTACTACATGATTCCATATGTGTTTCTTTATATTTGATGTCTTCACTATTCTACAATGTAGAAAATAGTAAAAAATAAAGAAAAACCCTTGAATGAAGTGGGGTGCATACAAACATTAACTTATATATCTTCGACTAAAGGTATATAATGAGGGCCTGGGTATACTCAATGAAATCAGCACGCGTTAACCGCAGAGAGTGAGAATATCTGAGTGATAATTTGAAGCCAAGAGAAATTATCGTCCTCCGGCACGTCTGTGGTAAACTATGATTTATATCAGCCGCCGGCTTATAGGTCGATCTTGTTGGACGATGGTGACCGCTGCCAACTTACCACATCCATACCAAATAGTGTGAGGTTTATGGGGATTCCTCTGGGCTCACAGAACATAAGATATGTAATAAGAATGGGCTTGGGAACTCTTAACCGTCTGTCGAGGAGACCTGACTGGTTAAATCCTTGCATACGGTGTAAGATAACTGCCAATTCAGTGCTTGGGCGAGCTGCCTGTGTATGGTGATGAACACAGTACATGATATTTCAAATATAGCTACTGTGCTGAATTCTCTCTCTTCATTCTTTTATTTGTCTAAGGCAGTTCTCAATAAATCAAGATAGCCATTCGCAAGCACTTTTTGACAACCTCAGGATTAGAGAGTACGATGTTTACCTGGACAGGGTCATTTTGGAGACCAAGCAGCTAGAGCTAGAGCGACCCGAATAGATAAAGGCTATGTAAGGATCATAGCTTTCGCACGGAGCTAATACGAAAAGTAGAGCGCTTAAGCTCTTTTTCTCGATTTCGCATAGATATGGAGCTGCTATAGACAGCTTGTTTGATTGAGTATGTATTGAATTACTCAGTAGAACAACAGATATATTTTTTGAGTATGGTAGAAATTACAGGCGTGCAAGAATCTTGGGTAAGTTTGAAAATGGGGTTGACATCAGAGTCCTCGCCATGCGTGTCGCCCTATAGAAAGTGTACAACTCTCTTACCCATGTTCCAATTCCCTAATTAAAAAAGTGCTTCTATCACAATATCATGAATTATTAATTATAAACATGGCATGATAATGAAGAGATAAAATTGACAGTGTGATCGATCGGATCGTGTAGCTTATTTTGAACGAGTGAGATGTATGAACCGAGGTCCTAAATGACCACCTTACAGTGATGCTAGACTTGTAGGTCCTGCCACTAGTGCAGCACAGTATAACTTAACATCCCTCAACAAACTCATGACTCGCACATTAGTTCGACTCGGGCGTAGTGAGTAGCATAAGTACTCAGCCATGATAAGACAGTTAGACTATATAGGGATTTGGTGGTACACAGTCATAATTCGATGTTAAAGCAAAAGTGAGCAGTTTGCACTTGCACGGAGCATAGCACTCCAATGTAATAGTGGATCTGAGGCACGTCACATCGTGGAAGCGCCAGATGCACGATTTGTACAAGCGCAGTGTTGTCACTAAACGAATCTATGGGGTGCATCAGTACTACAAGGGGATGACGGGATACTAAGGTTTGTTGAGCGCATTAATATTAGATCTTACTGCCTGACAAGGAAAGTCAACAAGGGGCAATTGAATACTGAGGATTACTGGAGGAGATATTATAAACCTTCAGTCTGACAGCGCCATCTGTCGAAACACATGTGGCACAATACTTGAATATAAAATAAAAATGCCTAGATATATACACTCGGAAGAGAACAGTCGTTAGGTAGCTATTGCTTTGATTGTAATGTTGGCGAGCTTCAGATCGCAGTGCTAGAGTGTGAGACTGGACGGCGATTCAGTGCTTTGACGCAGATTCAGTTATCGCGGTGGCACGTCCTGCGAAACATCGAGGTGAGTCGCGGTGGTCCTGTTCTTGACAAATTCCGAGGGGTAGGTGGCTTAAGATGGGGGATTGCAGTGTGTGCGCAGTCGTAAGCGATACGGATTCAGATTTCAAAATAGCAGATTGACTATAGAGACTACGAGTGATGTTTGCTAGAGTCGTTAACAAAGGATTAATTATACAGTAGTAAATATACACCAAGTATAAGATATCAGAAATAATAGACAATACAGGATTAAGATTATATGTTATAGGATTAATAGATTGAACGCTAGTATAACATTCTGATCATCTCTTATGGGAACATGTAGCACAAATCTATTGCTTCATGCTAATGCTAGCTAGGTAGGTTTTGACTTTTGGTAGGGGCGTGTCAGTTTTAGCTAGGTGGCTGTCACTGGCTAGAAATCGTGTGTATGGTGTACTGATTCAAAGAAGACATCAAGATGAAATTTCAGAATATAAGTCATTATATGGCTAATTGACGTTAGTATCAATTGCAGATATCTGATGAGAGCAGGTTGCATTGTTAGTCTATGCTCGTTAGCTAGCTTAATTCAATTTTGATGTCAGATCTACTTAGCTAGCTAGTTCTTACCAGTGTCTGGATGTCGGCGTTTCAGAGCAAGTTCAACCATCATTTCCCCTGGGAATGCTGTGCCATGGTGTTGTATCCCTAGATAAGCAATGTATGTGTGTGTAGCTGTCAGTCAGTGTCATACAGGTTCGATTGCATCACTATCAGAATAAAATGATATGATACMAAGGTAAAACGCAGTAACTGCAGCCAAGGGCAGGTTGAAACCAAGCTAAAAGGCAGTAAGTTCAGTTACTGCGATTTACCTTGGTTTCACAGTAACTTTTTGCAGTTACTGCTAATACGACCCCCATTTTCTCCAAAACACAATACATTAGAGGCAGGAAACTTGTCCACTGACTCGCCAGACATGACCCTATGTGAACCAAGGTCCTCTACTCCACCAATTAATTCACACATAAAACGGTCAACCGAATCGTTTCTAGTCATCTCTCCTCCTTCCAGGCTTTTTCTTCTCTTGATTTTATATTGCGATTGGCAACTTTCATAAATTAGGTGTGTTACCTCCASTGACCTCGTTCGTTTTTCAGTCACCCACGTGGGTATAACCAATGAGGAGATGGCATGTGGGTACCTGCTTCTATAAACCAATGAGGAGATGGGAGAGGCAGGACTTGCAGTGCATCTGCATCAGAAATAGAACTGACTTCTATTTTAGCCCTTTGCTATGCAGACGCTCGTTGGCGCGCCCAAGCAGTGTGGGTGCAATAATTGAATAATATAGATTTCTAAATTCATTGGGTGTAGTCAGCCTGTTAGTCGTGATAATGCTTTAAATCCATCACTGCAAATAACTTGACAGTTTCGAAATCGAATACATGTGGATCACATTTTAGGGTTGAGGTATGATTCTGTGGAAGGCTTGGCAACAGAGTGCACCTGTTGCAGCAAGCCCAGGCACAACTGGAGCTGCGCTTTATGGAGCGGGCACACCATAAATAAGCCTGTAGACTATATCAATAGGTTAAGGCTACAATATCCTTTCATAGTGTCTATATCAGTACAACAACATAGGTCTATCAGATAGCGGACGTTTGGGGGGCATAGGGCCTACCTTTTCTGGAGACACAGGATAATCAAGTTTCCGTTATGACATCACTTGTTTACAATATTAGTCAATATGCCTACTATGTCAAAAAGTGCGGGCAAAGAAGAAGAAAATGTGAGTAGGCCTAGGATAATGCTTTGTTCGTTCTTCATATTAATGTCGCTTCACATTTGTATAATTCTAAAGATGGATGATGAAAGTCTATGAGATGAATATGTAGCCTACAGAATCAGTCATCATGTAGGCCTACGGCTAGTTGACTACTTTAAGAATAGTTTAACAATGTAAATGGATCAAACAAATTTGTTATAGATATGAGCTTGATTCAACATTTTTCATAAAAAGTGAATTGGCAAAAGGTGGAATTATTGCAAACCAAGTGACAGGGATGGGCTCTACTATCAAAACCCTTACCAAAACCCCACATCTAAAAAGTTTTGTCATGATTGTCTCTGTCTTTGTAGGGGTTACAGGAAGCCCCAGAGAGGACATTCCCTGTATTCTTCAGAGGAAAACTGGGRGAGAAGGTTAGTGTGATAGTATGACATTCCAAATGATCTGAGATCCTCAATTTCTTTCAAATTAAATGTGACCTAATTATATATTTTTAATGACTTCCTTCCCATTTCCAGTCCTAATTCCACAACCATTCCCACTGTAGTATCCATTGCCCTGACATTGAAGTTTGTTAAAACACAATCCATCATGCTTTCATCAGGAGACCCAGGGTTTGACCTGTTGGACCCCAACATGAGAGTCATAGATGTTAGTTATAACTGCCTCCACGACAAACATGCAGTGTTTTTTCCGCCATCCGGAAAGGAAGAAGCGGCTGGTGAAGCAAGGCCTCATCACCTCAAATGAGAAGGCATGGCAACCTCTTTTTTCTTTCCAAAATCTTAAAGTGCACTTATATGGAACTGAGAAATTGACAGGTGTAAGCAATATGATGGCTAGGTGAAATGTTTGCCATTTTGCTTAGTTTACACATCCAAATCTCAAGTGCATATGGTCATTGTTAGTGCAGGTTGTAAAAGAGAATGTGTTCTTAATGTCTTACCTGGTTAAATAAAGGCAAAATCAATCAATATTGGGGTAGGGGTTAGAGGTAGATTTGGGATTGGGTGTTTGTACACATGAACTTCTCTAAAAATGGCTCTTTTGTGGCTCCTCCCTTTCAGGTGCTGTGTACGTGTAAAGAGTACAATCGCTACAGTGGCTACATCAAGTCAGTTCAGTTGCTGTGGGAGAAGCAGTGCTGTGCCCAGCAGGTTAGAGTGGTCTACTTTCTAGATGCACAATTATAAAAACACAAAAGCTATATTGTAAGACACACCTTCCATGCGTTTTATTTCAACTGTGTATGTAACTTGCTGTCGCTCATGGATCGGGAAAGGGTTTTCTGATCACGTGACAAGACCAGGAAAAACTTGTGGAAGGCAAGGGTGCAAATTAATCTCTCTCTCTCTCTCTATCAGAAAAATCTTTGAAGCAGTTCCTAGTCTTGCAGCAGCAAGGGGAGGTTCCGTCCCACATCTCACTGACGGATATTAGAGAATGGCTCATTGCCAAGGGTAGAAACTACTTCAAGAACACGTGAGTGTTATTAGAATCTTTTACCAAATTTGTATAAAATAAGCAAAGGTGTGGAATCACGTTGACCTCCTATCTAGCAATAACTTAAGAAATAGATATGGTGGACAGTTTGAGTTGTAGAAAMATGAAGGTAAATCATGTTTTATGTTCCCTTGTATGTGAAGGTTTCAGAGKGAAATGGAAGAGGGGAAGAACCTTTACTTGGCCGAACTGGCTTGGGAGGTGAAACGACGCCTCAGGCTTGAGGAGCTGGAAAGAGAAGTGTGCAGGGAGCTGCGCCTGGAGCGCCGAATTGGACAGGTAAGGATGGAACAGCGGCACTCCTAGGGCTGATATCAACTCATAGTTGCTTAAGCAGCAGTAGGACCTCAGTGTTTCTGTTGGTATCTTCATCCATTTGCCTCTCTCTCTCACCCATCTCTCTTAGCCTGGTAACCGGATGGGAGATTGGAGACCCCTGGGAATGGAGACACACACACTTCTGGGAATGGACTCTCCCTTCAGACACTCCACCTCCTTGATGGACACTCTTTCCAGTCAGATCTCGACTGAGAACCTCGAGGTTGCTAGGCTACATACTGCCAGACCACGTTCTGCCAGACCACCAACTGAAAGACCTAGCAGTAACTCTGATCACTCTGGAACCTTGTCTACTGTGATGACCTGCTCACCACATTCAGCTAGCCCATCAGTGGTAGGTCATTTTGGTCATGAACATGTTCCCAGCTTTCAGTCTTTGGGGGCTGTAGACATATTACTGCTTCCCTGTCTCCCATCTCCTGGGAAATCCATATCCAAGTACAGTGGCAAGAAAAAGTATGTGAACCCTTTAGAATTACCTGGACTTCTGCGTAAATTGGTCATAAAATGTTATCTGATCTTCATCTAAGTCACAACAATAGACAAACACAGTCTGCTTAAACTAATAACACACAAATAATTGTACTTTTTCCATGTCTTTATTGAACACACCGTGTAAACATTCACAGTGCAGGGTGGAAAAAGTACACTCAGCAAAAAAATAAATCTCCCTTTTTCAGGACCCTGTCTTTCAAAGATAATTCGTATAAATCCAAACAATTTCACAGATCTTCATTGTAAAGGGTATAAACACTGTTTCCCATGCTTGTTCAATGAACCATAAACAATGAATGAACATGCATCTGTGGAACGGTCGTTAAGACACTAACAGCTTACAGACGATAGACAATTAAGGTCACAGTTATAAAAACTTAGGAAACTAAAGAGGCCTTTCTACTGACTCTGAAAAACACCAAAAGAAAGATGCCCAGGGTCCCTGCTCATCTGTGTGAACGTGCCTTAGGCATGCTGCAAGGAGGCATGAGGACTGCAGATGTGGCCAGGGCAATAAATTGCAATGGCCGTTATGTGAGACGCCTAAGACAGCGCTACAGGGAGACAGGACGGACAGCTGATCGTCCTCGCAGTGGCAGACCTCGTGTAACAACACCTGCACAGGATCGGTACATCCAAACATCACACCTGCGGGACAGGTACAGGATGCAACAACAACTGCCCGAGTTACACCAGGAACGCACAATCCCTCCATCAGTGCTCAGACTGTCCGCAATAGGCTGAGAGAGCTGGACTGAGGGCTTGTAGGCCTGTTGTAAGGAAACGGCAACAACGTCGCCAATGGGCACAAACCCACCATCGCTGGACCAGACAGGACTGTCAAAAAGTGCTCTTCACTGACGAGTCATGGTTTTGTTTCACCAGGGGTGATGGCGGATTCGCGTTATCGGAAGGAATGAGCGTTACACCGAGCCTTATCTGGAGCGGGATCGATTTGGAGGTGGAGGTCTGTCATGGTCTTGGCGGCGTGTGTGTCACTGCATCATCGGACTGAGCTTGTGTTTATTCAGGCAGTGTCAACGCTGTGCGTTACAGGGAAGAAAACCTCCTCCCTCATGTGGTACCCTTCCTGCAGTCTCTGACATGACCCTCCAGCATGACAATGCCACCCATACTGCTCGTCTGTGCGAAATTTCCTGCAAGACAGAATGTCCGTGTTCTGCCATGGCCAGCGAAGAGCTCGTATCTCAATCCCTTGAGACGTCTGGGACTGTTGGATCGGCGGGTGAGGGCTAGGCCATCCCCCCAGAAATGTCTGGAACTTGCAGGTGCCTTGGTGGAAGAGTGGGGTAACACTCACAGCAAGAACTGGCAATCTGGTGCAGTCCATGAGGAGGAGATGCACTGCAGTACTTAATGCAGCTGTGGCCACACCAGATACTGACTGTTCTTTTGATGTTAACCCCCCCTTTGTTCAGGGACACATTATTCCATTTCTGTTAGCCACATGTTCAGTTTATGTCTCAGTTGTTCAATCTTTATGTGTTACAATATTATACACATTGTAAGTTTGCTGAAAATAAATAGTTGACAGAGGACGTTTTTTTTTGCTGAGTTATGTGAACCTTGGTTTTAATAAATGGTTGACCCTACTTTGGCGCAATAACCTCAACGTTTTCTGTAGTTGCAGATCAGACCTGCGCAACGGTCAGGAGGAATTTTATACCATTCCTCTTTACAAAACTGTTTCAGTTTAGCATATTCTTGGGATGTCTGGTGTGAACCGCCTCTTGAGGCCCTGCCACAGCATCTCAATCGGGTTGAGGTCAGTACTCTGACTGGGCCACTACAGAAGGCATATTTTCTTCTGTTGCAGCCATTCTGTTGTGATTTACTTCTGTGTTTGGGTCGTTGTCTGTTGATCACCCAACTCTGTTGAGCTTCAATTGGCGAACGACCTTAAATTCTCCAACAAATGTCTTGATAAACTTGGCAATACATTTTTCCATCGATGATAGCTAGCTGTCCAGACCCCGAGGCAGCAAAGCAGCTCCAAACCATGATATGATGCTCCTTCACCATACTTTACAGTTGGGATGAGGTTTTGATATTGGTGTGCTGTGCTTTTGTTTTCTCCACACAGTGTTGTGTGTTCCTTTCAAACAACAAAATTTTGTTTCATCTCTCCACAGAATATTTTGCCAGTAGCGCTGTGGAACATCCAGATGCTCTTTTGCAAACTTCAAATGTGCAGCAATGTTTTTATTTGGACAGTCGGTGGCTTCTTCCGTGGTGTCCTCCCATGAACACCATTCTTGTTTAGTGTTTTACGTATCGTAGACTCGTCAACAGAGATGTTAGGATGTTCCAGAGATTTCTTTAAGTCTTCAGCTAACACTCTAAGATTCTGCTTAACCTCATTGAGCATTCTGCGCTGTGCTCTTGCAGTCATCTTTGCAGGACGGCCACTCTAGGGAGAGTAGCACAGTGCTGAACTTTCTCCATTTATCTACAGTTTTGTGTAACCGTGGAGTGATGAACATCAAGGCTTTTAGAGATACTTTTGTAACCCTTTCCAGCTTTATGCAAGTCAACAATTCTAATCTTGGGTCTTCTGAGATCCTTTTTGTTTGAGGCATGGTTCACATCAGACAATGCTTCTTGTGAATAGCAAACCAAATTTTGTGAGTTTTTTTAGGGCAGGCAGCTCTAACCAACATCTCCAATCTCGTCTCAATGATTGTACTCCAGGTTAGCGACTCCAATTAGCTTTTGGAGAAGTCATTAGCCTCGGGGTCACATACTTTTTCAACTTACACTGGATGTTTAAATGATGTATTCAGTATAGACAAGAAAAATACAATCATTTGTGTGTTATTATTTTAAGCAGATGTGTTAATCTGTTGTTGTGACTTAGATGAAGATTAAAATCTATGACCAATTCATGCAGCAGTAATTCCAATAGGTTCATATACTTTGTCTTGCCACTGTATTTGGATGATATGATGTAATATGCGTTGCCACTTTGGTAAATGTAAAAAGTCTAGATGAGGAAGATGATTAGTTGCAACAATGGAGACCACACATTTGATATAGAATATATGCAACAACAAAAAATGAAAGGTATACTTGTATATTTACTTAAAAAATTTTTGGATATGGATTAACATGTGTTTTGATTTCCAACATACTGTAAATCTTAATCAATTCTGTTGATGTACCTTTCTGTGTTCATATATACAGATTACTGTTAGGGACTTGCTGCTCATGATTGGGCACATAACAAGCTCAGTATTGGAGGAGGTAAATAGCATCCTGATCCCTGCCTTGGTTGACCTTATAAGGCTGAGAGCTTCAGAAAGTGCTGCAGAGAGTATGCTCCCCATCAGCAAAGACACCAACGAAGATTCAACCCAGGGCTCTGTCAGCTGTACCCCTTACTCTCAAAGTCAATGTGATCTGTCTCACTCAGAGTCCTGACAGTAGGTCCTCCCCAATCTCCATTGATGAACCAGTCACTGCTGTCCAGACTTGTTGTAGCAGCAGTTCTCTGTCCAGTGAGAACGAGCACACTCTTCCTCCAGTCAGATCTCTACTAAGAACCTCCTGGCTACTAGGCCACGTTCTACCAGGCCCCAATCTGCCAAACCGCCACCTGCTAAACCACCATCTGCTTAACCGCCACTGCTAAACCACCATCTGCTAAACCACCACTCTGCTAAATAACATCTGCTAAAACCATCACCTGCTAAACTACATCTGCTAACCACCAACCTGCTAAACTACATCTGCTAAACCACAATCTGCTAAACCACCACCTGCTAAACAATCTGCTAAACCACCACCTGCTAAACTACATCTGCTAAACCACCACTGCTAAATACACTGTAACAATCTGCTAAACACACTGCTAATACACTGCTACACACTGCTAACTACATCTGCATACCACCACCTGACTAAACTACATCTGCTAAACACAATCTGCTAAACCACCTACTGCCACTGACCTCTGGAACCTTATCTGCTGTGGTAGGTCGTGGGCATGTCATCCTGTCAAACTGACCTTGGCCCCTTTCTCCTCCTTACTCTCCAGCGAGAGACCAACACCAACCTCCCCTCCAGCAGCCGCCCTCCTCGTGCTCCATCAAGCTTTTAGACAGTAGGAGTGACATTCCTTGCTCCTGGCTGGGAGCTCTATTTCAACTGTTCCTGGACTGACTCTAGCAGCAGCCCTGTGCGGAGAATCAATTTGCTACTGAGGTCTCGTCGATCTGCCTCAGCCAAGATAGAAATGGCCAAGGAGGGAGTGTGACACCTCCAGCCCCTTTGGATGTTTCCCTCCCTCCATTATTGAGCGGGCTGGCGAGCTTGTATGTTCCGTCATCTCCCAGTCTTTAGCAATTGTGGAGGCGCGGTCAAGTGTGAATGGTGAGGAGGGCTCTCCATCTCCCACCACAGTCTCCCATTCTCCTACAAGGGTGTTTGTCAGCCACTTAGGAGTAGCCCACTAGGTGAGGACCTTGTAGATTCACAACTTGCGGATGTATCTCTGTCCTGAAAATGGAGGGAATTCTTTCCTCCTCTCCGACTTTGGAGGAGGAGCTGCTTGATCTCTCCTCCAGTTGTTCTTCATCATCCAGCGAAACACTGCAATGTGTGTCTGTTGGCCCTCTTGGCAGTGGGTCGGAGACGTCCTTCAAACTTCTTGGGGGTCGTACTCTGAGTATCGCCACCCACACGGCCCATGTTTCACAGAGGACTTAGAAGTCTACAGTGATGAGATCATTGACGAAATCCTTATTATAATGAGGACCAAAAAAGATGATGACAGTGGAAGTGACGTCTCTGTGCATCAACACCATGCAGCACACCAGCACCACAGAGCCGGTCTCTTCTGCACTGGGGGAGTGCTTCCCCATGACAGGAGGATACTCAGCACAACACTGCTTGGAATCCAGAACACCATAGACAGTGAGAACCTCTCAGGAGAGTGCTCCATCTCACCACAGGACAATGCCAGAGTCCTGGAGATGATAAAGTTGCTGCAGAGGCCCTTGATGGGACACCCTCAGAGTCCTCCATCCATATCACAGATGTGGCTTCACCCTTGGGCTTTCCTCTCCCTGTATCTCTCCATGCTGTTCAGTCGTGTGTATTTGCCACTGACAAAGACCTGAAGGCAGAAAGAGTGAAGGGAGTCTTTGAAAGCCTGAGATCCCAGTTTATGAGCTACTCCATCAAGCCTGTGAGTAACATCATTACCAGGGCACAAACAAAGATGGCTGCCTCCAATCAGGTTAGTTTAGAGACACTCCAGGCAGCATCAGCAAAATCATCTGCTGTGGCTCAGAACCTTATTAGTTCGGTTTTATTTCAAGTTGCCAGGTGTCCTGCTCTGATGACTTAGAGGGTCTGGGTGATCATCTCAGATGCCCCTCAACTTTGACCAGAGTTCTGACACCTTTGACCTCAGAGAAAGCTACACTGACACCTGCTGTTCTGAAGATCAGAAGGGAGATGTGTAAGGAAGTGGCCACCGAACTCAGAGTTCTTGATCAAGGAATCCCTTACGGCACCCAGACACCATCCAATGGACATGCTTGCACTTCTGGTTCTGCCCCAAGGGAAGCTGTGCGGGACATCCTGAGGAAACAAAGAGGAGGCTTCCAACAAAAGCCTGAATAATACTTTTCTCATGATTAATGATGAGCGGCTCACAGACTCCATTGCAGATGCCTTATATCCAAAGCTGCATGACACATTGGAGTCCAAGAGAGAGCTGCAGGCTTCTTATTACKGCTCCCAGATCAGCTGCAGCCTCAGCCCCTTCGAAGTTGAGAGCAGCCTAGAGCTCCAGGAGTCCACTGACCCACTATCTGAGTCAGTATTGTGTCTCCTGGATAGGACATTTGGAGATAAAGCTCAGAACTTAAAGACAGGCGGGGGTGTTTTACAATATGTCACAGACCCAACCTATAAGAAACTTTTGATTGGACCCCACACCAACGACGTCAATGTGGTTGTGCACACGATTGCAGTAGAGGAGTTGCCTGTTCAGGGTTGTATTGCGCAAAGTGAGGCCATTCATGGCCTTCACAAGAAGCAAGAGTTACCTTCCAGCACCAGTGGCAGAGGGAATGAGACTCCGAGCCCTACTAATTGCCTACTGGAGGGTGTAGTGGGCAAACTGGTACGGAAGATGCTATTTCAGGGCCTTGACATCCCTGAGGTACCCATGAACGACAGCGGCTCTGAGATCTTTAAGCTACAGTATGAACTGGTTGCGAAGCTTTGTCCTCTGATGGTAAGGACAATCATGGCTACAACCATAGCCAATCAACCACCTATTATTCAAGAAGCAGTGATGTCTTCCGAGAACATCCATGTGAAAGAGCTGTGTGAGGCAGGTATCAAACCTCTCAAAGAGAAGCATGTACCCGATGACTCTGAGACAAACATCATGGTCAGAGGGGCTTTGAGTGAAATTGAATCCTGTATGATTGAGACCTCCGACAAGGACTCTCCCAGTCTACATTCCACACCAGAGGTGGTTGTAGACCTGATCACCAAGCTGCTTCATGGGTATGAGCTTGACTCAGAGGACTTTGCATCACCTGTGTCATCCCCAACCACCACTCTCTCTGATGTGGCAATGGACATGGTGGTTTCTGTCCTTCGGGACATGTCCGATTCCCCAGACGTTACCTCAGCATTGGAAATGACCAAGGATCTCAAGACGCCGTACTCCCGCCCCTCAAGTGCAAGGATTGTAAGTGCCCTCTGCAGAGAGCTGGAGGAGCACATGGGCTCTCCTGATGCTCTGAGGCGAGCTTTGAGCCGCGGCAGCGGGGAGATGACAACAGCCATTGCGAGTGCAGTCACCAGGGAAGTCAACCGTCTGGGTTCAATCGTACCCAAAGTCTCTGTCCGGCCGCTCTCCTCAGACATCTGCCTAAGGACAGAGCAGGACAAGGTCATGGTTAAGAGCCGATGTGGCTCGGCTGAGGTGAAGGCATCCCAACCGGTGTATATTATTGTTCACGTAGAGGCGGTGATGGATATCATTGTCCGGCTGCGGTCTCTGATTGTTCCTCGGACCCAGGATAAACTGGCCAGCTGGACCCTAGTTGAGGATGTGACCAACAAGCTGTCCAGTGCTCTGTGGGTGAGGGTGACTAACAGGTGGAGGGAAGCAAATGTCTGCCTGAAGGCAACAGACATCTTTCAGCTGGTGCTGTCTGTGCATAGAAAGTTGATGCAACGCTATGCACAGAGGAAGCCCTACAGAAGATACTGTGCCACAAGGCACCCAAGCTGCACAAGGACATTGTCTGTCTTGTCACGAACGAATTATGGATGCACCATCCAAACTTCAAGGCACCAAAATCTGGATCTACACTCAACTTGAAAGAATTGACAGCCTTGTTTAATGAAATGACAACCCGTCAATCTTTGAATAAGAAAGCTGAGCAGAGCAGCATCAAGACTGAGATTGAACAGCCGGAGTGCTCCACTGTGGAACAAGTGACATCCGGTTCCAGCAGCTTCACTAGGGAGCTTATATTAGAAGAAGTCCTGATGAAGCTTGTCAAGAAGATATGCCGTATGCCAAAAAGGACCAACAAACATCAGCGCATCCAGATCAGTGATCTGGTGACTGAGCTGATCCGATTGTTCGATGATGAGGTGGCCAAATATCTGATTGAGGAAATGGAAAGCCAGCAAAAAAGTTTCACTTCTAAGATGACATCGAAGCTGGCAGATGCCATCTACACTGACCTTGGGAAGGTCAAGCGTTTGAAACGCTCCTTGAAAATTGACGATTTATTTGAGGATCAGGAGATGCTTTCCATTGTCTCTGTCATTGTTTCCCACAAGCTACTGGGCATCTTGAAACCCTCAGTACCCAGCGAGACCTCAGACCTTGAAGACTCATGCAGTGATGATGTGGAGGATGCGGAATCTGAGGGGGTGCATTATGCCACCGGCAGAAAGGTAAGACAAGCTCAGATTACTCTTGAATGGTCATTGGTTGTGCTTTTTGATATCGGCACCAGTAAGTACAGTTGTATAATTATAGGAATATGTAAAGGAAGTGAAATTGATGTTTAATTGTGCATCTTTGAATTCTGATCACAGTCCAAGATGAGCATTGTCCTTAAAGACACTACAGACCAGCCAGAGATGTACATTGCTGTGGATTCTCCACCTATGAGTGAGTATTCCTGGGGGGAAATGTTCTTATGGGCCAATTATATATAAAGAAGTAATAAATTATTGTTTTATCAGATAATTGTCCATCTGAAATTCTTACATATTTTCATCTTCTTGCCAGTTAAATTATCCAAGATCAGGAAAGGCATCCGGGGCTTCTTCTGGGGAGTCCAGAAGGCCTGGAAACGCTTGGTCACCTGCAAGTCCTCTGGSTCCTCTGATGGGTAGCCTGGWTGACGTGCAGCCCATGTCAGTTGCTTTTGCCAGGCTACATCTGAYGAGGACACCACAACTGGCCTCAATACAWTTWWTTTTTYTTMTTGTTKATTTCTGTTTTCATTTTGAGTCCCCTAATGCTGCTATATTTGAACCAGGCTGTCAGTGGACTAGCTTACCATTAGTTTATACTCCTTAAGGAAGATCCACTATAGGCTACTTAACACCACAATTCCATCTGGGTCTTTTGATCCCTTATTAGCRCCCACTCCTGTAACTAGGWATGTGAGCTTCTAAATGTCATTCAGACATCTACAGCTTCTCCTGTGATTAGGAAGATAAGATAAGAAGCCCAACCAATTGACTAGATGTGCTGTACYTCTGATGCCCTCTCCCTATTGTAYTCATTGATCCACGTCCATTGCAGCCTCTAAATTTGATGTAGATATTTAGCCTAAATTAAAAAATGACAAGGAGGGTAGGCCGACAGCAGCTTCTACTCTTACGATTAGGAAAGTGGTGCTAAACCTTTTGGGCTTTGAGGAACTATGTATTTTATTTTTCAATCACTTACATACTTTTTAATGGTTGTTTTAATAAACCATTTGTATTGCAGATTTGGATTAATATTGTATCTTTTATAATTTTTCATTTTAATTTAGGTATTCATTTGATAACATGGGACTAAAGTGTAGTTTATACCCTACATACATACACAATAAATAACTTCAAGCAGCTACACAAAAAACACTCTACACAAGAACGCAGGATCAGCATTTTGTGAAGCGTTCTTGTGTTGCACACGAAGGGTATGAACTAGGCTTAGTCATTTTATGACTTCTATAAGGGTATATAATGGTATCCATAGTGCAGTATTAAGATATTCATTATGGAGCTTTATATTATAGTAGAAATAATGTAAATGAATAAAAGTAAATTGATGTATGTCAACTTGATGGTGATATTTGCTAGCTCAACAAAAGCTATATTGGTGTTAGACGGTCTGAAGTTGCCTGACATTCAGGTATTTATTTAATTGGCACGGCCCTGAGAGGTAGAAAAGGCCTCAAGATGGCGACAAATATCTTCTATCAGAAAATCTAATCAATGTATTTATCACATGCGCTGAGTAGAACAGGTGAAATGCATACTTACATCTTCCTCTAACTCTGCCTTGGCAGAGAAGGGCTTGATGAATCATATACAGTATATTGAATTCAGAGTTTCTAGTGTGAAATACAACATTGCTGTCTGACAAATTAATTAGCAGTATTAAAGCAGTGAGTGTACAAAACATGAGTGCTCTTCCCATGACATAGATGGACCAGGTGAATCCAGGTGAAAGCTATGATCCCTTATTGATGTCACAGTGTAGAGGAAGAGACAGGTTAGTGAAGGATTTTTAAGCCTTGAGACTATTGAGACATGGATTGTGTATGTGTGCCATTCAGAGGGTGAATGGGCAAGACGAAGTATTGAAGTGCCTTTGAACGGGGTATGGTAGTAGGTGACAGGCACACCGATTTGAGTTTGTCAAGAACTGCAACGCTGCTGGGTTTCTGACGCTCAACAGTGTCCCGTGTGTATCAATAATGGTCCACCAACCAAAGGACATCCAGCCAACTTGACACAACTGTGGGAAGCATTGGAGTCAACATGGACCAGCATCCCAGTGGAATGCTTTTGATACTTTGTAGAGTCCATGCCCCGACGAATTGAGTCTGATCTGAGGGGAAATAAAGGGTGCAACTAAATATTAGGAAGGTGTTCCTGATGTGTTGTGCACTCAGTGTATATACTTCAGGTTGTATATATTTGAAGTTACCGGAGCTTGTGAGTCTTACGGCCAGCTGCCATATTCTTGCATGTATTCTGCATCCGGAACCGTGAAGCCTGGCACGCGAGTTTAGTATGATGTGACATATGATATTTATGCACCACATGTTTATGTGACTACTCCATGTTTAACTAACTTGGGGAGACAAAGAAAGTAATACTTACTTTCAGAAGAGGACTTAGACATATTGAAAAAGAGGACTTTATCATGGCCCATTCATCCTAGCAGGGAAGCCCCTCTCTCAGAGGCRGAGGCGAAGAGGAGCAGTCGTAAGCCCACTCCATGTGAGTGGCTTTACRGTAACCTCAGGCACAGTGGAACGGGGGAAACTCATCCGTATYATTGTGTTGAGGAGATCCAGACTGCATTTCAAATGGCACCCTATTCACTATACAATGCATTACTTTTGACCAGGGCCCATAGGGGTCTAGTCAAAAGTAGTGCACTGTATAGAGTGTCATTTGGGATGCAGATTCAGACTCAGCTTTAATAAGGGGATTAGGTCTGCTAGCCAGTGTTCCGTCTCTCTCTCTCCCTCTCCTGCAGGCATGCTCATGTACAATAAGGTGTTTTCGGGGCATGATGACTCAGCTCATCGGTCTACCAAGCTCACCTTTTGTAGTGTGGTGTTTATACTGCTGCTACACCTTAAATCAGGACCTCCTCCCCCGGCTAATTAAGTATCTGGTGAACGAGATGACCTTAATCAGAACTTGTGGGCCAGTAAGTTGTGTGGCAACCCTGCCTGTTAGTAGTTTGACACACATAATGCTTTACTTGAAGGCTACCTACATTAGGACTTCATAACACATTCATCACCCATTTATACAACGGGTGGGTATAATCCGGGATGCTGATTGGTTAAAAGCGCATTCCAGCCGGTGTCTATTCCACAAGTTATACCACCAGCTAAATCTATGCCGTTAAAATGCTTATGTACTCTGTTCCATCTGACTGTCTCATCAGCCCAGGCAGGGAAGTTATAAACTTGATCTCCACTATAAAAAGCATCTAGCATCTGATCTCACATTTTTAGACTAACATTTAGTTTTCAACAGCGGAGATTTGTATAAACATTAGTCTCCGACATTTGCAACATTGTTTCAAATATTCAAATTCGATCTCCAACTGTCCCATAGTAATGAAGGTGTAGGGTGCGGGAGTCGGGACGAGAAAGAGAGATGCCAGGCAGCGTTTCTCAAACAGTCGAAATCATGAATCCGGGTCTTTCCACCTCCAGTTTGAAGTTATTGTGTTAGCTGTGTTGTTAGCTAGCTCCTCTGAACAATAGTGTCCTAACAAGAGAGCACATTTTTTATGCCGGGTGAAATCGTACCTGATTAGCTCATTGTTATTGATGTATTCTCGAAGCCGGTGTTTGGAGGATATTGTCACGCCTGCTCCCACTGCCCCTCCACGACAGGCTACCCGTCTGTACATGCACCTGTCACCATCACTACGCGCAGCAGCGCTCATTGGACTCACATGGACTCCTTCACGTGGTTGATTGCCCCTGTATATCTATCTGTTCCTCGTGGGGTTCCCTGTGTACACATTACTTGGTGTTGTGTGTTCCTGTCCATACGCTGTTCCTGTTCTGTTTAATGTCTTTCAGTTATTAAACCTTAATTCCCTGTACCTGTATTGGCACTTCGTCTCAGGCCTATAAACACCCGTGCCAATATATCCTCCAAACACCAGCTTCTCCGGCATTATCACTTAAATATCCACAGCCATTGGAGGCTGGAAAGTCCCACCTAAAATTGAATTTGCTCATCAGAGGGCCCGTCACTCCTTGCGTCAAACAAAGCACAATGCTGGAAATCTGTCCGCATCCACAGAAACTAGTCCCATCGTTCTATGACGAACACAGATGGTTTTATATCAAATTCAGAGAGAGCGGTAGAGAGACTCTGACACAGATGTACTGCCAGTTCCTTGTTGGTTTGGCTGTACACTGAGTGTACAAAACATTAGGAACACATTCCTAATATTCCATTGCACCCCTTTTGCCCTCAGAACACCCTTGTCGAGGCATGGACTCTACAAGGTGTCAAAAGCATCCCATAGGGATACTGGCCCATGTTGATTCCAATGCTTCCCACAGTTATGTCAAGTTGTCTGGATGTGCTTTGGGTGGTGGACCATTCTTGATACACACAGGAAACTGTTGGCACCTACTACCATACCTTGTTCAAAGGCAATTCAATCTTAAATCTTTTGTCTTGCCCATTCACCCTCTGAACGGCATACATACACAATCCATGTGTAAGGTGTGTAATGTAAGGTTTGAAGCAAGTTTTCTGCAATTCCACATATTTTGCTATGGGACAGTGAGATCTTTTTATAACAAATGTCATTCAATTATACTCCGTATGCCATGGGGCACAGATAAAAAAATGTGCAGTTTTACAGTTTATTTCCTTAAATTTGACCCATTTTGCCATGTGGTGGATATAAATGTTTGCAGATTTAAAGCAAATTTCCTGCAATTCTACACAGTTTGTAATGACTTATGCCATGTTATTAAGATATCTGATTGTGAATTACTAACAAAATAAATGGGTGCCCTCTGGAGGTCAGGGCCCCTGGGCACGGCATTTGGCCATAAATATTACTAGTTTAGATAGCCGGCTAAACTACACTACATTACAGGGAGTTGGTTCCCCCTTTGCTGCTATAACACTAGATGTTGGAACATTGCTGCGGGGACTTGTTTACGTTCAGCCACAAGAGCATTAGTGAGGTCGGGCACTGATGTTGGGCGATTAGGCCTGGCTCGCTGTCGGCGTACCAATTCATCCCAAAGGTGTTCGATGGGGTTGAGGTCAGGGCTCTGTTCAGGTGAGTCAAGTTCTTCCACACCGATCTCGACAAACCATTTCTGTATGGACCTCGCTTTGTGCATGGGGGAATTGTCATGCTGAAACAGGACAGGGCCTTCCCCACACTGTTGCCACAAAGTTAAAAGCACAGAATCATCTAGAATGGCACTGTATGCTGTAGTGTTAAGATTTCCTTTCACTGGAACTAAGTGGCCCAGCCCGAACCATGGAAAACAGCCCCAGACCATTATTCCTCCTCTAACAAACTTTGCAGTTGGCAGTATGCATTGGGGCAGGTAGCATTCTCCTGGCATTCGCCAAACCCAGAATCGTCTGTCGTTCCAGATGGCGAGGCTTGATTCATCACTCCAGAGAAAGTGTTTCCACTGCGGCGAGCTTTACACCACTCTAGCCGACGCTTGGCATTGTGCATGTGGATTTAAGGCTTATGTGCGGCTGCTCGGCCATGGAAACCCATTTCATGAGGCTCCCGACAAACAGTTCTTGTCCTGACGTTGCTCCCAGACGCAGTTTGGAATGCGGTAGTGAGTGTTGCAACCGAGGACAGACAATATTTACGCGTTACACTCTTCAGCACTCGGCGGTCCCGTTCTGTGAGATTGTGTGGCCTACCACTTTGCGGTTGAGCCGTTGTTGCTCCTGGACATTTCCACTTCACAATAACAGCACTTATAGTTGACTAGGGCAGCTCTAGCAGGGCTGAAATTTTACAAACTGACTTGTTGGAAAGGTGGCATTCTATAACGATGCCACGTTGAAAGTCACTGAGCTCTTCAGTAAGGCCTATGGAAATTGCATAGCTGTGTGCTTGATTTTAAACACCTGTCAGCAACGGGTGTGGCTGAAATAGCCGAATGTATATGCACAACCACATTTTACTGAGTAAATGTTTTTGGGGGTACGTTTATTTCTTTATTTTTGGTCGGGGGGCCCTCTAGCAGTCGGGGGCCCTCTAGCAGTCGGGGGCCCTATGCAACTGCTTATGTCGTTTATGCCTAGAACCGGCCCTGATGGTCAGTGTACAAAGCCACCTCTGTTCCTTTTGACATTCTATACCCTGAGTTGCTCAATATCAAGTACGCCATTTAGCAGACGCTTTTATCCAAAGGTTGAAAAGAGGTTGAAGATTCCTTTTTTCATTGTCTGTTGTCATGTTTTAACCAGTGCTACATCACAAAGAGAGCAGTCTCCTTGCCAGACAAATGCATGTGTTGAATGCAGTATACTAAGAGATGTGACTGTGCTGACAAACTGCCTGGGAGCTCCTCAGTGGTGAAACTCCTCCTCCTTCAATCAGTGGTGAACCAGGTGGAACAAATCTTCCAGGCAATCTGGGCGTGCCAGCACCTGGCTCTGCTGTTGTCTTTAGACCGCAGTGAAAGGAGCATTTATAACACCACAAGACCAAGGAAACTTCATCTTTGTGATCAAGGTGACTGTGCAAGTCCAAGCCCTCCACAAAACTGTGAAAGACAGCCGGTAAGCGCCATATTAGCCATGCTTGGCTAGACTGACTTAAGCAGTGCACTGCTAATGATACTCTGGAAAACACAGACTCTTAACTCTTAACTTTGATAGNTGCTTAAAAGTGGAAACCTTGTGTTTTATGGTGGCAGAAATGTGTTTATCTGGGGTGAATGTGGATAATTTTGTGTATTTGATTGGGCTGTCAACTCAAATAGTAACTTGTATTTGTCATCTCTTTTTTTTGGAGGTTTTTCACCTGTTTWCTGCCAACCAAAGAATGGTAAATAAAAGACAAACAACTGATTCCATGGCTGTTTATTGAGTGAAATCCAGTTAAAATCTTCATGTGGAGGGACTGTCCTTTTCAAGTGGGGAATTGCACAAGAAAGAGGTCAACTTGACAGTGACTGTCAAGTGTACATCTCCCTATATGTATGGGTCAGGGTTACAAATACTGTACATGTATTCCCTGAGAACTGGTGGCTCTTTTCTCTCCATCATCTGCCTCACAGCACCTAATGAGAGATAGAGGAGATTCAGCTATAGTCTGAACACACACTCCAGAGCCCAACTATGAGAAAAATCAATATGTGAACCTATTACTCCACTAGAGCACAGTGGCTCTAAATTGCTTTCTGCTTCAGCGGGTAAGCATTAGAAAGTTGATGTCTCCTTCATGTCTGGAAAGCATGAATAAACATGATTTAAGGAATGAAATTAATATTATGTAATATGACTCTAATGACCAGAAGGAATGTATTGAATTAAGCTGCCTATTGTATATAAGCGGACTAACATTATACTATGGCATTATTCATTGTCGGGTYAAGTCAGTGATATGAGATATGGTATGTTTATTGAGGCAAGTAGAACATGGGAAGAAAGGGGCTTAAAGTCAGACTTAAGAACATCCAACAGTTGTGCATCAGGCAAGTGCATTACCTAAGTCAGACTTTTATGTGGAAAGCCCACTGATGATCTTTCTTTGAAGTCATGTTATTATAATCTTTGAAGTTTATTATTCAAAAAGTGATAGCATCATTGTTGACCGGACCTAAGGAGGATGGTAAAAGAGAAATGTTGTCTACTCTGTGTGAAAATAAATCACCCTACAGCTTTTTCTTGTATATTCTTCTCAGTGCTGAGACTAAATAATCATAGCCCATAAAGCTGCCTGTCAATCCGTCATCTCTGTACTCTTTTCTTCAAGTCATCCTGGCCAGGGACGGCACTGGGGTAGGCAGGTCAATGACTTGTCTATCTCAAATCAAAAAGATTAAAGAACCAGTGCTGCTATAGGGGATCACACATCATTTGAGGCCCTTAGACTGAAATCAGACATAAAAAATTAACRGTGGTAAATATCTGAGTACTTCAGAATAATTTATCACTTGCCTTCTGATTTGATGTACCATTTAATGGGCACACTATCTGACAGACTCCCACAGCAGTGGGCTCTAAATGGTAATATAGTGTTACTAACCGTGTTACAGTAGTTTAGAACAGTAAAGCACATCATCTAAATGACCCTAAAATCCTATTAGCCTTTTTCTTAACCTTTGTCTTTTCCTTTATATATTCAATTATGATGTAATTATGTCAAATAAAACAATATGTCTCACAGCAAATGACTATCACACTTCTGCTGATGCAGTGAAAAGGATTTGTCTGAATTGTTATCAATAGATTCCCCAACTTTCTGAAAACTGTCCCTGTGATGATGTATGAATAAACAACAATGAAGCCCTTTCAATCTGATATTSKTATCAGGGTGGGATTCAATTTGAAATGGAGATCAAATGGGAAGATTTGACATGAATGCTCCAATAGAGCCATACTCACAGGTTGCATTGAGCCTCCCAAATGGCACCCTAGTCCCTATATTGTGTACTACCTTTGACCAGGGTGGAGCACTATATAGGGAATAGGGTGCCATTTGGGACGGAGACACAGATAAGACAGTTTGAGTTATGCACAAATGTCCCAATAAGACAACCCAGAGAGTTATGAGAGACTCAATCACTCGATAACAGTGCCACTGATGACAATTTGGAAACTTCCTGTCAGTGCCAGACAGACATTTTAATTGTAGTAGCAGGCCTTGCTGAACTCATTGTCAACAGCGAGAGCGAGAGCGAGAGCGAGAGAGAGAGAGAGAGAGAGAAAGAAAGAAATGAACAGGACAAAAACAAACCAAATTAAACTGGAAAGGGGCACTGATAAGGCTTTGAAATGTTTTAGAAAGGATTTTGCCTCAAAATTATTCTGAGCAGACAATCTTTCATTTTAGTCAGAGGTAGTCTTGACTGAATTCCATCATAAAATGAGGGGAAAGAAGACCCAAGTTTGCCCCGTCCTAAATAGCAATACAACTATATAAAGTTGGGGTCAAGTTGGGGTAAGTAAGCATTTCACTTTAAGGTCTACTACACCTGTTGTATTCAGCGCATGTGACAAATAACATTTTATTTTATTTGATGACACCTGACATTGTGATGTGACCACTGTGCTAAAAAATAAATACATAAATATCCTGTAGAAAAATAGATTGTATTTACAACCACTGGGAAATCATTCTGCACTGTGTGAATCTTTTGTGTTTCCACAAGTTTCTTAAGTATTTAAGTTTTGAGCTTTGGCTGCCTACTTCATTTCCTACATGCCTTTTGAGAGCCCTCATCCTAGAATCTTCACTATGAATCCCGGTGACCCTCACAACAGTTCTAATAAAAATGGATGTACTTTGTTTCAGACTACTTGATAGTTTTAGACTTCTATGTCCTCAGAGAATTTAAGCATAACTTTATGCTTCATAATCTATAACTAAAAAATTATGACTGCCTCTGTAGCCAAAATGTCAAGATTTGTCCAAATCATTTTGCTTTTTCAAAAACTGTCAAACATCAACCAATGTGTTATAGATTAGGCAATTAGTAAAAAATAAAAATCTGTTTGTTCTCAGTACATCTGAATTGATTATAAACTAGTAAGGAACTCTACATGTTTGTTTACTCTCCTTCCCCACACTGCCAGAGGCTAATACACAAATCCATGCGGACATTTCCTCCTTATGTCCCCCATTATTGTTTCCCCTGCTTAACACAGATCCTGCTTATTAACAATGTAAAAAATAAAGGAAGGGATATTGTTCCAGACTATTGGTATTGGGAGTCAGACATGAGTAAACGGACATGAGTCCAGAGACTGTCCAGTAAACAGTGGCTAACCACAACAAAAAAGTGATACAATACGGTCAAAATCATACTGGCAGGAAAGGCCTGGTATGTCCTTTTCAGAAGACCTGTCACACTGATCTCTGTATCTCAAACTGTAACTCTAGAGGTCCAGTTGGATAACAGTGTTATCTATAATATTTTAATACCATCCTGTTCTGTCAATGATAACCTTGGTATCTGACATCTGTAACTGTAAGAGTATTTTATTCCTATCCATATGCAATATTGTAAATACCATTCTTAAATCACCACAAATGCATAAACTAAATCTCTTTTCCTGTCAGTTGCTAGGTTTCCATCCAATTGGCGACAGATTTTCATGCGAATATTCAAAATTCTGCATGAAAAAAATATGCATATTTTCCCACCAGTGTGTTTCCATCAAATTGACTTGTTACAGATTAAGACGAGTGCACATAAAATAACTTTTGCGGTTAAATTCCCATGTACCAAATAATAAAAAACAATTGGGCTTCCATCGCATTTTCAACTCTACTGATGGTTTTGTCAGAAAATTGTTTTGCTTATATAGAGAATGTGCCCATCTGGTCTAGGCACGTGTGTTCTAGCCAACAGCTCGCTGATAAAGTGTGGATATAGCCTATACTGTATGATTTTACTTGTCAAACGGCAGCCAAGCATCGATCATTATGCCATCAGAATAAGACCCTTGATATTTATTTGGAAAGGAGGCATCAACATCATCAAAAAGATCCAATCTTGTCTAGTGTATTTTGTTTTTGTTGACATTTGTAAGGTTGACCAACAAATTTGCTGTTTCCATCAGGGCTGTCGTGAAATTTTTTTCCATCAGTCCTTTACTCGCATATAAAAGTTGGTTGGAAACCTGATTAGTGTGACCAAATCGTGGCCTTAGAAGTCTGCTCACACACACTTCTTTGTTCCCTCCATTGAAATGAAATGTGACTCTGAAGAAAGCAGCTGGCTGGGGTTTGGCTCCTCTCTTGGATAACATTTCCAAACTAAAAGCATTCTCTTCTTTTAAAGCACAGCCATGAGTGTATTTCTCCTGCGCGAGGATGAAGTGAACCGACAAATGCCTTCAAACCCCATTTGGAATTTGAGAGTGCCCCTGAGTTTAGACTGCGGGTCACTACATACACTCGCCAGCAGCAGTAAACCAAAGAGTGTAAAAGCAATGTATTTTCAGTATTCACTCCCTTCATACATAGAAAAAGCACAGTGATGCTAAAGGGATGGGATCTGACCTTGACCCAGCGGCATATCTGTAAAGTATGAGCAGGGTAAGGAGGTTTTCCTGACCACATGAACTGACCAGGGAAAACTCCTGACCCTGGACAAGGTCTATTTTAGAGCAAAGAGGTGTTAGGCACTGTGTTGTCTGGTACAGAGAACATGAGTAAACATAACAACAACATATTTTTTAACACTCCATTTTGTCCTGGTGTTGATCTCTACTCCTGGGTTTTGAAGGTGGCAAGGACACACTCAAGAACACCCACATCAAACCACACCCCAAGCCAACTCACGTTTGGCTTCTGTCATTGAGGAGCAATCAATAAAAACGAGGCCAAATCAGCGGTGCAGTTATGGACATATGCCATCTATGGCAAAAAAGAGGCCTCTTAAAATGGACAACTTAAACAAAGATGCTATATGTCATTGTGATGGTGGCTGGGATTGATTGTGAGATAGTGGTCTTTGTGCACCATGCTTGACCAGCTCCACCTCCTTCTGCAACCCCTTTACTTTCCATCAAAGCCCAGGGATCCTCTTCAAATGTATATGCGTGTGGAGTTGTGCTACGTCCTCATAACCTTCTTAGTCGTAGTCTATGACCTACCCTCTAAGTAACCTGTAGTTAACCTGAGGTCACCCTCCCGGTTCTGTCCCTCTCCATGTCTCCTGCAGGGCCTGCTCACAGCCAACCACCCAGAGCTAATATCTGCCATCCTACCCACTTCCAAAGGAATATGAAGGAATATGTAGAATGTGACCTGCAGGACATTTTGCCACATTAACATAAAATCTCCACCCACAGACCAATTAGGCATGGAAGATTGTGAGTAGTAAGACACACATTTCTGCTCTTTAGAATCAACAACTAGATACCGTAAATGGTCACACTAATCAGTTTCCATCCAAACTTTTACTGCGAGTTAAGTCATGGGGATAAAAAAAATATCACGACAGGCCTGATGGAAACAGGAAATTTGTTGGTCAACTTTCAAATGTCGCAAAACAAAATACCTAGACAAGGTTGAATCTTATTGTGTTGGTAAAATGCCCCCACCCCCCCAATGACATGTATTATTGCTACAGTTGTAAATGTATATATATATATTACTATTATATTTTATATTTTTTATACAGTACCAATCAAATGTTTTGACATACGTACTCATTCCAGGGTTTTTCTTAATTTTTTACTATTTTCTACATTGTAGAATAATAGTGAAGACATCAAAACTATGAAAAAACACATATGGAATCATGTAGTAACCAAAAAAYTGTTAAACAAATCAAAATAGATTTGAGATTTGATAGATTTGAGATTTGAGATTCTTCAAAGTTACCACCCTTTGCCTTGATGACAGCTTTGCACACTCTTGGCATTCTCTCAACCGCTACGGTACCGCTTGCCGTGCGGTAGCAGAGAGAACGGTCTATGACTAGGGTGGCTGGAGTCTTAGACAATTTTTAGGGCCTTCCTCTGACACCGCCTGGTATAGAGGTCCTGGATGGCAGGAAGTTTGGCCACAGTGATGTACTGGGCCGTACGCACTACCTCTGTAGTGCCTTGCGGTTGGAGGCCGAGCAGTTGCCATACCAGGCAGTGATGCAACCAGTCAGGATGCTTTCCATGGTGCAGCTGTTGAACCTTTTGAGGATCTGAGGACCCATGACAAATCTTTTCAGTCTCCTGAGGGGGAAAAGGTGTTGTCAAGCCCTCTTCATGACTGTCTTGGTGTGCTTGGACCATGTTAGTTTGTTGGTGATGTGGACACCAAGGAACTTGAAGCTCTCAATCTTCTCCACTGCAGCCCTGTCGATGAGATTGGGGGCATGCTCGGTCCTCTTTTTCCTGTAGTCCACAATCATCTCCTTGGTCTTGATCACATTGAGGGAGAGGTTGTTGTCCTGGCACCACACGGCCGGGTTTCTGACCTCCTCCCTATAGGCTGTCTTATCGTTGTCGGTGATCAGGCCTACCACTGTTGTGTCGTCGGTTGGAGTCGTTCCTGGCCGTGCAGTCATGAGTGAACAGGGAGTACAGGAGGGGACTGAGCACACATGTGTTGTTACTTACCCTTACCACCTGGGGTGGCCCGTCAGGAAGTCCAGGATCCAAGTGCAGAGGGAGGTGTTTAGTCCCAGGGTCCTTAGCTTATTGATGAGCTTTGAGGGCACTATGGTGTTGAACGCTGAGCTATAGTCAATGAATATCATTCTCACATAGGTGTTCCTTTTATCCAGGTGGGAAAGGGCAGTGTGGAGTGCAATGGAGATGGCATCATCTGTGGATCTGTTGGGGAGGTATGCAAATTGGAGTTGGTCTAGGGTTTCTGGGATGATGGTGTTGATGTGAGCCATGACCAGCCTTTCAAGGCACTTCGTGGATACAGACGTGAGTGCTATGGGTCGGTACTCATTTAGGCAGGTTACCTTAGTGTTCTTGGGTACAGAGACTATGGTGGTCTGCTTAAAACATGTTGGTATTACAGACTCGGACAGGGAGAGGTTGAAAATGTCAGTGAAGACACTGGCCAGTTGGTCAGCYCGTGCTCGCAGTACACGTCCTGGTAATCTGTCTGGTCCTGCGGCCTTGTGAATGTTGACCTGTTTAAAGGTCTTACTCACATCGGCTGCGGAGAACGTGATCACACAGTCTTCCAGAACAGCTGGTGTTCTCATGCATGTTTCCGTGTTATTTGCTTCGAAGCGAGCATAGAAGTAGTTTAGCTCATCTGGTAGGCTCGTGTCACTGGGCAGCTCTCGGCTGTGTTTCCCCCTGTAGTCTGTAATAGTTTGCAAGCCCTGCCACATCAGGGCGAGCGTCAGAGCCGGTGTAGTACAATTCAATCTTAGTCCTGTATTGACGCTTTTCCTGTTTGATGGTTCATTGGAGGGCATAGCAGGATTTCTTATACGCTTCCGGGTTAGAGTCCCGCTCCTTGAAAGTGGCAGCTCTAGCCTTTAGCTCAGTGCGGATGCTGCCTGTAATCCATGGCTTCTGGTTGGGGTATGTACGTACAGTCACTGTGGGGACGACGTCATCAACGCACTTAATGATGAAGCCAATGACTGATGTGGTGTACTGGTGGATTATAGCTCATTCAATGCTGTCTTAGTGCCAGCCTCTGACTGCGGTGGTATGTAAACAGCTACATAGAATACAGATGAAAACTCTTTCGGTAGGTAGTGTGGTCTACAGCTTATCATGAGAAACTCTACCTCAGGTGAGCAATAGCTCGAGACTTCCTTAGATATCATGCACCAGCTGTTGTTAACAAAAATACATAGACCGCCGCCCCTTGTCTTACCAGACGCCACTGTTCTATCCCCCCGGTACATAGTATAACCAGCCAGCTGTATGTCAATGTTGTCGTCATTCAGCCACGACTCCGTGAAGCATAAGATGATAATGTCTCGTTGGTAGCTTAAACTTCCACGTAACTTGTTGATTTTATTGTCCAAAGATTGCACGTTTGCTAGCAGAATGGAGGGAAGTGGAGGTTTATTCGATCGCCTTTGAATTCTGAGAAGGCAGTCGGACCTTTTGCCCCTCTTTCTCCACCTCCTCTTCACGGGGATCGGGGCCTGTTCCCAAGGAAGCAGCATATCCTTTGCGTCGGGCTCGTCAGAGTCGTGAAAGGAAAAAGAGGATTCTGCTAGTCTGTGGTGAGTTATCGCAGTCCTGATGTCTAGAAGTTATTTTCGGTCGTAAGAGACGGTAGCGCCAATATTATGTACAAAATAAGTAAAAAAATAAGTTACAACAACGTAAATAAGCGAACAAAAAACACAATCGGGGGCCTCCCGGGTGGCGCAGTGGTCTAGGGCACTGCATCGCAGCGCTAGCTGTGCCACCAGAGTCTCTGGGTTCGCGCCCAGGCTCTGTCGCAGCCGGCCGTGACCGGGAGATCTGTGGGGCGACGCACAATTGGCCTAGCGTCGTCCGGGTTAGGGAGGGTTTGGCCGGTAGGCCGCGCTCCAGCGACTCCTGTGGTGGGCCGGGCGCAGTGCGCGCTAACCAAGGGGGCCAGGTGCACAGTGTTTCCTCCGACACATTGGTGCGGCTGGCTTCCGGGTTGGAGGCGCGCTGTGTTAAGAAGCAGTGCGGCTTGGTTGGGTTGTGCTTCGGAGGACGCATGGCTTTCGACCTTCGTCTCTCCCGAGCCCGTACGGGAGTTGTAGCGATGAGACAAGATAGTAATTACTAGCGATTGGATACCACGAAAATTGGGGAGAAAAGGGGTAAAATGTATTTAAATTAAATTATTATTATTATTTTTTAAACACAATTGGCTGGGGGCACGTAAAACGTCTGCCATCTTCTCCGGCGCCATCTTACTTATGATACATATATGCTACTAGACTAGCTGACTGTTGTATTACAGTTTTCTTTCCTGTTACTTGGTTAAGCTACTATGTGCTTGTATCGGTTTTTATGACATTTTTTATTTAACCTTTATTTAGCTAGGCTTCTTATTATATTTTGCAGAATTGCCCATTGTTGATATGCTGTAAATGTGTGAATGAGATTTAAACATGAACACACATTGACAAGCTATTTGGTTTAAGCTATTCAAGCAAATCAGAGGCATGCCAGTTCATTCAGAAAGTATTCAGACCCCTTGACTTTTTCCACATTTTGCTACGTTACAGTCTTATTCTTAAATGGATGAAAAAAAATTATAATCCTCATCAATCTCCACACAATATCCCATAATGACAAACTGAAAACAGGTTAAAAAAAACATTTGCACATTTATTACAAATAAAAAACAGAAATACCTTATTTACATAAGTATTCAGACACATTGCTATGAGACTCAGAATTGAGCTCAGGTGCATCCTGTTTCCATGGGATGTTTCTACAACTTGATAGAAAGGTGGAGTCCACCTGTAATAAATTCAATTGAAAAGGCACCTAAAGGACTCTCAGACCATGAGAAACAAGATTCTCTGGTCTGATGAAACCAAGATTGAACTATTTGGCCTGAATGCCAAGCGTCATGTATGGAGGAAATCTGGCACCGCTCATCACCTGACCAATACCATAACCTACGGTGAAGCATTGTGGTGGCACCATCAATCTGTGGGGATGTTTTTCAGGGGCAGAAACTTGGAGAGTAGTCAGGATTGAGGGKAAGAGTACAGAAGTACAGAGAGTACAGAGTAGTCTTTGATGAAAACCWGCTCCAGAGTGCTCATGACTTCAGGATGGGGAAAAGGTTCACCTTCCAACAGGACAATGACCCTGAGCACACAGCCAAGACAACACAGGAGTGGCTTCGGGACAAGTCACTGAATGTCCTTGAGTGGCCCAGCCAGAGCCCGGACTTGAACCCGATCGAAAATCTCTGGAGAGACCTGAAAATAGCTGAGCAGTGACGCTCCCCATCCAACCTGACAGAGCTTGAGAGGATCTGCAGAGAAGAATGAGAGAAACAACCCAAATACAGGTGTGCCAAGCTTGTAGCGTCATACCCAAGAAGACTCTAGGCTGTAATCGCAGCCAAAGGTGTTTCAACAAAGTACTGAGTAAAGGGTCTGAATACTTATGTAAATGTGATATTTACGTTTTCTTTCTTCTTAAAACCTGTTTTTGCTTTGTCATTATGGGGTATTTTGTGTCGATTGATGATTTTTAATTTAAAAAAAATCTATTTTAGAATAAGGCTTTAACGTAACAAAATGTGAAAAAAGTCAAGAGGTCTGTATACTTTTGGAATGCACTGTATGGAATAGGGTGCCATTTGGGACGCACAATGTGTCTCCGACTAGAAATACTGGGACTTGATGTATGGCTGTCTGCAGTCAGCCCCTCTTGCTTGATAAACATCTCTGACTGTGATAAACATCTCTGACGGTGATAAACATCTCTGACTTTGTCATAATTTACTGCTGAAGGCACTGAGCATTCCAAGCAGCCTTATTTGATGTCTTCTTCACAGATGCCAAACCAAATGCTGGTGGAGTTAAACAAAAACACCTTTCTATCTTTAAACAGTTTTCCATTGGCAGCATTTTGGTGCGTATTTTAATAAAACACAAATACGGTTATTCATATTTTTTACATGTTCAAAAAGTAAAATAGTCTCAGAGGAACCCAAAGTAATTTTTTTCTGCTTCTATTATCATCAACAATAAATATTTTTCTTAGATTCATGTTTGAAATGTTTTTTAATGATTAAAGCTTTATTAGAGAAGATATGTAAGGACTATTTTAAACCTTTCTTGCAAAAGAATGCTTGAGTCAATGGAACTCTCTGCACACTCTCTCCCATATTTCTGAACTGAATTGGCAGAGGTGATAGAGTAGGAATCAGTTCTCTCAGCGAGCACACCCCCAAAAACACATATATACAAAACATGGCCAAAAGTATTCAAATTAGTGGATTCGGCTATTTCAGCCACACCCGTTGCTGACAGGTGTATAAAGCGAGCACACCGCCATGCCATCTCCATAGACAAACATTGGCAGTAGAATGGCCCGTACTGAAGAGTTCAGTGACTTTCAACGTGGAACCGTCATAGGATGCCACCTTTCCAACATCAGTTCGTAAAATGTCTGCCCTGTAAAGACTGCTATTGTGAAGTGGAAATGTCTATGAGCAACAGCGGCTCAGCCGTGAAGGGCTAGGCCATATAATCTCACAGAACGGGACTGCTGAGTGCTCCAGCGTGTAGTGCGTAGTCTGTCATCGGTTGCAAAATTCACTACCGAGTTCCACCTGTGGTAAATTCAATTGATTGGACATGATTTGGAAAGGCACACACCTGTCTATATGAGGTCCCGCAGTTGACCGTGCATGTCAGAGCAAAAACCAAGCCACGAGGTCAAAAGAATTGTCCGTAGAGCTCCGATACAGGATTGTGTGGAGGCACAGCTCTGGGGAAGGGTACCAAAACATTTCTGCAGCATTGAAGGTCCCCAAGAACACAGTGGCCTCTATCATTCTTAAATGGGATACGTTTGTAACCACCAAGTCTCTTCCTAGAGCTGGCCGCTGTTGGAGCTAGAAACATAAGCATTTCGCTGCACCTGCGATAACATTTATTTATTTATTTCACCTTTATTTAACCAGGTAGGCAAGTTGAGAACAAGTTCTCATTTACAATTGCGACCTGGCCAAGATAAAGCAAAGCAGTTCGACACATACAACAACACAGAGTTACACAAGGAGTAAAACAAACATACAGTCAATAATACAGTAGAAAAAATAAGTATATACAATGTGAGCAAATGAGGTGAGATAAGGGAGGTAAAGGCAAAAAAAAGACCATGGTGGCGAAGTAAATACAATATAGCAAGTAAAATGAATTGGGGTGCAAAGGAGCTAAATAAATAAATAAATACAGTAGGGGGAGAGGTAGTTGTTTGGGCTAAATTATAGATGGGCTATGTACAGGTGCAGTAATCTGTGAGCTGCTCTGACAGCTGGTGCTTAAAGCTAGTGAGGGAGATAAGTGTTTCCAGTTTCAGAGATTTTTGTAGTTCGTTCCAGTCATTGGCAGCAGAGAACTGGAAGGAGAGGCGGCCAAAGGAAGAATTGGTTTTGGGGGTGACCAGAGAGATATACCTGCTGGAGCGCGTGCTACAGTGGGTGCTGCTATGGTGACCAGCGAGCTGAGATAAGGGGGGACTTTACCTAGCAGGGTCTTGTAGATGACCTGGGACCAGTGGGTTTGGCGACGAATATGAAGCGAGGGCCAGCCAACGAGAGCATACAGGTCGCAGTGGTATATGGGGCTTTGGTGACAAAACGGATGGCACTGTGATAGACTGCATCCAATTTATTGAATAGGGTATGGAGGCTATTTTGTAAATGTCATCGCCGATGTCGAGGATCGGTAGGATGGTCAGTTTTACAAGGGTATGTTTGGCAGCATGAGTGAAGGATGCTTTGTTGCGAAATAGGAAGCCAATTCTAGATTTAACTTCTAGATGTTTGATGTGAGTCTGGAAGGAGAGTTTACAGTCTAACCAGACAACTAGGTATTTGTAGTTGTCCACATATTCTAAGTCAGAACCGTCCAGAGTAGTGATGTTGGACGGGCGGCAGGTGCAGGCAGTGATCGATTGATTAGTTTTACTTGTTTTAAGAGCAATTGGAGGCCACGGAAGGAGAGTTGTATGGCATTGAAGCTCGTCTGGAGGGTTGTTAACACAGTGTCCAAAGAAGGCCAGAAGTATACAGAATGGTGTCGTCTGCGTGGAGGTGGATCAGAGACTCACCAGCAGCAAGAGCGACATCGTTGATATACACAGAGAAGAGAGTCGGTCCAAGAATTGAATGCTGTGTCACCCCCCATAGAGACTGCCAGAGGTCCGGACAACAGGGCCTCCGATTTGACACACTGAACTCTATCAGAGAAGTAGTTGGTGAACCAGGCGAGGCAGTCATTTGAGAAACCAAGGCTATTGAGTCTGCCGATGAGGATGTGGTGATTGACAGAGTCGAAAGCCTTGGCCAGGTCAATGAATACGGCTGCACAGTATTGTTCTTATCGATGGCGGTTAGGATATCGTTTAGGACCTTGAGCTGGCTGAGGTGCACCCATGACCAGCTCTTGAAACCAGATTGCATAGCGGAGAAGGTATGGTGGGATTCGAAATGGTCGGTAATCTGTTTGTTGACTTGGCTTTCGAAGACCTTAGAAAGGCAGGGTAGGATTGATATAGGTCTGTAGCAGTTTGGGTCAAGAGTGTCCCCCCTTTGAAGAGGGGGATGACTGCAGCTGCTTTCCAATCTTTGGGAATCTCAGACGACATGAAAGAGAGGTTGAACAGGCTAGTAATAGGGGTTGCAACAATTTCGGCATATAATTTTAGAAATTTTACAAATCAAATCAAATCAAGTTTATTTTATATAGCCCTTCGTATATCAGCTAATATCTCGAAATGCTGTACAGAAACCCAGCCTAAAACCCAAACAGCAAGCAATGCAGGTGTAGAAGCACGGCGGCTAGGAAAAACTCCTAGAAAGGCAAAACCTAGGAAGAAACCTAGAGAGGAACCAGGCTATGAGGGGTGGCCAGTCCTCTTCTTGCTGTGCCGGGTGGAGATTATAACAGAACATGGCCAAGAAGTTCAAATGTCATAAATGTTCACAAATAATAATCAGGAGTAAATGTCAGTTGGCTTTTCATAGCCGATCATTAAGAGTATCTCTACCGCTCCTGCGGTCTCTAGAGAGTTTGAAAACAGCAGGTCTGGGACAGGTAGCACGTCCGGTGGACAGGTCAGGGTTCCATAGCCACAGGCAGAACAGTTGAAACTGGAACAGCAGCAAGGCCAGGTGGACTGGGACGACAAGAGTCATCATGCCCGGTAGTCCTGACGCATGGTCCTAGGGCTCAGGTCCTCCGAGAGAGAGAAAGAAAAGAGAGAAGGAGAGAATTAGAGAGAGCATACTTAAATTCACACAGGACACCGGATAAGACAGGAAAAGTACTCCAGATATAACCAACTGACCTAGCCCCCCGACACATAAACTACTGCAGCATTATACTGGAGGCTGAGACAGGAGGGGTCAGGAGACACTGTGGCCCCATCCGATGATCCCCCCGGACAGGGCCAAACAGGAAGGATATACCCCACCACTTTGCCAAAGCACAGCCCCCACACCACTAGAGGTATTCTTCAACCACCAACTTACCATCCTGAGACAAGGCCGAGTATAGCCCACAAAAGATCTCCACCACAGCACAAACCAAGGGGGGCGCCAACTCAGACAGGAAGATCACGTCAGTAACTCAACCCACTCAAGGTACGCACCCCTCCTAGGGACGGCATGAAAGAGCACCAGTAAGCCAGTGACTCAGCCCCTGTAATAGGGTTAGAGGCAGAGAATCCCAGTGGAGAGAGGGGAACCGGCCAGGCAGAGACAGCAAGGGCGGTTCGTTGCTCCAGAGCCTTTCCGTTCACCTTCACACTCCTGGGCCAGACTACGCTCAATCATATGACCTACTGAAGAGATAAGTCTTCAGTAAAGACTTAAAGGTTGGACCGAGTCTGCGTCTCTCACATGGGTAGGCAGACCATTCCATAAAAATGGAGATCTATAGGAGAAAGCCCTGCCTCCTGCTGTTTGCTTAGAAATTCTAGGGACAATTAGGAGGCCTGCGTCTTGTGACGTAGCGTACGTGTAGGTATGTACGGCAGGGAACCAAACTCGGAAAGATAGGTAGGAGCAAGCCCATGTAACGCTTTATAGGTTAACAGTAAAACTTTGAAATCAGCCCTTGCCTTAACAGGAAGCCAGTGTAGGGAAGCTAGCACTGGAGTAATATGATCAAATTTCTTGGTTCTAGTCAGGATTCTAGCAGCCGTATTTAGCACTAACTGAAGTTTATTTAGTGCTTTATCCGGGTAGCCGGAAAGTAGAGCATTGCAGTAGTCTAACCTAGAAGTAACAAAAGCATGGATTAATTTTTCTGCATCATTTTTGGACAGAAAATGTCTGATTTTTGCAATATTACGTAGATGGAAAAAAGCTGTCCTTGAAACAAAAGAGAGAATAGTGGTTAATAAGTGATAATTACTAATGGGTAGTCACTACCATCATGTTTTATTCTCTATTGTTACATCATTCACCCCACATTATTCATAGTGCATTTAATGTAAAAAAAATAAATCAAAACAAAACAAAATCGAAGAACAATGATTATTTTTTAATAATCGAACCGAAACCGAAACCGAAACCGAAGTCCAGAACAGACTCAGGGAAATGCACAGTACTACACAGTGCCTTAATGTATTTGGACCTCAGGAAGAATAGCTGCTGCCTTGGCAGCAGCTAATGGGGATCCATAATAAATACAAATACCACTAACTGAGTGATTGATTTATTCATTCAAAATGGCTCCACACACCAATAGGCAGACACCTGTCTTATTGATGAAATGTCTCTTTACCCATCTGTTTATTAATCTGTCTCATGACGCTTATCTCTTTCTGTCAAGCATACAAATAACTCTCTGTGGGAGAGCTGACAGCAGCTGAAACATCAGGTTATACATTTTTATCAAGTGGTACATTGCATGCCTGAAATAACTATGTTTACAACACTGTGTCATGCCACCATGGACGGAGTACTGAAAATACGAAAATGCGTTGTCGACAACGTATCTTTTAAAGGCAATGTTCTGGGGTTCACGGAGATCACATTCACAGTAAACAGCATGGGCGGATTGGCCGTCTGGCAAATGCCAGAAGGGACGGACCATCTTTTAATCAACTACCCAATACACACACACACATCTCAGTAAAGGAATGGAATAAGAATATATACATATATACATATAAATATATGGATGAGCAATGACAGAGCGGCATAGGCAAGATGCAATAGATGGTATAATATACAGTATATACAGTGGCTTGTGAAAGTATTCAACCCCTTGGCATTTTTCCTATTTTGTTGCCTTACAAACTGGAGATACATTTTTTTTGGGGGGGTGTGTATCATTTGATTTACACAACATGCCTACCACTTTGAAGATGCAAAATCCTTTTTATTGTGAAACAAACAAGAAATAAGACAAAAAAACAGGAAACTTGAGCATGCATAACTATTCACCCCCCCAAAGTCAATACTTTGTATTGAGCCTTCTTCACAACACTGTCTGTGTGGGTGGACCATTTCAGTTTGTCCGTGATGTGTACGCCGAGGAACTTAAAACTTTCCACCTTCTCCACTGCTGTCCCGTCGATGTGGATGGGGGGGTGCTCCCTTCGCTGTTTCCTGAAGTCCATGATCATCTCAGCATTCTTACATAGGTATTCCTCTTGTCCAGGTAGCCTAGTGGTAAGAGCATTGGACTAGTTACCGAAAGGTTGCAAGATCAAATCCCTGAGCTGACAAAGTGAAAATCTGTCTTTTTCCTCTGAACAAGGTAGTTTAAACAACAGTTCCTAGGGTGTCATTAAAAATAAGAATTTGTTGTTAACTGACTTGCCTAGTAAAAMAAAAGGTGGGACAATAGTAATTAACCCTTTGTTGGGGGATGACAGCCAGGCACTTATATTTGCAATATAAGTAGTTAGGCTTTCATAAGGTATTATGAGCCAATGGAAATCTATTAGGCATTTTTTCAGTAATCTTTCTTCTTTAGCTAATAAATGTATATATTCCTTCACAACTAGGATCTTGATGGGCCCATCACAGGTAATGTGGTCCCCTGGTCTCAGTGCTGTGGGAAAGAATGCTAGGTTTAGTATTGACAGCTCAGAGGCGAGTTCAGTGGAGGTAGGAAGAAAACAGAATGACACCGATGTACTGTCAGTTCCTTAAAACACTACGTGGCCCAAAGTATGTGGACACCCCTTCAAATTAGTGGATTCGGCTATTTCAGCCAGACCCATTGCTGACAGGTGTATAAAATCGAGCACATAGCCATGCAATCTCTGTAGACAAACATTGGCAGTAGAATGGCCTTACTGAAGAGCTCAGCGACTTTCAACGTGGCACCGTCATAGGATGCCACCTTTCCAACAAGTCAAATTTCTGCCCTGCTAGAGCTGCCCCGGTCAACTGTAAGTGCTGTTATTGTAAAGTGGAAACGTTTGCCGAGCAGCCGCACACAAGTCTAAGATCACCATACACAATGCCAAGTGTCGGCTGGAGTGGTATAAAGCTCACCGCCATTGGACTCTGGAGCAGTGAAAACGTGTTCTCTGGAGTGATGAATCACGCTTCACCATCTGGCAGTCTGACGGACATATCTGGGTTTGGCGGATGCCATTAGAACGCTCCTTGCCCGAATGGAAAGTGCTAATTTAAAATTTTGGTGGACTAGGAATGATGGTTTGGAGCTGTTTCACATGGTTATGGCTAGGCCCCTTAGTTCCAGTGAAGGGAAATCTTAACGCTACAGCATACAATGACATTCTAGACCATTCTGTGCTTCTGACTTTGTGGCAACAGTTTGGGGAAGGCCCTTTCCTGTTTCAGCATGACAATGCCCCAGTGCACAAAGCGAGGTCCATACAGAAATGGTTTGTCGAGATCGGTGTGGAAGAACTTGACTGGCCTGCACAGAGCCCTGACCTCAACCCCATCGAACATCTTTGGGATTCATTGGAATGCCGACTGCGAGCCAGGCCTAATCGCCCAACATCAGTACCCGACCTTCTTAATGCTCTTGTGGCTGAATGGAATCAAGTCCCCGCAGCAATGTTCCAACAGCTTGTTGAAAGCCTTCCCAAAATAGTGGAGGCTGTTATAGCAGCAAAGGAGGACCAACTCCGTATTAATGCCCATGATTTTGGAATGAGATGTTCAACGAGCAGGTGTCCACATACGTTTGTAGTGTATGTTGGCTCTATATGTAAGAGCAATTAACACATAGGAGTGACAGACAGAGTAACAGACAGACAGACAGAGTGACAAGGAGTAGCACAGACAGACAGACAGAGTGACAAGGAGCAGCACAGACAGAGTGACAGACAGACGGAAAGACAGAGACATAGTGACAGCAGAAACAGTGTGCACTGTGATGTGGGCTTCTGTGGATTAAATGCCAGGGCTGAATTTTTGTTACAGTCCACCCCTGGTAAACAGGTCATTCCACCAATTCGGTGCCTTTTGATAAGTGGAACTTGGTGGACTAAGAAAGTATTTATTAAACCTCCCACTTTGGGTTGAATGTGTCAATGTGTAGTTCATACATGCATAATCTATGAGAAGATCTTACCTCAATTAGCCACTGAATGTGATTGTTTTATTGTCCTTACATTTTCCACCATGTGTACCAGACCTCATGCAATTCAAGTTCTAGCCAATGAGCTTCAGCTAGCAAGAGGCCTTCCCTGCGTTATCCAATGAGACTACAATGTGTGCCCAACTGCTCAGTGTACACAGTAGAGTGATAGAGAGAGAAACGACATGGTGCACATATCTGCACATATGAGATGTAGTACGCCATTTTAGGGGACCACTTTTGGCTCATGAGTGCTACTTTCAGAACTATTGGCTAAAAAGTATATAAAAGTACCGGAGAATCTCTTTAAGTGCCAAATAAAGTAACAGAGTTGACGTAACAGGTTGATTTCTTCTTAAATCAGCCATAAATCCCCTTGTGACAGGGGGAATGGAAGTTTGTTGTGTGCATCAGGGAGTGGCAATTAAATGCAAGCTTCACAAAAACATGAAATTGTTAAAACATTTGTAGCATTTCTATTTATGGGTAACAGGGTTGACGTGTTATGTTCGACCTGCTCAGTAATCCACCACAAAACACCAGAAAATTGCCAAAAAGAGTAGAAATAGCTCACCTGCTTTTACTCTATGATTTGACTATTATAGATGTTCTTTTGTCTTTTGAAAATATTTAAAAAGGAATCATTTCACCGTATTAAAACGAGAAGACAGTTCACATAACAAGGACAGACGTAAATGAATCACTACTAATCACATTAAATAAATAATCATCTTCAGAAATCACTTTGTCAAAGCAACAACATAACTAGAGCTTTACAATGATGGTGAAACTTGGAGAAATGCTGGAATTAAGTAGGTTAAAATCTTCCTAGAAGTGAACCAGGGTTGACGAACGGACATATCAAAATGCTGAACTTTGGCACTATAGCAAGCCTTTAATCATATTAAAGATTTATTGAATTCTCTATGTGGTCTATATTAAAGGGTAGGAAGCAAGTGTGGTCAAAGACTTAATAAGTTAGTTGTAGTCACGATCTGGTTACCGATAAGTACAAACATAGTTACATTTTTGGGTTATTACATATTTATGAACTTATTTCCGGACATATTTATGAACTTCTAAACTACCCACAATGCACTATTTCTCAATGTTATATGGAGAATCTACTCTGTGCTACCGAGTTTGTATGCTAGCTCGGTAGCTAGCTCCTGCTGTGGGCTCAAAATTGTCTAGTACCTCGTCTGTTCTCCTTTTAGTTTTGTCAACTTTTCAGCATGTTCTCTGTGAAGTAGGCTACTGGAGTTTTGTAACTTTTTACACGTTGGCTTAGTGCTAGCACGTTGACATCTGGAATCTATCTATTTTGGATTTCGACCCGCCTCCCCCTCGCTTTGGTAGCTAACTCAGCCTGCACTCTTTTATAGGTTTTACCATCGGAATGGCTCCAACCATCAATCTGTAAGTCTCTGCTCTCTCTTTGCTTTTAATCTACAGTTATGTTTTAATTGTGTTGTAACTGTATTCTTTGGAATTCTGATCAGTTTTATGTAATAACTCCTAAAATAGAAAAGAGAGGTGGAACTTTGCATTGGGACTTTTGATGCAAATACTAATACAAATCCATGTGTTACATGTGGTTACGTTTATGCTACCTTCCCTTAAAGGGCACTTCATTCGATATAAGTGTCTTTTAAAATTCAACATTGGTGCACAATTTCTACTTACATTATCAAAAGGACGCAAAGGGCATTCATTTCGTGGACCGACCCAAACGTTGTATACATCAGCTCAGTCGTAAATTACTTTTAAATGTCAAGCTCGCTACAATGCGTGATCAGATTGAACCCCAGCCTTACACATTGTTGACACCTTAGCAAATCTAGGGGAGCATTTATCTCAAACTCTGATAGTCTGATCCATTTCTCGCCAATTTTCATATAATTCATATTTACAGCTTCAAAATGTCAGTTACTTTTGACCCAGTATATATTATTGCAGGAGATTATTTCTACTCTACAGTAACCTGAATCATTATGGCCAAATTTTTCACGTTTAATATTTTCTCACCTCACGGCCGCATAGGCAGACAAGTAGAAATGAATTTGTCTAGTGTAGTTGACCAGGTGTCTAATATCCTGGTGTCTCACACTCCTTGAGGGGCTAGTCCTTCCATTATGATGTCCCCTTCATATTATTATTACCTGCTAGAGAGAAAGAGAGCGAGAGAGAGAGAGAAAGAGCGAGAGAGAGAAGCATAGAGAAAATTATAACACTGGCACCCCAGTGATCCATGTAAAATTGAACTCAATCAGTTCAATTCTGATTGACCACCAGACACACTTTTACAGTCTAGAATAAATAAGCCCGGTAGAGGATACTTGTGTGCAATAGAATAGATGATTTTATCACCTGAGTGTCTTTCTCGTCTGATGTGTCTGTTTAAACCTATAGGCTTTTATTTGTTCCTTAACTGTGGTCCTTGTTCAAGATGCTGAGAGAAATAAAGCAATGAAGTGAATCCGGATGTGATCCTAGTGGTTGTGTCATCGACACAGCCGGACCGGTGGACCGGTGGACCGGTGGACCAGTGGGGGACTGAGGTGTCAGGTAATAGGGCCTCAGTCTGTACTGCACCGTGAGGTGAGTTTCCAGGCTGCCTTTCACACCTAGGCCCGTTAGAGTATTCAACATGTGTTAAGTGATAAGGGTAATCTGGAGACATTTGTCAGTTTGCCCATAAAGAACAAGAGCTGTCTATAAAAATATTGCAGCACAGTGTGATGCAATAAATGTTTATTTTTTATTTATTTTTAAACAATTGTTTATTTTTGTTTCAAGACTCTAAACAGTGACTGTTAAATACATATACCGAACCACTCATTTTTTGTTAGTTCCCCCTTCTGTTTGAGCAACGTTATTTGGTTCAGATATTTGAGTGTTCAAAATACACTTTTGTGGTAGAGTTCGTCACCGACATCCACCCCGAGGGGTTAAAAGATTGGTGGAATCGTTTTGAAAGCTGCATACACAAAGGCTAATAATAAAAAAAAGCCATGGACTTTAAGTTGGAAGCATTTGTGGAAAACCTTACATGGGAGATGCTAGATGCTGTACATGTACAAAGGCAAATCTCCTTGTCATTTCAAAGCATTATGATATCAAGGTGGCATCTGGCAATCCAAAAGCAGTAGTCAAAGAGTTGATCAGTACCGCTATGGTGGTGGAGAAGGTTGATGAAAATGGTCCTACGTGTAGTAGGGTTTATCTTTTAGCTAGGCAAGTCAGTTAAGAACAAATACTTATTTACAATGACGGCCTACCCCGGCCAAACCCTAACGACACTGGGCCAATTGTGCGCCTCCCTATGGGACTCCCAATCACGACCAGTTGTGATACAGCCCAGGATTGAACCAGGGTCAGTAGTGACGCCTCCAGCACTGAGATGACATGCCTTAGACCACTGCGCCACTCGGGAGCCCCAAGGGTGAGTCTTGTAGACGTGCAACTGCGAGAGTTAGAACTAAATGCAAAGTTGGAGCAACAGAAATTAGAGCTCGAGCACAGGGAAAGACAAGATGAGCGTGCGGGCAAAGAACGAGAACATGAAGCCAGACTAGAACAAGAAGAATGTGCGCATGCCATTTGATTAAAAGAGATGGAGCTGGAAACGTGACAAAGGGAGATAGATCTGGAAGCAATCCAAATCCAGTCAGGCCATCCTGCACCCTCAAGTTTGATATTGGTCGGAACAGCCAGCTTGTACCGCCACAAGATACACTACATGACCAAAGGTATCCTGCTCGTCGAACAACACTGATTTTATATGGATCAGACATTGTTTTTATTGATCTGTTTGTCAGTGTTAGCAGAGTAGGCTACCCTGTCATTTTTGTATTAACTGTACGCGCACTTGGGTGTCCCATACCATAAGAATTGACATCTACTTTCACCTAACTAAATATAATGACTACGCACTGAAAACTAAGGCACCCCCCATGTAGTCGATACATAGTTTGTTATAGAAAATATTCCTCTTTACAGAAATAGGCTAATGGATTTGTCTGTTTGGTCCAGCCAATGCTCTAACACACTTTTTTGTGGCTGGGAGAAGTGTGCAGACAGAATGTTGTTGACAGGTAAAGCAGCATTTCCCAACTATCCCAAACAACCCCGCCTTTCAACAAGGGTGCAAAGTTGGGTCAAAGCCACCCATGACGTCCTCTTTGAAACAGAAGTGAGATCTAAAAGAACAGGCAAATATGGGTTTAATATTAAAAAAAATCCATGTACAGTTTAAAAGTATAGTTAATACAATTTAAACTTAATACAAAATAATAACAAAAGTATATTACTGGTAATGTCATGAATTGAAACGAGAACACATCCAGACATCTCAGTATTGTCTGGATACGTTTTGTTTAACAGCAGAGTAAGTCATTGTATGCATATGTCAACCACACTCTGACTATCAACTTTTTAATGCACAGAGACAGAGACCTTTCTGTTAGAATGACTTCTGACACTAACCCTCCCTCACATCTGTGCCTATCTCCAGTTCACACCTGTGTTGACCCCTGACCAGGTGGGTAGGGGCCGTCAATCAGGTTGTGAGGGGTTACAGTAGGTATTGGCCAGTCACAGACAGTGACAGGTGACACTCAAAACCAGCTCAACACAACAGTCTCAAGTTAACTGTGGGTCAGTGCCCTGTCCTGCTCCCTAACATCACATTGCATATAAAACAAGCAGTCATCTGGAACAGCCAGAAGCACCCTCAATGAGCCTGGCCCATCTCACTAAAGGTCAATAGGCAACAAGATTGGCTGGATTTCATTCTTTTTTTAATAATAATGTCTTTACTGGGCAAGACTGGATGTATAAAATAAGCCAATGTTCCCAGAAATGTTGTCTTTGTTGGTTTTCTGGGACGTAACAGTTTCCAATTTCTAGCAAACAAGGCGTTAGCCACCTGGGGCTAAAACACTGCAGGGCTACAATGTCAGATGACGCCACCAAAATCAATCCTCCTTTGGAGAGTGACATTTTTCATTCTTCGTCTAGGGCTGAAGAGACAACCAACTTATTTGAGCTCACGAGGCAGCAGTCCTGTGGTCATGGAACTATTAGGCCAGCGCTCATAATCTTTTCCCTTAATTATGACACACTGAGCTCTAGAATGTCATAACAACATCAAACTGTTGCGTTATGAAAACGCTAACAAGCAGCCAAGTCGCTAGCACTAATCTTTGTTTTCCCAGTAGGTACTGTAGTGTGCACTTGACCTTCAGTATTAGCATCCATTAGTGTGGAGCGAAGCGATTGACAAATGAATGCATATGTAGGAGAATGACAGCACTCAAAATGGACGTCTCCTATCAACACGTCTCTATCCCATTCATCCTCTCATAAAGGAGGGAGGGAGGTAGGTACTGTAGAATCAGTGATTGCTATAATGAGACATGAATAACCAAGTGGTCTCGGGGGAAAGCTTGACCCACACTATAAAATGAGGTGAAGTGAAGTCATAGCTGGGCTTGTGTTGTGATTGATACTTGAGCAGCCTGCCACTAGCTAAATAAGAGCAGGGCTGAGGACTGAGGACGATGCTGCATGTGTCCGCCAACAATCCCACGTGTCACTAATGTCCATCCAAACTAGTAATGTCGGTCTGTGGCACCAGACCAAGTTCCACCTGGCTTTAGATGAGGAAGGTGTGGGCATGTTATTGCCTTTCACCTCACATTTATTTCACATCACAGTCTTGCCTAATGACCACATTTGCCATTTGTTTTCTGTCTTTTCTGACATTTCGGTGACTGCTCTTTCGGCCTCATTTTAACTCAAGCGCCTTCCTGTCATGAATAATTGATGGTCCACCGAGCGAGCAGAAGGGAGGAGTGGACGAACACCCCAGTTACACACACACACACACACACACACACACACACACACACACACACCTTATCTAAGACATGAGTCACCTGCCGCTATTTCAACCCTCCTTCCCTCCATTTCCCTCCAGGGAAATAGCTTCTAATTAAACTGGGGCAAAGATGGGGGTCACTGTTAGTTTCCTGGAGAAGACAGAGGAGGAGATGAAATTAGTTCCACATGCTGCCTCAGCCTTGTTTGGGAGCTACAGGGGGTCCTACAGGTGGTACTACATGGGTCCTACAGTCCCTGGGCTCCAGGGCCAACGCTACACACCTGCAGGGTTGTACATAAAAGCCAATGGCATCATAACACCTATCATTTACAGAAGTAAAAATATATTTTTTCCCCCCCTGTTGCGTTCTAAAACACAGACCCCTCACCCTGTAGATTTGTATTGATATTTGATCAAATCACCAACATCATGGTCACTGAGGCAGCAGTTCTACAATGTCTTACTTCTATAATCTATGTTGTGAGCTTGTATGTTGTTAGCAAACTTGAGGACCCCACTATGAGCTGTTGTATAATTCAGAGAGGGAGAAATTCCTTTTCATGTCTTTGAAGTGCTCGTAAACCCCTGCCAGCTAATGACATGGAAGTCCTGCTACTGTCGTTTACAGACCAATGTGGGCAGCCATAAAAAGCCTCTGTGAAAGTTTTATCACACTAACCAACTGGGACGATGTTCAAAGGAAAAGAGGAAGATAAGGTAGACAACTCAGACATACACTACATGACCAAGAGTATGTGGACACCTGCTCGTCAAATATCTCATTCCAAAATCATGGGCATTAATATGGAGTTGGTCCCCTCTTTGCTGCTATAACAGCCTCCAATCAAATTCTTCCACACTGATCTCGATAAGCCATTTCTGCATGGACCTCGCTTAGTGCACGGTGGCATTGTCATGCTGAAACAGGAAAGGGCTTTCCCCAAACTGTTGCCACAAAGTCGGAAGCACAGAATCGTCTAGATTGTCATTGTACGCTGTAGCATTAAGATTCCCCTTCACTGGAACTAAGGGGTCTAGCCCGACCCATGAAAAACTGCCCCAGACTATTATTCCTCCTCCACCAAACTTTACAGTTCGCAACATGCATTGGAGCAGGTAGCGTTCTAATGGCATCCACCGAACCCAGATTCATCTGTTGGACAGCCCGATGGTGAAGAGTGATTTGTCACTCCAGAGAACAAGTTTTCACTGCTCCAGAGTCCAACGGCGGCGAGCTTTACACCACGCTTGGAATTGCGAGTGGTGATCTTAGGCTTGTTTGTGGCTGCTCGGCCATGGAAACCCATTTCATGAAGCCCCAGACGAACAGTTCTTGTGCTGACATTTCTTCCAGAGGTAGTATGGAGAGTGTTGCAACTGAGTGCTTCCAGAGTGTTGCAACTGCACTTCAGCACTTGGCGGTCCTGTTCTGTGAGCTTGTGTGGCATACCACTTCGCGGCTGAGCCGTTGTTGCTCCTAGACATTTCCACTTCACAATAACAGTGCGTACAGTTTACCCGGTCACCTCTAGCATGGCAAAAATGTGACTTGTTGGAAAGGTGGTATCCTATGACGGTGCCACGTTGAAAGTCAATGAGCTCTTCAGTAAGGCCATTCTACTGCCAATGTTTGTCTATGGAGATTGCATGGCGGTGTGCTCGATTGTATACACCTGTCAGCAATGGGTGTGGTTGAAATAGTCTAATCCACTAATTTGAAGGGGTGTCCACATAATTTTGTATACAGTACCAGTCAAAAGGTTGGACACACCTACTCATTCAAGGGTTTTTCTTAATTGTATTATTTTCTACATTGTAGAATAATAATGAAGACATCAAAACTATGAAATAACACACTGCTATGAGAAAGAACACATTGCCTCTCAGTGTCCTAATTTGAAACAGAAAAATTAGAAATAGAAAAGTAGGTTCTTCTTGAGGGAGCATTCCAGCCCATTAAGTTTCTGGTTGCGACTGCTGTATCTCCTAAAACAAGAATTTGGATCAGATGTGTATGAACCCTTTGTTTCAATCAATCAAATGTATTTACAAAGCCCTTTTTACACCAGCAGAGTGCTTATACAGAAACCAAGTCTAAAACCCTGAACAGCAAGTAATGCAGATATAAGAGCACATTGGCAAGGAAAAACTCCCTAGAAAGGCAGGAACCAAGGAAGAAACACAGAGAGGAACCAGGCTCTGAGGGGTGGCCAGTCCTCTTCTGGCTGTGCCGGGTGGAGATTATAAGAGTACATGGCAATTAAGGCCAGGTTGTTCTTTAAGATGTTCAAACATTCACAGATGACCAGCAGGGTCAAATAATAATCACAGTAGTGGTAGAGGGTGCAACAAGTCAGCAGCTCAAGAGTAAATGTCAGTTGGCTTTTRATAGCCGAGCATTCGGAGGTCGAGACAGCAGGTGTGGTAGAGAGAGAGAGAGAGGAAGAGTTGAAAATAACAGGTCCGGGACAAGGTAGAACGTCCATAGCCGCATGCAGAACAGTTGAAACTGGAGCAGCAGCATGACCAGGTGGACTGGAGAGAGCCAGGAGTCATCAGGCCAGTTAGACCTGAGGCATGGTCCTGGGCCTCAGGTCCTCTGAGAGGGGAGGGAGAGAATTAGAGGGTGTATACTTAAGTTCACACAGTACACCAGATAAGAGGAAAATTACACCAGATCTAAGACTGACAATAGCCCCCGGCACATAGACTATTGCAGCATAGATACTGGAGGCATCGCGGGGGTCGGGGGACACTGTGGCCCCATCCAACAATGCACCCGGACATGGCCAACCAGGCCGGATATAATCCCACCCGCTTTGCCAAAGCACAGCCCCCACACCACTAGAGAGATAAACAGACCACCAACTTTCTACCCTGTGACAAGACGGAGTATAACCCACGAAGATCTCCACCACCACACAAGCCCGAGGGGGCGCAAGACTGGACAGGAAGATCAGAGACTCAACCCACTCAAGTCGAGTACAGTGCAAAAAAGCATTGCATGATATGACACACCCCTCCTAGAGACGGCATGAAAGAGCACTAGTAAGCCAGAGACTTAGCCCCCTTAATTTTTATTTTACTTAACTAGGCAAGTCAGTTAAGAACAAATTCTTATTTTCAATGACAGCCTAGGAACAGTGGGTTAACTGCCTTGTTCAGGGGCAGAACAACAGTTTTTTTAGCTTGTCAGTTTGGGGATTCAATGCAATCTTTTGGTTACTAATCCAACGCTCTAACCACTAGGCTACCTGCCACCCCTAGGTTACTTCCTGGAGGGAGTCTGGAAGGGCATCTAGGGATCTTTGGGTTGTCCGAGAATTTATAGCGCAGCTTTTGATTCTCCTTGGTTGGGGTCTGAGCAGTTTATTTATTGCGATTGCAAACATAATAAAATGGTGATTTGATAGTCCAGGATTATGAGAAAAAACATTTAGACACCCAATATTTATTCTATGGGACAGAACTAGATCCCGGGTATGACTGTGGCAATGTGTAGGTCCGGAGACATGTTGGACAAAGCCCACTGAGTTGATGATAGCTCCGAAAGCCTTTTGGAGTGGGTCTGTGGATTTTTCCATGTGAATATTGTAGTCACCAAAAATGTGATTATTATCTACAAGGTCTGAAAGGAATTCAGGGAACTCAGTGAGGAACACTATATATGCCACAGGATGCCTGTAAACAGTAGCTCTAAAAAGTGATTGAGTAGGCTGCATAGATTTCATGACTAGAAGCTTAAAAGACGGCGACTCAGACCCCATAACGGGTGCAGGAGAGACCTGAAAAGGCTCGGGCTTTGACTCCGACTCCTTGCTTAATGGGGAGAACCGATTGCAAGTTTCTGTCGGCTGAATTAGCAACACCGGCTTAGCATGCCAACAGCATTTCTTTCCAGAAGCCTTGAGAAAATTGTCCATCTGCGGGGACTGTGCAGGAGGGATTTATACTACTATCTGTACTTCCTGGTGGCACAGACACTTATTCATCCTTTCCTACATTTAAATTGCCCTTGCCTAACGATTGCTTCTGAAGCTGTGCTTGCAACTCGGCTATCCTCACCATAAGCTGATAGCTATCCTGCATATTATGAGTACATCGACTGCAATTTGATGGCATAGCGTTAATGATACTACTCAACTTTTTTGGATGGTGGAACTGCTGTTGAACCATGTCCAGATAAAGTGTCCGGGGTGAAAAAGTTGAATGAAAAAAGTTGAGCGAGGAAATAACTAAGACGTTGGTAAATGTGTTAAATGAGATTTGATTGAACAGTTATTAAAAGTTTAAAAAATGAAAAGTTTGGCAGGTAGCCAAGTAGCAACAAACAGCACAGCAGCACTGAGACAACGAGTTTCAAACAGGTTCATGTCTCTGCAGATTGGCGACACAAAGCAGCTGGTGAAGATACTGAGACACTGGGGCAGCCCAGTCCTTCATTTTGGAGGGTGTTTTGCCTTTGTATGATACTTCAGAAACTGGTTACAGTGTGTTAATACAAAGCATGGAGATGTGTTGCATGGAAGTTCCTTTGTATAATGTGTAACTTGTGTCTGATCTTATTTCTGGTTCCGTTGTCATTGGAATGAGGCCTAGCCTACCGGTGAAGGGGGTCTCATTCATTTTGGGAAACAATTTGGCTGGTGGGAAGGTCAATCCAAATCCTATTGTTTCTAAAGAACCCAGAGTAGAGGAACCTGATGGGTTTTCAGAAAACTACCCTAGAGTGTTAGCAGCATGTGCCGTTGCACGTGTTATGTCTAAGAAAGTCTCCAGGAGCAAGTCCAGTTTTGCGGAGAATGTCAGCAATCGCACCATGGTCGAACTGTCCGAGACATCTATGAGGGATCCTGATTTTGCTGAACCGCTTGAGCAGTGGTGGAAAAAGTACCCAATTTTCATACTATTTATCTGGTCAATATGTCAGTTTATTATGTCTGTTTGTAACTTAAGTAGTACTTTAAAGTATGTTTTACTTAAGTACTTAAATTCTTTGGGGTAGGGGGCAGTATTTTCACGTCCGGATGAAAAGCGTGCCCAGAGTAAACTGCCTGCTACTCAGGCCCAGATGCTAGGATATAATTAGTAGATTTGGATAGAAAACACTCTGAAGTTTCTAAAACTGTTTGAATGATGTCTGTGAGTATAACAGAACTCATATGGCAGGCAAAAACCTGAGAAAAAATCCAACCAGGAAGTGGGAAATCTGAGGGTTTTAGTTTTTCAACTCTTTGCTTATCCAAGATACAGTGGAAATGAGGTTATGTTGCACTTCCTAAGGCTTCCACTAGATGTCAACAGTCTTTAGAACCTTGTATGATGCTTCTACTGTGAAGGGGGCGAATGAGAGGGGATTGAGTAAGGTCTGCCATGAGCTGACCATGTGTGTTCATGTGAGAGTTAGATTGAGTTCCATTGCATTTCTGAAGACAAAGGAATTCTCCGGTTGGAACATTATTGAAGATTTATGTTAAAAACATCCTAAAGATTGATTCTATACTTCGTTTGACATGTTTCTACGGACTGTAATATGACTTTTCGTCTGAACTTTTGCCTGGACCTGCCCGCGCGTTTTGAGTTTAGATTGTGTACTGAACAACAAGGAGGAATTTGGACATAAATTATGGACATTATCGAACAAAACAAACATTTATTGTGGAACTGGGATTCCTGGGAGTGCATTCTGATGAAGATCATAAAAGGTAAGTGAATATTTATAATGCTATTTCTGACTTCTGTTGACTCCAACATGGCGTATATCTCTTTGGGTTGATTTGTCGTCTGAGCGCCGTACTCAGATTATTGCATGGTTTGCTTTTTCCGTAAAGTTTTTTTGAAATCTGACACAGCGGTTGCATAAAGGAGAAGTGGATCTAAAATTCCATGTATAACACTTGTATTTTCATCAAGATTTATGATGACTATTTCTGTAAATTGATGTGGCTCTCTGCAAAATCACCGGATGTTTTGGAACTACTGAACATAACGCGCCAATGTAAACTGAGATTTTTGTAAATAAATATGAACTTTACCGAACAAAACATACATGTATTGTGTAATATGAAGTCATATGAGTGTCATCTGATGAAGATCATCAAAGGTTAATAATTAATTTGATCTATATTTCTGCTTTTTGTGACTCCTCTCTTTGGCTGGAAAAAATGGCTGTGTTTTTCTGTGACTTGGCTCTGACCTAACATAATCGTTTGGTTTGCTTTCATCGTACAGCCTTTTTGAAATCATACACTGTGGCTGGATTTACAACAAGTGTATCTTTAAAATGGTGTAAAATACATGTATGTTTGAGGAATTTTAATTTTGGGATTTCTGTTGTTTTAAATACCCTAGAGAGGTTAACACCACTGCTCTTGAGTTGACTTCTCCTTTGAAAACCCCAAAGGTGTGTTAGTTTGTAGGACTGCTGAATGAAGATAGGGTCCCTACAGTTGACACTTTGATGTCTAAGAAGCAGCTGATTGCGGAACAGAGTAAAGGTGTTTCCCTCTCCCCTCTTTTTGCTGAGATACAGTACGCCCAGAGGAGGAATATTCTGAAGTTCATCGGGGTTACTTTGACAGAGAAGGTGTTCTAATGAGGGAATGGTGTTCTTGCGCCACTTCTGGGTAAGACGCTTGCCCAGTGTATCTCAAATTGTCGTTCTAGTTATGCTTCAACAAGGGATACTCACGTTGGCTTACGATGGTCGTATGGCAGTCCATCTTGGGGTCAACAAGACGTATGACCATATCTTGCATAACTTCTTCTGGCCTGGTCTGAAATAGGATGTCGTGTTTTACTGTAAATCCAATTATGTTTGATAACGGATGGGTAAACCTAACCAAGCTTTACTGGTTGCACCTTTGCAGGCTATTCCTGCTTTGGCAAACCTTTCAGCAGGGTTCTGGTGGACTTTGTTGGTCATTTGCACAAAGCCAAGAGCGGTAACCAGTTTCTCTTAACCATAATGTGTGCTGCCACTTGTTTCCCTGAGGCCATTCCACTGAGGAATATCACATTTCCCAGTATTGATAAGGCCCTGGTGAAATTATTTTCAACATTTGGACATCCGCAGGTAGTGCAGTCGGACAAAGGTTTGAATTTCATGTCAAATGACTTCCAGCAAGTGCTTCAACAGTTGGATGTAACCCATTGCCTCTCTAGTGCCTAGTATTCAGAGTTTCAAGGTGCTCTTGAGAGATTTCTTCAGACTTTGAAGTCTATGTTGAGAGCTTACTGTTTTGAGTTTGAGAAAGACTGGGATGAAGGGGTTCCTCTTGTGCTGTTTGCAGCGCGGGAGGTTGTTCAGGAATCTCTCGGTTTTAGTCTGAATTAACTCGTTTTTAGAAATCAGGTCAGAGGTCCTTTGAGTTTGCTGAGAGAGAGGTTGTTGCAGGGCGACACCTTAAAAACAAAAACAAATCTGTTGGAGCACGTTAGCGCTTTTCGATACAGATTGCACCGTGCCTGTGAGTTTGCCAGTGAGAATCTGGAGAGGGTGCAAACGAAAATGAAAGTTTGGTACGATCGGAAGGCCTGAAACTGCACTTTCGAAGTCCTGGTTTTGTTGCCCATTCTGGGGTCACCGTTGCAAGCTCGCTTTTCAGAACCTTACCCCATAGGGTAAACAATTGGTAATCTAGATTACATCATGGCCACACCGGAGTGCAGAAAAAAAACTAGCTGTGTCATGTTGAAACCATACTTTACCCGCTACGATTGGGCGGCAAATTCGTGGAAACTGGTAGTGACACCTTATTAGTCAGTATGGTTATTAAACCTGTGCTGGTTGCCATCTTGTTAGTGGGAAGTTGTTTCACATGTGCTCCCCTAGGTGATATTTAACAGTGCCTAGCCCAGTGCACCTTTTGTCTTGATAGAAGCGACAGATTTAAAACCTTTTGTTGATGCTCCCTAGACAAAAAATCCTTTAGTTGATTTAGTTTTGCTACACATTTTTGGTTTGCTTCCTGTCTTTAAGTTTGGTTTTGGTTTTAATTTTGTTGGTGGGTGTCTTTTAGGTTCCAGTTGTTGTTGCTAGTCAACTTTCAGTGTATACCCCCATGAGTGTCTTTCATAACCCCTCCTATAACCCCACCTGTTTCGTTTTGGTTGTTGTCAGTGATTCTGTTAGTTCCCCCTTTTGTTTGAGTGACATTGTTTGGTTTTCTTGCTGGAGAATGTAACAGTTACAAATTACAATTAGTATTATATGTTACAAATTCGCAAAATGCACAATATGTAACACATTTGAAAAACGTACAATATGTTAGCTAGCTCGCTAAATTTAGCAAGGCTAAGGGTTAGGATAAGCAGTTGGAGTTAGGTTCAAGGGTTAAGGTTAGGATTACCTAAAAGGGTTAGGAAAGGGTTAGCTAACATGCTAAGTGGTTGAAAAATTGCTAATTAGCGAAAATGCTGAAGTTGTCCGTGATTAGATTCAAACTCGCAACCTTTGGGTTGCTAGAAGTTCATGTTATACGCCCATCCATCCAGCCTGACCAACCACCATACTTTCGTTTTTGCCATAAGTAACCATCCCCTTGGGTTTGTGCCATGGGGGAGATCTTTGTGGGCTATACTAGGCCTTGTCTCAGGATAGTAAGTTGGTGGTTGAAGGTATACCTCTAGTGGTGTGGGGGCTGTGCTTTGGCAAAGTGGGTGGGGTTATATCCTGCCTGTTTGGCCCTGTTTGGGGGTTTTCGTCAGTGTCTCCTGACCCGTCCTGTTTCAGTCTCCAGTATTTATGCTGCAATAGTTTGTCGGGGGGCTAGGGTCAGTCTGTTATATCTGGAGTATTTCCTCTGTCTTATCCGGTATCCTGTGTGAATTTAAATATGCTCTCTCTAATTCTCTCTCTCTTTTTCTCCTTTCTTTCTTTCTTTCTTTCTTTTGGAGGACCTGAGCCCTAGGACCATACCTCTGATGACTCCTTGCTGTCCTCAGTCCACCTGGTCGTGCTGCTGCTATAGTTTCAATTGTTCTCCCTGCGGCTATGGTACCTTGACCTGTTCACCGGACGTGCTACCTTGTCCCCAACTCTCTAGAGACAGCAAGAGCGGTAGAGATACTCTGAATGATCAGCTATGAAAAGCCAACTGACATTTACTCCTAATGTGCTGACCTGTTGCACCCTCTACAACCACTATGATTATTATTATTTGACCCTGCTGGTCATCTATGAACATTTGAACACCGTGGCCATGTTCTGTTATAATCTCCACCCGGCACAGGCAGAAGAGGACTGGCCACCCCTCATAGCCTGGTTCCTCTCTAGGCTTCTTCCTAGGTTTTGGCCTTTCTAGGGAGTTTTTCCTGGCCACCGTGCTTCTACACCTGCATTGCTTGCTGTTTGGGGTTTTAGGCTGGGTTTCTGTACAGCACTTTGTGACATCAGCTGATGTAAGAAGGGCTTTATAAATACATTTGAATAATTGATCTGTCTTATGTAACCATACCAAACGTAACATATCACACTAAATGGAGTATCTCGGATTTACGTACAGAATAATACGAAATTCTCTGAGACCAGGTTGTTCTCACGGCTATGATTCTTAAAGAAAATACATGATGAAGTGCAATGCTGGAGAGATGAGAGTTGAAGGCTCATGTCTATCTGAGCAGAGAGAGATCATAGAAAGTAAATCTCATTCTAGTTCTGTGAGAGATACAGGCGTGCTTCTCTCTTTCACCACAGCAATGGCCATGCGTTGGTCTATAGGCTACAATTTTGTGCAAACTATAAACCCAGGCTGGCCCAACACGAACCAATTATTGATTTTCACATTACGTTTTTTAGGGGGTAGGAGAATTACAGAGGCGGAACTTGAATTAACTCTGCTTTTATTAGAAGTTTTACATTGCAAACTGTGACTATTTTTCATGCCATAAGGGTACCGGTTCCTGGCAAATGGGTTCCTGAAGGAAACAGTCCAAAACTAAGAGGTGCCGGATCCTGTTCCAGCAGGATCTGGCTCAAATTAAGCACTGGGTTTAAGGACACAATTGTTCCACTCCGATGAACAATGAAACTTTAATGAGACAATGGCCATGAAAAATCCACAAGGTAATAGCCAATAAATAAAAAATAAATAAAATATTATGGTAATTGAGCCATTTTAGATCATTGGAGGAACACTACTGTTGTTTTCCACAATAACTGGTAGTGACAGAGAAATACAATTACCGTAAGAAAAAATGTATTTCCATTATCACTATAACCACGACGGAATGGGCTTGGCATGCCCAAGTGTTTTTCCTCCATTTACATGAATGGCGACACCCAAAACAAGGTGATACTTGGGGATCTAGATGGAGCACAAACCAATACTGCCATTTCAAACAGCCACCTGATGATTGATAATGATTACCGACTGGTTTCTGTGGTTGTCATGACTAGGGTTGCAAAGCTAACAAAGTTGCCGGAATCTTCCGTAATTTGGGTAATTCATTTGCTTCACAACTGCCACCAGTTTGATGTCAAAACATTACCAACAAATACATATTGACAAAGTAAAATAAAGAAATGTTCGTAAAAAAACACCAATTGTATTCTCTAAGTTGATGGTTTATATTTAGGACAATGTTTTACAGCTTTGTCATTCTATATTTTTTATTTTAAAATCATCTCATTATATACATTTACATTTTACATGTGATAAGGCCACACAGAGGGCCAGATATATTACAGACACCTGTGATAATCTGAAGTACCCAAAAGGGCCACTAGATGTGGTTATGATAGATTACATAAAATCCTTGAAAGATACAACATTCTGGTAGTTTACTGGTAAACTTAGAAAGTTTCCAGTAATATACCTTCCCTTTGCAACCCTAGACACAACACTCATCATATCAAGCATGTCCAAACAGATACGTACAATACAGTCAAGTATTTATATATTTGCACACAAGAAAAAGACGAAACAATGTGATGGTGAGAATTTATAGGAGAGTTAAACAACTCTAAGGGGCTTGTAAGAAGTGAGTACCTTATAGTAAGTACTACTGTTTATTCAGCCTAAAATAGCTATGAGGTGCGAGAATTATCTTGTGCTGTTTTGTTGGGTAAAAGTATTCCACACAGCAAAGATATACTGTACAGAATGTAAATAGGAGGTGTAAATGTGAATGGAATAACAGTAGTAATCCTTGGTTACAATCTGAAAGATTTATGACACCTGAGGGGCAGAAGTGTAGCTGCACTCAGGAAGAACAAATCTTTATTGGCAAACTCTTTGGACAGTAACATTAAAAACAGTGATTGAGTTCAGTATCATCTTTCTCTATTCAGTTCAAAACTACCTCAAAGATATAGTGTAAGTGCTCCACCTCGGGCTTGTGTGGTGGAGGAGATCTTCATGGGCTATACTCAGCCTTGTCTGAGGGTAGTAAGTTGGTGGCCTGTTGAAATCCCTCTAGTGGTGTGGGGGCTGTGCTTTGGCAAGGTGGGTGGGGTTATATCCTGCCTGGTTGGCCTTGTCCGGGGGTATCGTCGGACGGTGCCACAGTGTCCCCCGACCCACCCCTGTCTCAGCTTCCAGTATATTTAAATTAATAATTGTATTTATTTAACTAGGCATTTATATTTACAATGACGACCTATATGCTGCAATAGTCTATGTGCCGGGGGGCTAGGGTCAGTCTGTTATATCTGGTGTAATTCTACTGTCTTATTTGGTGTCCTGTGTGAATTTAAGTATGCTCCATCTAATTCTCTCTCTCTCTCGCTCCCTCTCTCTCTCCCCTCCCGGGGGACCTGAGCCCCAGGATCATGCCTCAGGACTACCTGGCCTGATGATTACTGGCTGTCCCCAGTCCACTTGGTCGTGCTGCTGCTCTAGTTTCAGCTGTTCTGCCTGCGGCTATGGAACCCTGACCTGTTCACCGGACCTGCTACCTTGTCCCGGACCTGCTGTTTTCGACTCTCTCTCTCTACCGCATCTGCTGTCTCGACCTCTGAATGCTCGGCTATGAAAAGCTAACTGACATTTACTCCTGAGGTACTGACATGTTGCACCCTCTACAACCACTGTGATTATTATTTGACCCTGCTGGTCATCCATGAACGTTTGAACATCTCAAAGAACAATCTGGCCTTAATGGCCATGTACTCTTATAATCTCCACCCGGCACAGCCAGAAGAGGACTGGCCACCCCTCAGTGCCTGTTTCCTCTCTAGGTTTCTTCCTTGGTTCCTGCCTTTCTAGGGAGTTTTTCCTAGTCACCGTGCTTCTACATCTGGGGTTTTAGGCTGGATTTCTGTGTAAGCACTTTGTGACATCTGCTGATGTAAAAAGGGCTTTATAAATATATTTCATTGATTGATTGAAACAAAGGGTTCATACACATCTGATCCAAATTCTTGTTTAGGAGATACACCAGCCCCAACCAGAGACTTAATGGGCTGGAATGCTCCCACAAGAAGAAACTAAAATGAAATTCCCTCAAATTTGAACTCAAACCCCTTGTTGAATCATCTGATGGGATTCGTTGAGATAATCTAACACCTACCCCGTTCACTAGTGATAGTTTCATGTTCACATGTATCTTTTCTTGAGTAAACTTCAATAAAATGAACAAAGTTACAGTGGAAGTTAACTTCTTTAGGATATGTGGGACGCTAACTCTGTAAAAATGCAGAGCGCCAAATTCAAATATATTACTATGAAATCACACATGAAAGACACCAAATTAAAGCTACACTTTTTGTAAATCCAGCCAACATGTCTGATTTCAAAAAGGATTTACGGCGAAAGCACACCAAACGATTATGTTAGGTCAGTACATAGCCACAGAAAAACACAGCCATTTTTCCAGCCAAAGAGAGGAGTAACAAAAAGCAGAAATAGAGATAAYATTWATCACTAACCTTTGATGATCTTCATCAGATGACACTCATAGGACTTCATGTTACACAATACATGTATGTTTTGTTCGGTAAAGTTCATATTTATATSCAAAAATCTGAGTTCAGGCGGGACGCTACTGTCTCACTTGGCAAAAAGCCAGAGAAAATGCAGAGCGCCAAATTCAAATTAATTACTATAAAAATTACTATAAAAATCTAACTTTCATTAAATCACACATGAAAGATACCAAATTAAAGCTACACTGGTTGTGAATCCAGCCAGATAGCACCATTGTAAACAAAGAGAGATAAGCATATTTCAACCCTGCAGGCGCGACACAAAACGCAGAAATAAAAATATAATTCATGCCTTACCTTTGACGAGCTTCTGTTGTTGCCACTCCAATATGTCCCATAAACATCACAAATGGTCCTTTTGTTCGATTAATTCCGTCGATATATATCCAAACTGTCCATTTATATGGCGCGTTTGATCCAGAAAAACACCGGTTCCAACTCGTGAAATATGACTACAAAATATCTCAAAAGTTACCTGTAAACTTTGCCAAAACATTTCAAACTACTTTTGTAATACAACTTTAGGTATTTTTTTACATAAATAATKGATAAAATTGAAGACGGGATGATCTGTGTTCAATACAGGATTAAAACAATCTGTAGCATGCTTTCTGGTCATGCGCCTCTAACAGGACACTTCAAGTGACTGATTCAAAATGGTCGTACTTCTTCATTACACAAAGGGAAAACCCTCAACTAATTTCTGAAGACTGTTGACATCCAGTGGAAGCGGTAGGAACTGCAAGAAGGTCAATTAGAAATCTGTATTCCCAATGAAAATCCATTGAAAAGAGAGTGACCTCAAAAAAATTAATCTGAATGGTTTGTCCTCGGGGTTTTGCCTGCTAAATAAGTTCTGTTATACTCACAGACATGATTCAAACAGTTTTAGAAACTTCAGAGTGTTTTCTATCCAAATCTACTAACAATATGCATATCTTATCTTCTGGGGATGAGTAGCTGGCGGTTGAATTTGGGTATGCTTTTCATCCAAACGTGAAAATGCTGCCCCCTATCCTAGAGAAGTGTGGTAAGTTCAAAACAGAAGTTCAAAGACTGAACAATCAAAACACATATATAATATTCATTTAGACCCCTAAGCCATAGCCTGAAGCGTACAGCCTGTTGGGGGACTGTCAACTTTTTTACTGCAGTGGGCTAAATCAGGGTCACAAAGGGTGTTTCTTTATACATCTCACACACATGGTTATGGGCTTAAAAAACAGAAGACGCCTGTACCATGTCAGCTATAGAGGGCCAGTTGAAGGGCCTGTTTCACAGACAAGGCTTAAGCCTAGTCCCAGACTAAAATGCCTCTTTGAGCAGTCTTAACTCAAAGCGACTTGCACAGACTTATCTTAAAATAGTCGTAGATTTAGCCTGTTCTGGATTAATTAAACAAAGCCGATTGCAAGAGGGAGTATCAGAGCTACTCTAGGACTAAATTGAAGTTTAAATTAATCCTTCAAAGAGGCAGGTTTAACTTCTGCTTAGTACTGTTTGTGAGGGACCATGAACTATTTGGAATATCTAAATGAAGACCAACATGCACTACAGAGGCCAACCAGACGAGTACTTGTGGATAGGAGTAATCCATTAAATTACTTTGATGAAATAGCTTTTCGAGACCGCTTTCACACGTTCAAAGAAAATGCATTGGAGATAATATCTTTGCTTGAGCCTAGACTTTCCTCTGTCTCAAAGAGGAAGACCTTTACCCAATTCTCTCCAAGTTCTGATCACTTTGAGGTTTTTGGCATCTAGAATCTTTCATTGTGGAACTGGTGATTTGTGTGGTGCCAGTGAAGCAACTGTGTAGAATAGTTGACAAAGTCTGCAGGGCCATTTGTGAACTGTTAATATAATAAATGATTAAATAATTCTACCCAGAAACTTAACCATTAGGATTAGAGGTTATGTAGCATGGACAAGGAGTAATTAAAGCTGATAACCATTGGGGAAGAGAGGAATGTACAGTATGTGTGTGCCGAAAGAAAGCAAAGACTCCTTACCCTATGTTTGAACCGATCCAGCTATAACTCTGGGGAGATAAGATAGGACAGGGAGAGCCCCTCCAGGTTTCCCGTATCTGGGGGGGGGCTGGAACTGTTAGCTGAGTGTTAATAAACTGTGGTGAGACTGTCAGGACCAGGTTACGAACTCGGGTCTCCGGTGTGAGAAACAGTCACTTAGCAAACTGAGCCACTAATAGTCGGCAGAACCCAGAAGATGAGGCAGACACAGCAGTACTTGAGACAGTTTTAATAAAGTAAAAAGGAAAGTTCTTCAGGCAAAAATATAAATCCACAACGTCAAAAGTAATTCGAAGAGAAAAAGGAATATCCTCCAAGTCACAAGGTAAATCCACAGTGGTAAGTACAGCAGGGAAAAAAACTCAAAAGAATAATCAAAAAATAAATAAACGAGAACAAAACCAGAGTACCTCAAGAGAATCCAACAGGAGTAACAAATGTTCACAGCATGGCTGGGTGCTAACATTCAAACACAGAGCAAAGAACTGAGGAAAACTAAGGGTTTAAATACATTCAAGGGAAACGAGGCACAGGTGCAAATAATAACTGGAAACAAGGGAAAACAAAAGGGCAAAAAAGCACAATGGGGGCATCTATTGACCAAAACCGGAACAATCCTGGCCAAATCCTGACAGAGACTTCAGGAGAAAATCCTAATGCTAGTGTGGATGTATGGGCGTAGGTTAAGAGAATATTATAAAACGGACGTCTTTGTATATGCGCAGGAGAGCTCTCGCAAATAAAATTGGATTTGACTAATTGTGAGATGGGAATTCTGTCTGTTTCATTTAAACCAGAACGTTAAAACCTCTGGGTTTCAGACCTAAAAAGATAATTGCAATTTATGAACATTGATTACTGAATTACATAACAGAACGGAGGAGTCTTTACATCAAGTTTCCTGATGCTGCTGGCCAAGCCAACGATAAAGTGCAATTCTATGATTATGGGCACTTCCCAGGAGTGATTGGCTGTATAGATGGATGTCATGTTCCCATCAAGTGTCCATCAACTCCTGATGCTGAGGAGTACAGGAACCATAAGAACTGGTTTTCCATCAATGTTTAGGGTGTATGCACTCATAATTGAGATTTTTCAAACATTCTTGCCCATTGGAAAGGTGCAACTCACAATTCAAGTATTTTTCTCACCTCTTCATTGTGTGCTCAGTTTCAGAGAGGACAACATAGTGGACTACTACTTGGTGACAGTGGACACGGTCAGAGTAACCTTTTATTCACTCCATACATAAATCCCACAACAGCTGAGCAGCAGATACAACAGAGCTCATATCCGCACGAGAGGGATGGTCAAGCGTTTGTTTGGAGTATGGAAAAAAATGGATTCCAGTGTTGACGCAATTCACTGTTTCAAGCCAAGAGATGCTGCAAGGTGATCATTGCTACAGCTGTGCTGCACAACTACCTGACACAGCATTGCTCCCCCAATAGAAGATCAGGATCAAGCAGATGTGCCCATGGCTGAGGCAGGCAATGACCAACGAGGACTTGCACACGGAGTTGCTTTCACATTGCAGCACTTCAACCAGATAAGAAGCATTTAAATATGGAATGTATTCATTATGGCTCATTTTTGCTTTGTTTGTTCTGTACAAAATTCGAAAAGTGTGCAGCAAAATTAAATGAGTGACTAAACCAAGGCTGATTTAAAATGTAGTTCATGGTGATTAAAATACTCACTCATGAATATCCAAGTGACAAAACGTTTTTTTTTTTTTTTTTACATATATTGTTCACCATGGCTGGTAATCACAATTACTGTATCTTTTTTGGATCATACCTCCCTCTTCCAACTTCATATCCAATTCAACCTGTAGAACTCTCATTTCATGTTCTACCTTCAGATATGACATTTTATGCTCATGAAATTCTCTGGCTAACTTTTCATGCATGTCATCTTGTTTGTTCTCTGCTGAAGGTGGTGGCAGCATCTTCTCTCAGGGATGTTATAGCAGATGGAGGGTACACACTCACTGTGCACTGGCTCTTCCAACCTGTTCAGATTCCTTTCCTCTGGAAAAAGAACACTGTCAGAAGCACAAATAAACTCACATGGTCCTTAGAATGAAAGAATAATAACAATTGACACAGACAGTGGAATATATTTACCGGAGGAAGTAACCAATTTACTTTCTTTGGTATATATGTATCACGGCACAAGGCGAGACCCAGATGCAGACACCGGAGGCAGATGGTTGGAGTCTTAGATGTTTATTGATCCAAAAAGGGGAAGGCAAGAGAATGGTCATGGACAGGCAAAAGGTCAAAACCAGTTCAGAGTCCAGGAGGTACAGAGAGGCAGGCAGGCTCGAGGTCAAGGCAGGCAGAATGGTCAGGCAGGCGGGTACACAGTCCAGAAACAGGCAAGGGTCAAAACCGGGAGGACTAGCAAAAAGAAAATAGAAAAGGCAGAAGCATGGGAAAACCACAGTGGTTGACTTGGACATACAAGATGAACTGGCACAGAGAGACAGGAAACACAGGGATAAATACACTGGGGAAAACAAGCGACACCTGGAGGGGGTGGAGACAATCACAAGGACAGGTGAAATAAATCAGGGTGTGACAATATGTACCATTTGTGCTCAGTTCTTCATCTGAACTGTCCAAATGGTCATCGTCTGGTATACCATCCAGAGGTTGCTGGTGCTCTATTATTCCCAACAGCAAGTCACTCAATTCATCAGTCTTGTATTTTTTTGGTGGTCCACCACCAGTAGTAAAATTAGTATTTTTAAAGGCAGTTTAAGGTTAGTCTATAGTCACATAGTCTATAAAGACATATCATTCAATATAAGTGATGTCACAAAAATAATGAATATTTGAAATGTGAAATACTGAAAATGATGAAGATATCTCACCTGAAGTGGTTGTTCCCTTCTTGTGGTTACGTTTTTATTTGCATTGAATTCACTGCAAATTGCAGCCCAACCACTCTTTCTTTGCCCAGTAGCAGCAGTACGGTTTTTATTTTCAATAACTGGATTGTTCGACAAAATTTGTTCTAGTAGCGCTTTTTCATACTCACTAAAGTTTTTTGAACAAATTATTTTTGCCTCTGCCATTATTTTGTCTCAAGATTCACACCAGTAATGGTGTTTTCTATTCCATTCCGGGTTTTTATGAGCACCATTAGACCAACAGCATGTGCTCATACTTAACCTAATCAGGCTTAACACAGGTGTTCTCATTTAGGCTTACTTACCTTACGCCAGGACTCCATAGTCTCCGACTAAGCCAAATTTAAGACACGTTCATGAAAGATACTTAAATGTCCTAGTACACATTAAGGCCTACTCCTGGCTTAATCTAAGCCCTGTCTTTGAAACCGGCCCACAATGTATTACATTTTGAGTTTGCATCCCAATATTACACTTTATATACATCACAGAAGACTGAAATATAACAAAACTCTTTGACATAGAAACACCGGATTCTCAGCATAAAACAATGAATAATGTTTACTAATGATGAAATTATGAAAAATATTAATAATATTCCACCCATGATTTCACTATAGGGCGATTTGGTCATTCGACTATAGGAAAGTGCTACAGGCTGTGATGTTTAAACCTTCAAATATGTCTAGTAAGTCATATTTGCACAAAAGTCTTGTGCTATAAAGGTTTTGCATACTTTGAAGCCAGTAGTATTGAAAGTAGCGCTCGAGCCAAAAAGGGTCGCCAAAAATTGTGCACAATTGTGTAAAACATCAAATATGTGGATCACGTGGTTGTCCTCGAGCCCTGCTGCATGTGCACAAAGGGGGAATTCCAATCCGAGTTAAGTACGAGTAAATGGAACGGAATTCCTTTTCTATCCACTTTTCTCTACGCGTATTCTGACCTTGATCCTAAGCATGAAAATAGCATACTATTTACCTGTTATTTGTTTGGGGTGGATATAAAATAAATTAAGGTGTGGTGAAGATGTTAATTAAATGCCCAGGCTTCTTTTTTGTCCATTTTATTTAACAATTTGTGTAATGTTAAATATTTGCCACTATCGGGACCACCACCAGTAATACCCACATACATTTATAACTGTCAATTTAGTGTTAGTTTCCATAGATTTGTAGTCTACATTCTGCAGCATTCCATTCCGTTCACCTTTCTTTCCTCTGTCACGTCGGTTTAGTTGTTCCTGAGGGTTGCTAGTAAACATGTAGCAGTTTAAACCAGGCACACAGAGCCAAGCACAGAGTTACGATGACTGGACTGTTGTCATACAGTTCCATGATTAGTGAGGATTAGGGTAGATTTATAGGATTATTGTTCAACCCCTATTGTACACTTTTTTCCACCTTCCAATTTTTCATCGATTGAACTTGAATATGGCAACTTTCAGAATGAATGATACCCCTGTATATTTTTAATCAGCGATATATTTGGTGCTTAAAGGCTCTTCAAAGCTGATTCATACATACTTTCCTAAATCTAAAATGTGCCTATATAATATTTTTTGTATCTACCAGTGGTGCTGAAAGGGAGGCGAATATACAAATATTTAGATGGCTTTCTTTAATTGATCCCTATATTCTGTTGATATAATTCTAATTTAAAGGTACACCAAATTTAAAGGGATGGCTTTAGATAAATGTACTGAAAACCCTACCCTATGAAAACTCCACAATAAAATATGTTGGGCAGCAAGTGGGAGGGTTTTCAGTCGTTTAATTAAATTGATTCAGCGCGTGCAAGGGAACCACGCCTGGAAAGCCTCTTATGCACCTGCACGAGGTAAGTCTGAACACCAACTACTGAGAAGTGCGTAGGAAAGGTGAGTGTAGGAAAGGTGTACATTTCCTAAGTCTGAATCGTGCCCAAAGAGAGTAAAAAATAAACTCTGGTGTGCACTTGCTCTGTGGTGTGCACTGAGCGGACTTGGACCCGCCCTGCAATCTCATCGGACAAAACTGGGACGACCGGATTCAGCCTCCCACTTTTACTTTGCAACCTCATTGGACATAATTCCACCAACCAATCAACACCGTATCAGATTCAGTTGTTGCAGACTACTTCCCGTTGTTGCATGCATGGTCTCATCAGACTAGTATGGCAAAATAAAATATCAGATAGGGATGTGCAACATAATATCCATTTCATAGGATGACACATACAGTACCAGTCAAAGGTTTGGACACACCTACTCATTCAAGGGTTTTTCTTTATTTTTACTATTTTCTACATTGTATAATAATAGTGACAACATCAAAACTATGAAATGACACATATGGAATAATGTAGTAACCAAAAAAGTGTTAAACAAATCAACATTTTGACTGGTACTGTAAGTATAGGTTTTCAATTTATTTAAACAATTAACTATTACCCTTTTCATTAGACTGACTCTCCCACCACGAGAGAACTTCTGAGAGCTATCAGACCCTCAAAAGAATTTCCCTGTTCCAAACAATTCATTCAGCGATCAAAATATGTCCAATTTGTTATTGGGATAGGCATAATATCCTAATATTACATTTTATTGTTAAAATGAGAAACGTGTTAGACTAGGTTACTAACAGTTATCATTTTACAAGCTACCATCCGCGAGCGAGCAGGAATGCTACATTTCATTATGATAGTATGATAGTATTCATTATGATAGTTTATCCCTTTATAATATGTTACATCCTCCAATTCGCATGATATGTTGCGAATTCCAATCTGTACAGTAAAACACTGATTTGGAACAGTGGAGGTCAGTGCCATTTAAAATGAGGGAGGACAATTCTTTTTTTTAAGGCCATGGCCTTAATTTTATTACAGCATATTGGATGACTGTCAATCATACCATTTAGTTCTGGGTGAATAGAAAGAAGACCATGCTCATAAAACAAATTATTGTCCTCCCATATTAGCTAAAGTAACGTCATACTCAACATAGCTAATATAACTAACACATTAGTAAACCCGCTACAATCATGCGGTACAGTGTACAATCAATAAAGCAGTTTAGCAGTTACATCGGCAGACCCGGTGGTAATACATTTGTAAAACCAAATGCTTACCCTTGATTTGGAAGAGTTCCAGTGTTGGATAGTCATAGCCAGCTAGCTAACGTAGCAACCTTCTGTTCGAGCTGGGTGTTTGAGTAGGCTAAACTAGCTAGCTGCATTTGCTACCTTAAGTACAGTGCATTCGGAAAGTATTCAGACCCCTTGAATTTTTCCACATTTTGTTATGTTACAGGCTTACTCTAAAATTGACTAAATTGATTTTCTCCCTCATCAATCTACACACAATAGCCCATAATTATGAAGCAAAAACAGTTTAGAAATGTAGCACATTAATAAAACATTTCAAAAAAGGAAATATTACATTTAAATAAGTTTTCAGACTCTTTACTAAAAAAACTAAAATATAACATTTACATAAGTTTCAGACCCTTTACTAAAAAACTGAAATATAACATTTACATAAATATTCAGACCCTTCACTCAGTACTTTGTTGAAGCACTTATGCCAGTGATTACAGCCTTGAGTCTTCTTTGGTATGACACTACAAGCTTGGCACACCTGTATTTGGGGAGTTTCTCCCATTCTTCTCTGCAGATCCTCTCAAGCTCTGTCAAGTTGGATGGGGATCGTCACTGCACAGCTATTTTCAGGTCTCTCCAAAGATGTTTGACTGGGTTCAAGTCCGGGCTCTGGCTGGGTCAATCAAGGAAATTCAGAGACTTGTCCCGAAGCCACTTCTGCGTTGTCTTGGCTGTGTGCTTAGGGTCGTTGTCCTGTAGGAAGATGAACCTTCACTCCAGTCTGAGGTCCTGAACGCTCTGGAGCAGGTTTCCATCAAGGATGGTGCCAGGTTTCCTCCAGACGTGACGCTTGGCAGTCAGGCCAAAGAGTTGAATTCTTGGTTTCTTGATTCTTGGTTTCATCAGACCAGAGAATCTTGATTCTCATGGTCTGACAGTCTTTATGTGCTGTTGGACCTGTTGGACCTTATATAGACAGGTGTGTGCCTTTCCAAATCATGTCCAATCAATAGAATTTACCACAGGGGGACTTCAATCAAGTTGTATAAACAAGGCTGATAAATGGAAACAGGAAGCACCTGAGCTCAATTATTATAGTTAAAAAAAAAAAATTCTTAGAATAAGGTTGTAACGTAACAAAATGTGGAAAAAGTCAAGGGGTCTGAATACTTTGCTAATGCACTGTCACTCTCTCTCTCTTGTTCCTCCTTCATTTTGAAGAAATTGATTTGTTAACTGTTCAACTATTGTCTTTCTCTCTTTTTGAGTCAACTACTCACCACATTTTATGCACTGCTACCTAGCTGCTTTCAGTACGAGATTCATTCTCTGGTCCTTTGATTGGCTGCTGGACAACGTCAATGTCAGTTCATGTTGCAAGAGTTCTGATAGGTTGGAGGATGTCCTCCGGAAATGGTCATAATTACTGTGTCTATGGAAGGAATTGAGCCTCCTTGGTTTTATTTATTTATTTAACCTTTATTTAACTCGGCAAGTCAGTTTAGAACAAATTCTTATTTACAATGACGGCTTACACCGGTCAAACCCTAACGAGGGCGACGCTGGACCAATTCTGCGCCGCCCTATGGGACTCCCGATCACGGCCGGTTGTGTTACAGCCCGGGATCAAACCAGGTTCTGTAGTGACGCCTCTAGCACTGATACAGTGCCTTAGACCTAGTTTTATCTGAAAAGGATAACTTTTTAAATGTTTCACAATTTGTTTTAAAATGAAATTCACTGAGGAGAACGGTCCTCCCCTTCCTCCTATGAGGAGTTTCCACAGATTTGGAAGTGCTCGTTCACTATGAAAAGGACAAGCACAACTCAGGATTGTTGAACACCAGTATTTTGCACACCAGTATTTCTACTTGCACATCCCCATCTGCACATCTATCACTCCAGTGTTAATTGCTAAACTGTATACAGATTTTTCCTTTGTGTTATTGACTGTACGTTTGTTTATCCCATATGTAACTCTGTGTTGTTGTTTTTGTCGCACTGCTTTGCTTTATCTTGGCCAAGTCGCAGTTGTAAATGAGAACTTATTCTCAACTGGCCTACCTGGTTAAATAAAGGTGAAATAAAAAAAATAAAAAAAATTGTGTGGCTTTCTCCACCAGGAGATGACAACAGAAGGTAGGTAAATAAAGAAGGTAAATAAAAATAGCAACCATGACCAATGCCATATTGTTGGCACAAACATGTTTGATGAAATCCAACTTTTTTACTGTGTTGGAAACCTTGTTGGACTGATGTGATTATGTGCGTTCCAAATGGCACACTATTCCCTTTATAAAAGTAGTGCACTATAGGTTTCCATTTGGCACATTACCTAAATACTACTTCAGCAAAATGCTGACTACTGTAGGGAACATCTCATTCTCTCCTCTCTTTTCACAGTGGAAGACAGTTTGCCAGTTAGCATGACTCTGCCAAAAACAAAGTGAGAGGGGAAAATATGGTCTGCTGCATATGGAAAAACACAGCAACGTTGATCTGCTGCTGTCTGTGTACCCGGAGCTCTGAATCTCTCTGAGCTTTCTGGTGCATCTGTACTTCAATGTCATCTGTTTGCAACACAGTCATCTGGGAGACAAATACTCAGTCAAGAGGTTCTCAGCTTTGTTGGTTGGCTGCATCTAACCAGTTTTCCACCACATATATTATTATTGGAAGACATTGTGAGACGGTTTCATGCAGCAAACTGAAACCTCTGACTTCAGGATTATTTAACAGTCAAATTTCATGAGACTTTTCTTGTTGAATAATCTTAACCAAACGTGTTCAATGTTTAGGAAAACAACTATAATCACGCCACCTCAGCCCCACGTCAATCTGAAGTGTCTCTTGTGCACATCAATGCAGGATGTACAGTGCCTTCAGAAAGTATTCATATCCCTTGACTTATTCCACATTTTGTTGTTACAGTCTGAATTCAAAATGTCTTTCACACTTCTACACAAAATACCCCATAATGACAAAGTGAAAACATGTTTATAGAAATATTTGCTAATTTATTGAAAATGAAATACAGAAAAATGTCATTTACAAAAGTGACCCCTGAGTCAATACATGTTAGAATCACATTTGGCAGAGGTTACAGCTGTGATTATTTTCTGGGTAAGTCTCTATGAGCTTTTAACACCTGGTAATTTAAAAAAATCTTCAAGATCTGTCAAGTTGGTTGTTGAACAAAGCCAAACAGCTTTTTTCAAGTCTTGCCATATATTTTCATGCCGATTCAACTCAAAATTGTAAGGCCATTCAGGAACGTTCAATGTTGTCTTTGTAAGCAACTCCAATGTAATATTTGGCCTTGTGTTGAAGGTTATTATCCTGCTGAAAGGTGAATGTGTTTCCCAGTGTCTGTTGGAAAGCAGACAACCAGGTTTACCTCTAGTATTCTTTTTGCCTTTGCTCTATTCAGATTATTTTTATCCTAAAAAACTCCCAAGTCCCTGCCAATGACAAGGATACAGTGGCTTGCGAAAGTATTCACCCCTGTTGGCATTTCTCCTATTTTGTTGCATTACAACCTGGAATTAAAATGGCTGTTTGGGGGGTTTGTATCATTTGAATTACACAACATGCCTACCACTTTGAAGATGCAAAATATTTTTTATTGTGAAACAAACAGGAAATAAGACAAAAAAACTGAAAACTTGAGAATGCATAACTATTCACCCTCCCAAAGTCAATACTTTGTAGAGCCACGTTTTGCAGCAATTACAGCTGCAAGTCTCTTAGGGTATCTCTATTAGCTTGGCACATCTAGCCACTGGGATTTTTGCCCATTCTTAAAGGCAAAACTGCTCCAGCTCAAGATGGATGGGTTCTGATGGTGTACAGCAATCTTTAAGTCATACCACAGATTCTCAATTGGATTCAGGTCTGGGCTTTGACTAGGCCATTCCAAGACATTTAAATGTTTCCCCTTAAACCACTCGAGTATTGCTTTAGCAGTATGCTTAGGGTCATTGTCCTGCTGGAATGTAAACCTCTGTCCCAGTCTCAAATCTCTGGAAGACTGAAAGAGGTTTCCCTCAAGAATTTCACTGTACAGTTGAAGTCAGAAGTTTACATACACTTAGATTGGAGTCATTAAAACTAGTTTTTCAACCACTCCACAAATTTCTTCTTCAAACACTATAGTTTTGGCAAGTCGGTTTGGACATCTACTTTGTGCATGACACAAATCATTTTTCCAACAATTGTTTACAGACAGGTTAATTCACTTATAATTCACTGTATCATAATTCCAGTGGGTCAGAAGTTTGACTGTGCCTTTAAACAGCTTGGAAAATTCCAGAAAATTATGTCATGGCTTTAGAAGCTTCTGATAGGATAATTGACATAATTTGAGTCAATTGGAGGTGTACCTGTGGATGTATTTCAAGGCCTACCTTCAAACTTAGTGCCTCTTTGCTTGACATCATGGGAAAATCAAAAGAAATCAGACAAGACCTCACAAAAAAAATTGTAGACCTCCACAAGTCTGCATCATCCTTGGGAGCAATTTCCAAACGCCTGAAGGTACCACGTTCATCTGTACAAACAATAGTACGCAAGTATAAACACCATGGGACCATGCAGCCGTCATACCGCTAAGGAAGGAGATGCGTTCTGTCTCTTAGAGATGAACGTACTTAGGTGCAAAAAGTGCAAATCTATCCCAGAACTACAGCAAAGGACCTCGTGAAGATGCTGGAGGAAACAGGTACAAAAGTATCAGGAATTGTGAAAAACTGAGTTTAAATGTATTTGGCTAAGGTGTATGTAAACTTCCGACTTCAACTGTATTTAGCGCCATCCATCATTCCTTCTATTCTGACCAGATTCCCAGTCCCTGCCGATGAAAAACATCCCCACATCATGATGCTGCCACCACCATGCTTCACTGTGGGGATGATGTTCTCGGGGTGATGCGACATTTTGGTTTGCGCCAGACATAGCGTTTTCCTTGATGGCCAAAAAAGCTCAATTTTAGTCTCATCTGACCAGATTACCTTCTTCCATATGTTTGGGGAGTCTCCCACATGCCTTTTGGCGAACACCAAACATGTTTGCTTAATATCTTCTGGCCACTCTTCCGTAAAGCCCAGCTCTGTGGAGTGTACGGCTTAAAGATGGACAGATACTCTAATCTCAGCTGTGGAGCTTTGCAGCTCCTTCAGGGTTATCTTTGGCCTCTTTGTTGCCTCTGTGATTAATGCCCTCCTTGCCTGGTCCATGAGTTTTGGTGGGCAGCCCTCTCTTGGCAGGTAGTTGTGGTGCCCTATTCTTTCCATTTAAAAAAATAATGGATTTAATGGTGCTCTGTGGGATGTTCAAAGTTTCTGATATTTTTTTATAACCCAACCCTGATCTGTATTTCTCCACAATTTTGTCCCTGACTTGTTTGGAGAGCTCCTTGGTCTTCATGGTGCCGCTTGCTTGGTGGTGCTCCTTGCTTAGTGGTGTTGTAAACTCTGGGGCCTTTCAGAACAGGTGTATATATACTGAGATCATGTGACAGATCATGTGACACTTAGATTGCACACAGGTGGACTTTAAATAACTAATTATGTGACTTCTGAAGGTAATTGGTTGCACCAGATTTTATTTTGGGGCTTCATAGCAAAGGGGGGGAATACATATGCACGCACCACTTCCCCCCCCCCCCCCCCAAAAAAAAATTTGAATTTTTTTTTCATTTCACTTCACCAATTTGGACTATTTTGTGTATGTCCATTACATTAAATCAAAATAAAAATACACTTAAATTACAGGTTGTAATGCAACAAAATAGGAAAAACACCAAGGGGGGTGAATACTTTTGCAAGGCACTGTACCCATAACATGATGTACAGGATTCCTTTCTTTTCACTCTGTCATTTAGGTTAGTATTGTGGAGTAACTACAATGTTGCTGATGCCTCAGTTTCCTCCTGTCACAGCCATTAAACTCTGTAACTGTTTTAAAATCACAATTTGCGTCATGGTGAAATCTCTGATGTGTTTCCTTCCTCTCTGGCAACTGAGTTAGGAAGGACACCTATATCTTTGTAGTGACCGGGTGTATTGATACACCATCCAAAGTGTAATAAATAACTTCACCATGCTCAAAGGGATGCTTTTAAAAATGTATATATACCAATAGGTGTCCTTCTTTGTGAGGCATTGGAAAACGTCCCTGGTCTTTGTGGTTGAATCTTTGTTTGAAATTCAGTGCTCGACCGAGGGACCTTAAAAGTATCTGTATGTGTGGGGTACAGAGATGGTCATTCAAAAATCCTGTCCAGACACTATTATTGCACACAGAGTGAGTATGTGCAACATATTATTTGACTTGTTAAGCAAAGCTATACTCCTGAGCTTATTTAGGCTTGCCATAGAAGTTGAATACTTCAGCTTTTCATTTTTTAATTAATTTGTAAACATTAAAAAATAAAAAATAATCCACTTTGACATTATGGGGTATTGTATGTAAACCAGTGACTATCTAAATTCAAGAAATGTTACATTTAGGCTGTATCAACAAAATAGAGTCAAGAGGTCTGTATACTTTCTGAAGTCACTGTACATAAAAAGTTGCTGGAAAGAAACGGTGGAAAARAAAGCTTTCATAACCGGTCACCAAAAAAGAGATGGGATTCAAGTCACACTACACACCATCAGACACCTTGAAGACCCCATGAAGGTGACAGTATGGCAGGAGAGTGTGACATTAGCTACATGGTTGTCTGTGGAGATTGTCAGCTATTTTCTGGCATGATGAAATTGTCTGGAGTCAAGTGAAAGGGAAACAGACACCATGGCATGAATACATTCGATTAAGCACTGAGAAGTCAAAGCCAAAGATGGTGGGAACGAGTGATGTGGAAGGCATCGAAATGCAATGAAATGTGTGATTACATCATTGTGAATCAGGAAATGGGTAATACATCTGTCTCCTTGTTTAGGAAATTCTCATCTTGCAGTATTTAGTACCAGGATTTGACCCATATAAACAACTCTATACTCAACTGATGAAGTATCAAAACATTAATTGGTATCTTGTAACTTTTATGCCTTGGGGTATGAAGCATGCAGTAAACAAAACATTTGGATACTTTTCTGATGTGCCGAAATAGGTATTTACATAGATTGCACAACATTTGTTTTGTCTATGTACTGTATCTCCTTTGTCTGTGTGATGTACAATATGTGCTGATTCAGAGCTAAAGCCATAATACTAGCTCCCCTTAGAGGACAAATAACGTTTTATTGAATTGAATAGATTGGAAACAGACACAGTTTGACAAACCTGAACTTCTAACACAACTCAGTATAAGACCCAGATGCAGACACAGGAGGCAGACAGTTCAAATCTCAGATGTTTATTACGAAACAGGGGGCAGGTCCAGGGCAGGCAGAGTTCGGTAATCCAAGACAGTGTCAATAAGGGACAGAACGGCAGGCAGGCTCAGAGTCAGGTTAGGCAGAGGTCGGTAATCCAAGACATTGTCAATCATGGACAGAACGGCAGGCAGGGTCAGGGCAGGCAGAATGGTCAGAACCGGGAGGACTAGACAACAGAAAATAGAGATACTGGAAAGTGGGAGAACAAGTTGGTAAGACTTGGCAAGAAAAGACAAACTGGCAACAGACCAACAGAAAACGCAGGCATAAGTACACAGGGGATAATGGGGGGAAATGGGAGACACCTGGTGGGGGGTGGAGACAAGCACAAGATAGGTGAAACAGATCAGGGTGTGACAACTTCCTGGAATCATGGCCCATCTGGGGTTCTCATCAACAATGCTGAAAATAACCTCAGTAGTATCTGCCATAGAAACAACAACTTCAAGGTCTGGAGGCTCCATTCGTTGACTGAGGTAGAAAAAACATCTACAACACAGTGATTAATCACAACCATCCCCTTGAAGAGTAGAAGACAGTAAAATTTGTAGGTCCAGGGAGACTAAATAAATCCTATCATCTTAGGATCCACTTCTATTCAATTTGTGTTATCTTTGAAACAATATTTGCATGAAATGATTATTGAATAAGAAAATAGCAATGAATAAACATTATACAATATTAATTTCCCCTTGATAAGTAGTTTTGAGGTTTTCCATTTTGTTGATGTTTTTGAGGACTTTTTGGGGTTGTGTTGAACTGTTACTTGCTATGCTATGTGCATGGCTAAAATAGACATACTTGACCATTATCATCATGGTGAATGCAAGATATATAAAGTGCAGATGGTGTGGTAGACTTTTCATAATGGGTAAGCATAGGTTATCAATGGAGTTTAAAAGTACAGTATGTACAGTGCATTCGGAAAGTATTCAGACCCCTTGACTTTTTCCACAATTTGTTACGTTACATCCTTATTCTAAAACTGATTAAATATGTATTTTCTCTCATCAATCTATACACAATAAAATACTCCATAATGACAAAGCGAAAACAGGTTCAGACATTTTAGAAAATGTATTAAAAAAATGTATACAGAAATACCTTATTTACATAGGTTTTAAGACCCTCTACTATGAGACTCGAAATTGAGCTCCGGTGGATCCTGTTTCCATTGATAATTCTTGATGTTTCTACAACTTGATTGGAGTCCACCTGTGGTAAATTCAATTGATTAGACACAAAGGAATTGTACGTAGTAGATCTCTGAGACAGGATTGTGTCGAGAGCACAGATCTGAGGAAAGGTACCAAAACATTTCTGCAGCATTGAAGGTCCCCAAGAACACAGTGGTCTCCATCATTATTGTATAGAAGAAGTTTGGAACTACCAAGACTCTTCCTAGAGCTGGTTGTCCAGCCAAACTGAGCAATCGGGGGAGAAGGGCCTTGGTCAGGGAGGTCCCCAAGAACCCAATGGTCACTTTGTCAGAGCTCCTGAGTTCCTCTGTGGAGATGGGATAAACTTCCACAAGGACAACCATCTCTGCAGTCCTCCACCAATCAGGCCTTTATGGTAGAGAAGCCAGACGGAAGCCACTCCTCAGTAAAAGTCACATGACACCCGGCTTGGAATTTGCCAAAAGGCACCTAAAGGACTCTCAGGCGATAAGAAACAAGAATCTCTGGTCTGATGAAACGAAGATTAAACTCTTTGGCCTGAATGCCAAGCATCACATCTGGAGGAAACCTTGCACCATCCCTACGGTGAAGCATGGTGGTGGCAGAATCATGCTGTGGGGATGTTTTTCAGCGGCAGGGACTGGGAGACTAGTTTGGATTGAGGGAAAGATGAAGGGAGCAAAGTACAGAATGATTATTGATAAACCTGCTCCAGAGCGCTCAGGACCTCAGACTGGGGCAAATGTTCACCTTCCAACAGGACAACGACCCTAAGCACACAGCCAAGACAAAGCATGAGTGGCTTTGGGACAAGTCTCTGAATGTCCTTGAGTGGCCCAGCCAGAGCCTCGACTTGAACCTGATCGAACATCTCTGGAAGACCTGATAATAGCTGTGCAGCGAAACGCTCCCCATCCAACCTGACAGAGCTTGAGAGGATCTGCAGAGAAGAATGCGAGAAACTCTCCAATACATGTGTGCCTGGCTTGTAGCGTCATACCCAAGAAGACTTGAAGCTGTAATCGCTGCCGATGGTGCTTCAACAAAGTATTGAGTAAAGAGTCTGAATAGTTATGTAAATATGACATTTCCGTTTTTTGATTTGCTTTGTCATTATGGGGTGTTGTGTGTAGATTGATGAGGGAGAAAAAACTATTTTAGAATAAGGCTGTAACGTAACAAAATATGTAAAGTCAAGGGGTCTGAATACTTTCCGAACGCACTGTATAGTTTGTTAAGGCGATGACCTGGAAAAAGTGCATGGAGTGCAGTTCAGCTCTGTTGATTTGCTGACGTACAGTAGGCTACACACATGGTTATGATGAGGACTTTGTTTGTCTGCATGGGTATGTGTCTCATTTGCTAGCTGCGTGTATACGGTACTGGTCTGGTATGCAAGGTTATAATGAGCGTAACTGGTATATGAACATGAGTACAAATTTCAGTGACGGTAACCTTACAGTCCCCTCCAGTACATTTCTGCCTGCGTGGTTAGGGATGGCTTGGATAGAAGCGTTTCAAAAAAGAGACCTTTTCTCTTATAGACAATCTTTTATCTTTTTACAACAGAGAGCCTTCTGGCAAAACAAGAATAATAGGAAAGGATAACTTCAAAGTAAGAGGCATTACAACTCATCTGGGACATTGGAACGGTTTACGTCAAAAAGCTGTGAAGAGAATGACTCACCAAACGAATCAATAGAACAGGCACATGTAAGGTCAGACTCCCACTGTTGGCTGACTAATAGGTTATATTCTATCACTGTGGCGAGCCCTGTCAAAATAGCGATGATCAATATGGTCAGTGCATGATCTCAGAGAAAGTTCAAGGCTGATATTCAGTGAATTGCAGATAGTGGATTTCTGGATAATGTTGTCACAAAGGGCATTGGATTTTCAGAGCAACATATTCTGGATGGAGAAAGTTGACGCTTGATTTAAAAACTGGCCCTCCTGTGGCGATAGAACTGAACGGGTCAGTGCCAATTTCTACATCAAGCGTCAACTCCCTCCATCTGGGACTTGCTGTGCAAATCAAACACAGTTCTACTACCTGCAATTGATTGAATATTGACCTATAAGTCAGAATTGTGTTTTAGAAGTTTTTGTCTCAACGTCTGTCACAAAGACAGGAAACAAGTCATAAAAACAACAACAATGACAACAACAACAGACCAAGGCAGCAGGGGGGAAAGCAGATCCATTCACTGGACAGGGTTAGTCAGTAATGAGTCCCTGATGAAGGTTCCATGTCAGAGACAGGCTAAGTCTTAGCCCCTCGCTAAGCTGTAGGTCAATTATCCTCACAGGCATTTCATTAGGCCTTGAAGATTACTACTCTACAAGTAATGGGTAACTATGTGTATGAAAACAGAGTCTGTCATAAGAAGGCTGGAGATGGATGGCTGAAGTTGCCTGAGATCTGCCCAGCAGGGCGTGGCTTTGATAATGTTATGCATGTAAATGGGAGAGCTGTGAGGTCATGTGGAATGACAAGCGGAAGAATGTTCCGGATAAAGAGTTAAGGCATTCCGTGGGCCATCTGAAATTTGTCTCAGGTTAAGCTCTCTCACAGGTTAGTAACATACTGTGTACACATTAGATAATAATTATCCCAAAAGCAAAGGAGGTTGGTGGTACCTTAATTGGGGAGGACGGGCTTGTGGAAATGGCTGGAGCGGAATAGGTGGAATGGTATCAAATACATGGTTTCCATGTGTTTGATGCCGTTCCATTTACTTCATTCCAACTATTATTATGAGCCATCCTCCCCTCAGCAGCCTCCACTGCCCAAAAGGATTTTAAAATGTACCAATATACAGACTGTTTAAGATTTCCCTTGTTAATACTTAAAAATAATTGTCCAGTGCTTCAAATATGTCTTTGAAATATGACCTATAATTAATTACAATATTTGTAAAATAATTTTCCTTCCGCCCAAAAATGTCATTAAGTATGTTAAAAGCAGTTTTTCTGTGTTGGAATGGTGTGGGAGTACCCCAACAACAGAATGGTATGGCCGTTTACCGGTCATTAAACATATTCATTCGAATAGACCATTTATTGGCCAGCTCCTAAGGAGGATGATGCCATCCCATATGAGGAAACAGCAAGCAAGTCTGTTTGAGATATAAGTTTGATGTGGAGTTTTTGAAGTGTATTTTTCGCCTTGGCCACAAATATGAGTATAGGATGAGTCAACAACATTATTTGGGTATGAGTTAATAGAATATAAACATTCCCTTAGTTTTTCTGTGTATTTATTGTAGATGTCAGGTGAGGTGTTCTCAGTGCTACACTCCGCTGTTCTAACAGTCAGGGGACAGTTCAAATACATTGGACTTACAGAGAACCTTGGCTCTATAGACATAAACAACATTAATCTTGATGTCCTGGCCTTCTTGCCAGTGTTGGAAAAAGTACTAAATTGTCATGCTTGAGTAAAAGTCAAGATGCCTTAATAGAAAATCACCCAGTAAAATACTACATGAGTAAAAGTCTAAAGGTATTTGGTTTTAAATATACTTAAGTATCAAAAGTAAATGGAATTGCTCAAATGTACTTAAGTATCAAAAGTAAAGTATAAACAATTTCAAATTCCTTATATTAAGCAAACCAGACAGCACTATTTTTTTTTATTTTTTTTTATTGACGGATAGCCAGGGGCACACTCCAACACTCAGACATAATTTACAAACTAAGCATTTGTGTTTAGTGAGTCTGATCAGATCAGAGTCAATAGGGCTGACCAGGGATGTTCTCTTGATACGTTTGTGAATAGGACAATTTCCTGTCAAAATGTAATGAGTACTTTTGAGTGTCAGGAAAAATGTATGGAGTAAAAAGTACATTATTGTCTTTAGGAATGTAGTGAAAAGTAAAAGTTGGCAAAAATATAAATGGTAAAGTACAGATACCCCCCAAAAAGAGAGGAGACAAGGACATCCTGTGCCAGAGAGAAGAGGCAGAGATTGGGGAAGAGAACCTCCCAGAGGAGACTATACTGCCAAAAGGGAAAGTATTTTGACCCTGGTCTGTCTCTATGATCATCTGTGGCCTATTTGGCCAGGGGGTGGGTCAAACTTAAATGATAACAACCAGGTAAGGACTCTTTTGCCAACAAAGATCGTTGGGGTGAAATTGAAGCTATCAATCCACCAATATTGGGTTTTAAGGGCAATCTAAGCTTGAACAATATTAGCTACACTCATAGTACTTATTTCTACACCGCAGTCAATTGGTAAACTGAAAAAAAGACAATGTGATACAACTGCAGCCCTGCAAATACATTTAGTGTCCATTGCCCTTGAATTATGTGCCTGTTATTTTCTCACGTGCTTATATCCTCAGTTGACTATTTACTGGATTTTGCAGAGAGACAGGCAAGGAATAAGGTTGGCATATTTATTCTACAGACTTGTCAGTGTGTGTCTGAGCTATGATAATTTCTCTGTTAATTAACACGAAATCAATCAGAATTATGATCTGTTGGGGTTATGGATCTTTTCCCCAATCCTGTATGTACAGTACATGGGCTACGTTTCAAATGGCACCCTATTCTCTACATTGTGCACTACTTTTGACCAGAGCCCTATGGCTCTATGGCTATAGTGAACTCTATAGGGAAAAGGGTGCCATTTGGGACACAGGCATGATATTCCCTCTTTGAAAGCCAGGCAGGCAAACATTGAGAACATTAATAACCCTGACTGGTTGGATCATTTTAATGGTGTTCACGGGATATGGTGCCAACCCCAGAGACGCAGCGGTAGGCTGGCAGACTTAACGCCTCAGGTTTCAAGCCCAGGGAGATCACAGCCAATCATAGGCCACAGACAGTAGGTTGAGGACAGCAGACAGTAGGTTGAGGACAACCAGTCTTGGGCCAAAGCAATTTAAAGGACCCATCCGACTGTTGCTGCTATGATTATGGAATTTGTTCATGACCAAATAAACAGGACACTGCTACATATCTATCTGATTTTAAGCTTCACTGGATCATGATTCAGTTATAAATATTGATTAAATATTGTTAATATTCTTAACATCACTGTCAGAAGTGATGTGTTTACATTTTGGAACACATTGAGATACTCAAATTGGTCCATAAGACACTGTTCATTTCAAGTTCAAGTTGAATGGCGACAGCCAGACCTAAAATTACCGGTCAATAGAATAGTCAATACCACCCTATTAACTTGAAACACTTTTCCAGCTGGAAGTTGTGGTCGAAAAGGAAGCCAAAAGCAAGGCAGCAGCTTCTTTTAAATGCATCTCCACGGTGGTTTGTCCAGAGAGTGTAATCCATATTTGCTCAGCCTCCAGCTGCTTTCACAGCTGGGGAAATGTACATGCCATTCCTTTACACCCTGTTATCCACATGGTACTATGTTCTCATTGGCACAGGAATAACTGTGGCCCTACATATAGGGAAGGGCACTCAACTTGTACTGCACTGACTCAGATGACTGATTATTGGCTAAAATAAATGTATAAAAAAGTTGTACAGTGCGGTATCCCTCAGGGCAGTTCCCTTGGGCCGTTACTCTTCTCAATTTTTCCTAATAATTTGCCACTTGTATTAAAAGAAGCCAAAATGACTATGTATGCTGATGATTGCACACACTACACATCAGCACCTGAAGCCAGTGAACTCACTGAGTGTCACAATCGTTTGAATGATTGGACCAAGGCGCAGCGTGCGTAGAATTCCACATGTTTAATAAATATGAAACTCATCAAACAAAACAGAAGAAAACCGAAATGTGCTGTTCTGTGCTGCTCACAGGCAGCTACACAAAAACAAGATCCCTAAAAACAACAGGTGGGAAAAGGCTGCCTAAATATGATCCCCAATCAGAGACAACGATAGACAGCTGCCTCTGATTGGGAACCATACCAGGCCAACATAGAAAACGGAAAACTAGAATGCCCACCCTAATCACACCCTGACCTAACCAAATAGAGAAATAAAAAGGCTCTCTAAGGTCAGGGCATGACACTGAGACTCTTAGCAAGGAGTTAGTCAGTGTCAGAATGGGTCATTAACAATAAACTGGTCTTATATGCATCTAAAACCAAAAGCATTGTATTTGGTTCAAAGCATTCTCTTAGACCTAAACCTCAACTGTAGTTGTGCATAAATGGTGTGACCATTGAACAAGATGAAGAAGCTAAGAGTAACATTGGATGATCAGTTATCATGGTCAAGTCATATCGACAAAGTTGTTGTGAAGAAGGGGAGATGTATGTCTGTTATAAAAGGATGTTCTGTGTTTTTGACACACAGATCAACTGTACTGGTTGTTCAGGCTTTGATCTTGTCCCATCTTGACTACTGTCTGGTAATATGGTCAGGGGTAGCAAAAAAAGACCTAGCAAAGCTGAAAAAGTTGAGGAAATAAATTGTCTACTTCTCTTTTAGTCTTTTTAAGAAACATCTGTGTTCTGAAAATGCCTAACCACTTACATAATCTATTTGCGTACAAGTCAAACAGACATACACTATCGTTCAAAAGTTTGGGGTCACTTAGAAATGTCCTTGTTTTGGATTTTTTGTTTTTGTTTTTGTCCATTAAAATAACATCAAATTGATCAGAAATACAGTGTAGACATTGTTAATGTTGTAAATGACTGTTGTAGCTGGAAACTGCAGATTTTTTATGGAATATCTACATAGGCGTACAGAGGCCCATTATCAGCAACAATCACTCCTGTGTTCCAATGGCACGTTGTGTTAGCTAATCCAAGTTGATCATTTTAAAAGGCTAATTGATCATTAGAAAACCCTTTTGCAATTATGTTAGCACAGCTGAAAACTGTTGTTCTGATTAAAGAAGCAATAAAACTGGCCTTCTTTAGACTATTTGAGTATCTGGAGCATCAGCATTTGTGGGTTCGAAGACAGGCTCAAATGGCAAGAAACAAATAACTTTCTTCTGAAACTCATCAGTCTATTCTTGTTTTGAGAAATTAAGTGTCACGCCCTGACCTTAGAGAGCCTTTTTATTCTCTATTTTGGTTAGGTCAGGGTGTGACTAGGGTGGGTACTCTAGTTTGTATATTTCTATGTTGGCCTGGTATGGTTCCCAATCAGAGGCAGCTGTCTTTCGTTGTCTCTGATTGGGGATCATATTTAGGCAACCTTTTCCCACCTGTTGTTTGTGGGATCTTGATTTTGTATTGTTGCTTGTTAGCACTACAAAGCTGTACGTTTTGGTACTCTTTATTGTTTTGTTGCTGGTTCACATTAATAAAAATGATGAACGCCTTCCATGTTGCACCTTGGTCCAATCCTTCAAACAACGATCATTACATGAAGGCTATTCCATGTGAGAAATTGCCAAGAAACTGAAGATCTCATACAACGCTGTGTACTTCTCCCTTCACAGAACAGTGCAAAATGGCTCTAACCAGAATAGAAAGTGGAGTGGAAGGCCCCGGTGCACAACTGAGCAAGAGGACAAGTACATTAGTGTTTAGCTTGAGAAACAGACAAGTCCTCAACTGGCAGCTTCATTAAATAGTACCCGCAAAACACCAGTGAAGAGGCGACTCCCGGATGCTTGCCTTCTAGGCAGAGTTTCAAAGAAAAAGCCATATCTCAGACTGGCCAATAAAAAGAAAATATTAAGATGGGCAAAAGAACACAGACAGTGGACAGAGGAACTCTGCCTAGAAAACATAACTCACAGCCAAGTGAAAAGGAGCCTGTAGAAACATACTATTCCTTACTAAAATAACAGAACGCTAACAGTATGTCTCCAGGGTATCTTTCACACCGCTTGTCTTTCTGGGGCAATTCCTTTCATGGAGGAAAAGGTCAGTGGGCCGGTAAAACCTTGGAGAGGCTGTCAGATTGTAAAACGGATCCCCGGAAGTCAGAAGAGAGCAAAGGTCAGACACAAGGTTGTTTTCTCCCCTCAACATATTACTCAAAGGCCCAGCGCAGTCAAAAACATGATTTTCCTGTGTTTTATATATACAGTACCAGTCAAAAGTTTGGACACACTTACTAATTTCAGGATTTTTCTTTATTTTACACTCTTTTCTACATTGTAGAATAATACTGAAGACATCAAAACTGAAATAAAACACGTGGAATCATGTAGTATCCAAAAAAGTGTTAAAGAAATCAAAATATATTTTATATTTGAGATTCTTCAAAGTAGCCACCTTTTGCCTTGACAGCTTTGCACACTCTTGGCATTCTCTCAACCAGCTTCATGAGGTAGTCAACTGGAATGCATTTCAATTAACAGGTGTGCCTTGTTAAAAGTTAATTTGTGGAATTTCTTTCCTTCTTAATGCATTTGAGCCAATCAGTTGTGTTGTGACAAGGCAGGGGTGGTATGCAGAAGAGAGCCCTATTTGATAAAAGATTAAGCCCATACAGCTCAAATAAACAAAGAGAAATGATAGTTCATCATTACTTTAAGACATGAACGTCAGTAAATCCGGAAAATTTCAAGAACTTTGAAAGTTTCTTCAAGTGCAGTCGTAAAAACCATCCTGCGCTGTGATGAAACTGGTTCTCATGTGGACCGCCACAGGAAAGGAAGACCCAGAGTTACCTCTGCTGCATGGGATAAAGTTCATAAGAGCTAACTGCACCTCAGATTGCAGACCAAATAAATGTTTCACAGAGTTCAAGTAACAGGCACATCTCAACATCAGCTGTTCAGAGGAGACTGCGAGAATCAGGCCTTCATGGTCAAATTTCTGCAAAGAAACCACTATGAGGACACCAATAAAAAGAAGAGACTTGCTGGGGCCAAGAAACACGAGCAATGGACATTAAACCGGTGGAAATCTGTTCTTTCATCTGATGAGTCCAAATGTGACATTTTTGGTTCCAACCGCCGTGTCTTTGTGAGACGCAGAGTAGGTGAACGGCTAATCTCTGCATGTGTGGTTCCCACCGTGAAGCACAGAGAAGGATGTGTGATGGTGTGGGGGTGCTTTACTGGTGACGCTGTCTGTGATTTATTTAGAATTCAAGGCACACTTAACCAGCATGGCTACCACAGCATTCTGCAGCGATACGCCATCCCATCCGGTTTGCGCTTAGTGCGACTCATTTGTTTTTCAACAGGACAATGACCCAAAACCCACCTCCAGGCTGTGTAAGGGCTATTTGACCAAGGAAGAGAGGGATGGAGTGCTGCATCAGAAGACCTGGCCTCCACAATCACCCAACCTCAACCCAATTGAGATGGTTTGGGATGAGTTGGACCGCAGAGTGAAGGAAAAGCAGCTAACAATTGCTCAGCATATGTGGGAACTCCTTCAAGAGTGTTGGAAAAGCATTCCTCATGAAGATTGCTGAGAGAATGCCAATAATGTGCAAAGCTGTCATCAAGGCAAAGGGTGGCTACTTTGAAGATTCTAAAATACATTTATTTAACACTTTTTTGGTTACTACTTGATTCCATATGTGTTACTACATTGTTTTTATGTCTTCACTATTTTTCTACAATGTAGAAAATAGTAAAAATAAAGAAAAACCCTTGAATGAATAGGTGTGTCCAAATTTTTGACTGGTACGGTACATATATTTCCACACTACGAGGTTGGAGTAATACTGTGAAATGTAGAAAATAATGATAATGCCTTTTAGTACCTGAAATGTCAGCCTGTTTTGGTGGGATGGACATCAACATGCAGTAAATTAGTTAATAGACCAATAAGAAAGAGAGTTCACAACCTCTTTGCCAACAAGAGCGCTTTTTCAGTTTTCCTAGATAAATTCTTGTTTGAGGAATTGCCTGTTGCTAAGAAGCACATTTTTTCCCCAACAATTTTAATTGAAAAACAATCACACTAAGTTACCTAATTGTTACTCAGAAATTATTTGATATTGAGATAAAAACGACTGCATTGGACCTTTAACAGAGCTCAGCTCTGGAGGTCGATCCCACTTTCCACATGGCTGTGTTATGAAGGTGAGAGGGGAATTTTTCGAGAATGTAGGTAATTTCTGTTATCACTCAGGGCATAGCCACGCATGAAGTAGTTTCAGGGTGGGGGTGGTGCGATTAAACAACGAGCCCATGCTGGAGCTGCAGACGGCTATATCGGTCCCCTAATACATGACTATTAATAAATATTTTTTTATTCCAATTTTTCAGGGGGTGCTCTAGCACCCTCACCACCCCTACTTCCCGCAGCTATGTGTAAGGGCCAAGCGTAATGGAGCCAATACTTTGGCAACAAAACAACAATAACAAGTGATCAGTCTAATGCTCAATAAACTATGCTAAACGGGATGGAGAATAACACCAAGGACTTGGTGAATCTTCACTTTCTGAACAGCTATTGGCAGAGCTATTGGAGACCGTCTCTATAGACTAGAAATGACTAGACCTTTTAAAGAGACTTGAAATAGATCATCAATCAATATGGATGGAAAAGACACAATGTATACAGTATGACTCTGGACCTTGTCCCTTTCCCTTACTGACTACAGCACACTCCACTTATAGGGAATGCGGTTGTACTGATAAAATTGTCCTGCACAGATGTGAGGAGTGTACTGTATTGCTTTTATGGAAAATACATATTTTACTGTATACAGTAAGTACCCTGGATTTTGCCCATTTCCCTGATTGACTATTTTGGATGCATACATCTGACCATAATGGTAGTCTTCCATCTCAGCTACTTTAAGAATTTGCCAGAGGCTCATTCACTTCTTATCCTCTGCCATTATTGCCCACTGACCCACTTTACGATCAACCCCAACATTTAATCAACCGTTTCATTGGATAAGCTCCACGTCCTTTGCTCACCCTTGCATCAGTCTTCAAATGGTTGAGCTCGGAGTTACGTTGGGAGCAGGGCCAAGAAGCACTGAGAGGGCACTCAACCAACCATCCTGCATTTACACACTATAGGGCCCTGGTCAAAAGTAGTGCACCACATAGTGAACCGGGTGCCATTTGGAACACAACTCTGGCTTAGCCATACAGGCAAGGCTGAGAGACACTTAAGCGTTCCCCGAGAGGTGGGTGTAAATGTAATGCTCACCTGCCTGCCTCAGTTTATATGACCACATGTACCACATTAAACCCAAAGGCAGGCAAATGTACCCGTGCTGCTTTCCATGTGTATACAGTGTTTGACATATTTAAATGTTTAAAGTCTATTATAATACAAATCATTGTAAGTCTTTCTGTATGTGGCACATAGGACCTGCTGACCATGTTTTTCTTGCTGGTGAGCTTTGAGTAACCAACTTGGACACAGGGCTGGGTGTTATATTCCTGGTTGAGGTTGCTGGTGTGTTGTTTGTATTGTTCATTTAAGGACAGACAGGCGCTCAGCCAGAAAGCTCATCTGGTATTCAGCTTGGTGAGGAAGGCAGCAGAGAGCTGGATCTGAAGAGGCTGGGATTAGAGGAGATTATAAGTGGAAGGACCGGGTGCCAACTTGGTGATTCTTGCATCTGTTGCATGTTTCAATTCAGCTGGTCTTTTATCTCAAAATCATAATGTTGTTCCCAAAACGAATGACCTCCCTCCCCAATATGTGCAGTGCGATGAAAGGACAATACATGCAAGAGTGTCCAATTACCAGACAGACGCTCTCTCATAACAAAGGAATATTCAAGGCCTCAAGAGTTGGCAACCTTGCAATTTTGTTGTACAGCAAAATAGAAGATTTCACATCAGTACCCCTTGGGTGTACTGTGTATGAACTCTGGTTATTCAAGCAAACTGAGGTTCCTCATAGTAAAATGTCAAGTCGTATAATAAATAGGTCACAAGAATTCAGTGATAGATATTGAAGATTGGTGTGGAATTAAAGGGCAGGCCCCGTGATGAAGCCTGCACTCCATATGGTTGCTTGGTAACACATATGTGCCAGCTCATAGCGGGCGCTTCTCGCAGACGATCGCCAATTTGTCAAATCTCTCTCTGAATTATGATATTATTCAAAGAGCCAGATGAACCAGCCTTGACTGAATTCTGATGTTTTTCTCAATTGACTGAATTCGGATATTTTTGTGAAAATGTTAACTTGTTTCAAACAGAAGCCTACCTCTCCTGCCCTGACACGTATTCCCATGTCCCAGAGGAATTTCTGAAGGTCTATATTTTTGTGGGAACCACCTTACATTTTTTGGGACATTTCAAATGTATCAACATGGTCGATATACCTCTGCAAATAGTACTTACTGTATTCTTATTGCAATTAGACCACCAGTACTGCATGCTAACATTTGTGGGGGTCAGGTTTGGTGATATCTTGACTCTGGGCAGAGAATTTCCTGCAATTCTACCCATTTTTCTACACATGTTCTGTTTGAGATGGAAGCTGAGCTGAACATATATTGTTTACAAACACAGTGAGAGGAATAGTGTTCCTTTTAATCAACACACAAAAGGGTGGTACAGCAGAAGTAACCTTCACTAAAACAGTCTTACCTCCCAACGATGCTTATTTGAAGATCGCTCCAAGTAAGCAAAGAAACAATGTGTTGATCTAAATTGTATTTGTCAATTTAGTAAACAATGAAATGGGTCTGAAAACCAATTGGATTGTATCAGATGTTGCATAATACCATCTTGAAATGAATTGGGACAGATTGTAAGATAGTAAGTAACCCTGCATTGTCCTCAATGCTGTGAGGAATAAGTGTCTGGCTCACTATGATTTAGTTTTAAGGAGAACTGATGAAGTGGCATTGTGTTTGTAATGTACGACCTCAGTCAGTAATACAGGGCAGAGGTGGGACCAAGTCACTATTATTTGAGTCACAAGCAAGTCTCAAGTCACAAGGTCCGAGTCTCAAGCCGAGTCACAAGTAGAATGGGTCAAGTCTCGAGTCAAGTCCAAGTCGTGCATTTTAAGAGCAAGTCAAGTCAAGTCACAAGTTCTCAAGTTTAGTCTCAAGTCAACTAGAAAGAAAATCTATACATGCAAATGTTCAACTACAAATCGAGACCATGGGAATATAAGGTTCATTTTTGTCAATAATGAGTTAGTCACATATAATAGATGTTTAGATGGTTCTTCATATGTCTGTGAAGTTAGATATTTGAAGTACATTTTATGTAAAAAAGAAAATGAAAAACTCGAAAGTTCTATCTGCATGAACCCATTTGAATTTGACACTAAGGTTCTATCTGTAATCCAATCACAAGCATGGACAATTACGGATGGACCAATCAGAACATGTCTTTGCCATTTCACTCTAAGTATGGTCTAGCTAGTCTAACCAGCAATAATGGCATGCAAGCAAAAAAAACAACACTGTCAGAAATCTTGAAGTAAATGATGTTGTCACATTGTTCAGTGATGACAATTTGTCTGATGATCATACAACATTTCTTAATGTACTTGATGATGTGTTCTGACGATCTTGGTAAAACAGCATCAGTCTGGTTAAAAACTGAATATGTCTAATTCAGAAGTGTCTGAACCTTATGGCTGAAGCCAGATTGACATTTCAGAGCCATAAGGTTCTATCTGCAGTTGTACCCCCCTATAAAAACTGATTTACAAATGTCTCAGGAGTTTGATACTCTGCACTTTAGGTACCTTTAAGGCGAGGACAGTTCTGAAATCTGAGATGTGAAGACTTTGATGCTCAATATCTCAGATAGAATGTTACAGTCCCAAGGTCACAAAATCTTTGTCTATTTATTGAAGCTACCAGACAGCCCTATTTTGTCTACAACACATTTTGATTATGTAATAATTAATTTAAAAAACAAATTCCAAATGCAAGCTTCATAATTACATGATCAATTTCAAGCAATTTTGACATACCAAAAGACCAGTAGGCCTATGCTAGTAATTGTTGATTGATGCCCCATTGCTGGTGATCTTGCAAAGTAAACAGTTCATATTCTTGATCACTACATTTTTTTGGAGCTGCACATTTATTTATGGCAATCCTCTCTCCCTACAATTTGATATTTGCGCTGCACCCGATCCGATAGCTGTACAGCAAATCAGCACTCTGTTCGCTAGCTCCGTGATTGTCAATCTTTTTGACCCGCGATCCCCCAAAAGGAGTGGTTCAAAGCCTGAGACCCCCTCGCACGCACATCCACGCAAATGTAGCCTGTCATTACAGCCAAAATGCGAGATACATAAATAAAATGTGTTTTACATTTGCATTTTGAGTTGAAAGTCATTCATGTTACTAGTCAATATTGACTAAGGATATCATGTCACATTGTCACTTCTCTGGAGTCCAGAACAATCAGGATCATACGGCCTACCTGTATGCAGCGGGTTGCAGGATCGCATGGAAAGCATGATATGTCTGTATAGCCTTTTTGTTCCTCACAAATATCATAATTAATTTGTCAGAAATTGTTTCATCTTCTTCCCATAGTCAGTGCTTGACTTGAGATAGAAGAAGTGCAGGAGCAGTTTTTTTCCAAGTCGGTCCATTTAAACTATGTTCACAGAAATTCACAAGCTACATTATGCTAGAGACCTCTGATTACTCACTGTTAACGGTTTGTACACATTTTCCATGACTTCTCCATGACTTTTAACCAAATGTTCATGACTTATTATATTAGCCTACATGAAAGTAAGCATTATTGACACTGGAAGAGTGCTGTGTATGATCCCATATACTGTAGGCCTACCACCTTCTGCCAAATGTGCCCTTGATCAACACACTTAGCCCCCCGCATAGAACTGCACTGTTAGTCACATACAGTGGCTTGCGAAAGAATTCACCCACCTTGGCATTTCTCCTATTTTGTTGCCTTACAACCTGGAATAGAAATGTATTTTGGGGGGGTTTGTATCATTTGATTTACACAACATGCCTACCACTTTGAAGATGCAAAACATTTTTTTGTGTGAAACAAACAAGAAATAAGATTAAAAAAACTGAAAACTTGAGCATGCATAACTATTCAACCCCCCAAAGTAAATACTTTGTAGAGCCAACTTTTGCAGCAATTACAGCAGCAAGTCTCTTAGGGTATGTCTCTATAAGCTTGGCACATCTAGCCACTGGGATTTTTTTCCCATTCTTCATGGCTAAACTGCTCCAGCTCCTTCAAGTTGGATGGGTTCCGCTGGTGTACAGCAATCTTTAAGTCAATTGAATTGAGGTCTGGGCTTTGACTAGACCATTCCAAGACATTTAAATGTTTCCCCTTAAACACTCAAGTTTTTCTTTAGTAGTATGCTTAGGGTCATTGTCCTGCTGGAAGGTGAACCTCCGTCCCAGTCTCAAATCTCTGGAAGACTGAAAGAGGTTCCCCTCAATAATTTCCCTGTATTTAGCGCCATCCATCATTCCTTCAATTCTGACCAGTTTCCCAGACCCTGCCGATGAAAAACATCCCCACAACATGATGCTGCCACCACCATTCTTCACTGTGGGGATGGTGTTCTCGGGTGATGAGAGGTGTTGGGTTTGCGCCAGACATAGCATTTTCCTTGATGGCCAAAATACAAAATTTGAGTCATCTGACCAGAGTACCTTCTTCCATATGTTTGGGGAGTCTCCCACATGCCTTTTGGCAAACATCAAACATGTTTGATAATTTTTTTCTGGCCACTCTTCCGTAAAGCCCAGCTCTGTGGAGTGTACGGCTTAAAGTGGTCCTATGGACAGATACTCAAATCTCAGCTGTGGAGCTTTGCAGCTCCTTCAGGGTTATCTTTGGTCTCTTTGTTGCCTCTGTGATTAACTTCTTATGGCTGCAGGGGCAGTATGAGTAGCGTGGATGAAAGGTGCCCAGAGTAAACGGCCTGCTCCTCAGTCCCAGTTACTAATATATGCATATTATTATTAGTATTGGATATAAAACACTCTAACGTTTCTAAAACTGTTTGAATTATGTCTGTGAGATTAACAGAACTCATATGGCAGGCAAAAACATGAGAAGTTCCACTTCCTGTTTGGATTTTTTCTGGGGGTGCCATATTTTCAACCAAGCTCTCATTGAAAATACAGAGAGATATGGATGGGTTTTCACTTCCTACGGCTTCCACTAGATGTCAACAGTCAATAGAACTAAGTCTGATGACTCTAATGTGAAGGGGGGTCGAAGGAGACAGAAATTAGTAATCACTGCCATGAGGTGACCATGCATTCAACACGCGCGTTCACGTGAGAGGCAGCTCCGTTCCATCTCTCAATTGAAGTCGATGTAATTCTCCGGTTGGAACGTTATTCAAGATGTATGTTAACAACATTCTAAAGATTGATTCAGTACATCGTTTGACATGTTTCTACTGACTGTAACGGAACGTTTGGACATTGTCACGTTATAGTGGTCGCGCTTTGAGACTTTGGTAAGGGTGTTGGGTAAACAATTCGAAAGTAGCTAATTTGACATAAATAACGGACACAAGCATTTATTGTGGACCTGGGATTCCTAGGACTGCATTCTGATGAATTCATCAAAGGTAAGGAAACATTTATCATGTATTTTCTGGTTTCTGTTGAGTCCAACATGGTGGCTAATTTGGCTATTCATCTGAGCTCCGTCTCAGATTATTGCATGGTTTATTTTTCCGTAAAGTTTTTTTGAAATCTGACACAGCGGTTGCATTAAGGAGAGGTATATCTATAATTCCATGTGTATAACTTGTATTATCATCTATATTTATGATGAGTATTTCTGTTGAAACGATGTGGCTATGCAAAGTCACTTGATGTTTTTGCAACTAGTGAATCTAACGCCTCAATGTAAACTCAGATTTTTTGATATAAATATGAACTTAATCAAACAAAACATGCATGTATTGTGTAACATGAAGTCCTATGAGTGTCATCTGATGAAAATAATCGAAGGTTAGTGATTAATTCTATCTCTATTCTGGTTTTTGTGAAAGCTATCTTTAGCTGGAAAATGGCTGTGGTTATTGTGGTTTTGTGGTGACCTAACATAATCGTTTGTAGTGCTTTCGCTGAAAAGCCTATTTGAAATCGGACACTTTGGTGGGATTAACAACAACATTACCTTTAAAATGATATAAAACACATGAATGTCTGAGGAATTTTAATTATGAGATTTCTGTTTTTTGAATTTGGCGCCCTGCACTTCGACTGGCTGTTGTCATATCGATCCCGTTAACGGGACTGCAGCCATAAAAGGTTTTAATGCCCTCCTTGCCTGGTCCATGTGCAGCTCTCTCTTGGCAGGTTTGTTGTGGTGCCCTATTCTTTCCATTTTTGAATCATGGATTTAATGGTGCTCTGTGGGATGTTCAAAGTTTCTGATATTTTTTTATAACCCAACCCTGATCTGTACTTCTCCACAATGTTGTCCCTGACCTGTTTGGAGAGCTCCTTGGTCTTCATGGTGCCGTTTGCTTGGTGGTGCCCCTTGCTTAGTGGTGTTGCAGACTCTGGGCCTTTCAGAACAGGTGAGGTGTATATATAATGAGATCATGTGACAGATCATGTGACACTTAAATAAAGTCCACCTGTGTGCAATCTAACTAATTATGTGACTTCTGAAGGTAATTGGTTGCACCAGATATTATTTAGGGACTTCATAGCAAAGAGGGTGATGTCACGACTTCCGCCGAAGTCAGTCCCTCTCCTTGATCGGGCGGATTTCGACCGCCGACCTTCTAGCCGTCACTGATCCATTTTTTATTTTCCATTGGTTTTGTCTTGTCTTCCTTCACACCTGGGTCCAATCCCATCAATTACATGTTGTGTATTTAACCCTCTGTTTCCCCTCATGTCCTTGTTCGAGATTGTATTGTTTGTGCAGTTATGTGTTGGTGCGCGACGGGTTTTGTACCAACTTTTATTATTTTGTATATTTTGGTTTTGGAGTTTTGTGAAGCACTTATTAAACGTCTCCATTTATACCAAGTTCGATTCTCCTGCGCCTGACTTCCCTGCCATCAACACGCACCCATTACAGGTGAATACATATGCACGCACATCTTTTCCATTTTTTTATTCTTTTTTATTCTTTGAAACAAGTATTTTTTTCATTTCACTTCACCAATTTGGACTATTTTGTGTATGTCCAGTACATGAAATCCATATAAAAATCAATTTAAAATACAGGTTGTAATGCAACAAAATAGAAAAAATGCCAAGGGGGGATTACTTTTGCAAGGCACTGTACCCTTACCACCTGGGGGGGCCCATCAGAAAGTCCAAGATCCAGTTGCAGAGGGAGGTGTTTAGTCCCAGGGTCCTTAGCTTAATGATGAGCTTTGGGGGCACTATGATGTTGAACGCTGAGCTGTAGTCAATGAATAGCATTCTCACATACGTGTTCCTTCTGTCCAGGTGTGAAAAGGCAGTGTTGAGTGCAATAGAGATTGCATCATCTGTGGATCTGTTGGGGCGGTATGCAAATTGGGGTGAGTCTAGGGTTTTCTGGGATAATGGTGTTGATGTGAGCCATGACCAGCCTTTCAAAGCACTTCATGGCTACAGACTTGAGTGCTATGGGTCGGTAGTCATTTAGGCAGGTTACCTTAGTGTTCTTGGGCACAGGGACTATGGTGGTCTGCTTGAAACATGTTGGTATTACAGACAGGGAGAGGTTGAAAATGTCTTCATTTGCTAGTTGGTCATCGCATGCTCAGAGTAAACATCCTGGTAATCCATCTGGTCCTGCGGRCTTGGGAATGTTGACCTGTTTAAAGGTCTTACTCACATCAGCTGCGGAGAGCGTGATCACACAGTCGTCCGGAACGGCTGATGCTCTCATGCATGTTTCAGTATTACTTGCCTCGAAGCGAGTGTTGAAGTAATTTAGCTCGTCTGGTAGGCTCATGTCACTGGGCATCAATCGGCTGTGCTTCCCTTTGTAGTCTGTAATGGTTTGCAAGCCCTGCCACATCCAACGAGCGTCGGAGCCGGTGTAGTACGATTCGATCTAGGTCCTGTATTGACGCTTTGCCTGTTTGAAGGTTCGTCGGAGGGCATAGTGAGATTTCTTATAAGCTTCCGGGTTAGAGTCACGCTCCTTAAAAGCAGCAGCTCTACCCTTTAGCTCAGTGCGGATGTTGCCTGTAATCCATGGCTTCTGGTTGGGGTATGTACGTACAGTCACTGTGGGCACGACGTCATCGATGCACTTATTGATGAAGCCAATGACTGATGTGGTGTACTCCTCAATGTCATCAGAAGAATCCAGGATCATATTCCAGTCTGTGCTAGCAAAACAGTCCTGTAGCTTAGCATCTGCTTCATCTGACCACTTTTTTTTGATCTACTTAGAAAAATGAAATATTTTAGGGTGACGGTGCTAGCTACCAACCAGAACATTTTTATTTGATATATATATATATWTATATWTTTTTTAACCTTTATTTAACTAGGCAAGTCAGTTATGAACAAATTCTTATTTATAATGACGGCCTACCCCAACCAAACCTGGACAACGCTGGGCCAATTGTGTGTCGCCCTATGGGACTCCCAATCACGGCCGGATGTGATACAACCTGTATATTAAGCCAGCCAAGACCAACAACACAAACAATCAGACTGTACAGCTACAAGTAGTGAGTGGCGTTACAAATGGACTACACTAAACAAGTTAAATGTCTTACTTGTTATGAAATGTTTTCCACACACAGAGCTACATGTAGCTTACTTGGACACTTGGTCCACAAATTTCCCACTCCTGATAGCCTGAAGCCACAGGGCTCTTTTCGATGGGGTGACCCAGCTATATTGTGTGCAAGTAAAAAGAGCTCTACAGTACTATTTACTATTAGTACTATGGGATTAATTATATGGAGGATTGGCTGTTTCTGTGTGTTATTGTATGTTTGAGGTGTATGTGAGCTTTATGTTTCCAAACCTTTCCCTTGGTCGGTCTGGCTGAAATTTGATATAGAGGATGTTTTAATTAAGATAATCAAAAGTCTTTGTATTTTTTCGAAAGTTGTTCATTTGTTAGGCTATTGGTTAAAATTTCAAAACAATACTTATTATTGGATTTCCTTTGATCTAGTTCAGTCTTATTAATCACTTAAACATATTTAAAACTTCTTGTCAATAGGGGGGCGCTATTTTCACTTTGGAAAAAATCGTGCCCAATTTAACCGMCCTCGTACTCTATTCTAGATCATGCAATATGCATATTATTTTTACTACTGGATAGAAAACACTCAAGTTTCTAAAACTGTTTGAATTATATCTGTGAGTAAAACAGAACTCATTTGGCAGCAAACTTCCAGATAGGAAGTGAAAAATCTGAAAACGAGGCTCTGTTTCAGGGCCTGCCTATTGAATTGCCTTATATTTATGGATATGCATGCACTGCATACGCCTTCCACTAGATGTCAACAGGCAGTGGAAGGTGGAATGGGGTGTCTAGCTTGATCTGAGGTCGAACAAGAGCTTTTGGAATGACGTGTCCAGAATTTCCTTTCTCTACCTAGGCGCGGGAAGCACCTCCATATTGTCTTATGATAAGCGTTCGGTATACACGGCTAATATCTCCGGCTATGATTTTATTTGATACATGTGATAATAACATCGTAAAGCAGGTTTTTTCAACCGAGTTCTATCAGTTTATTCAACGTTTATTTGGACTTATGGAATTTTCCGTTCTATGCGTCAAGAGAAGATGGGCATGTTCACGCCACATGGCTAGCTAAGGTTGCTAATTCGACAGGAGAAAATTACATTCTAAAACCAAACAACGATTTATTCTTGACCAAGGACTCCTTGTACAAGATTCTGATGGAAGCTCAGCAAAAGTAAGAACAATTTATGATGTTATTTCGTATTTCTGTGGAAAATGTTGAGTCCTATTATCCGCCGTTTTGGCGGGCGCTGTCTCGCTATAACGTAAGCTGTTTGTTATGGTAAAGTTATTTTTAAAAATCTAACACGGCGGTTGCATTAAGAACTAGTGTATCTTTCATTTGCTGTCCAACATGTATTTTTTAGTAAAGTTTATGATGAGTTCTTTGGTCAGATTAGGTGAGTGTCCAAACTAGCTCCGGACATTCTGGTGAATCGATGCTACATATTCACAATGTATAACCACGGTTTGCAGCTCTAAATATGCAAATTTTCTAACAAAACATAAGTGTATTGTATAACCTGATGTTATAAGACTGTCATCTGATGAAGTTGGTCAAGGTTAGTGATTAATTTTATATCTTTTGCTGGTTTTTGCGATCGCTAACTTTTGCTGCTAATAAATGCATTTGTGTGTTTGGCTATTGTGGTAAGCTAATATAATGCTATATTGTGTTTTCGCTGTAAAACACTTAAAAAATCGGAAATATTGGCTGGATTCACAAGATGTTTATCTTTCATTTGCTGTACACCATGTATTTTTCATAAATGTTATATGATGAGTATTTAGGTATTTCACGTTGCTCTCTGTAATTATTCTGACTGCTTTGGTGATATTTTTGATGGTAGCTGCAATGTAAAAACTATTGATTTATACCTCAGATATGCACATTTTCGAACAAAACATAGATTTATTGGATAACATGTTATAAGACTGTCATCTGATGAAGTTGTTTCTTGGTTAGTGACTAATTATATCTCTATTTGGTCGGTTTTGTGATAGCTACCTATGCGGTAGAAAAATTGTGAAATATGCGTTTTGCTATTGTGGTTAGCTAATAGAAATACATATTGTGTTTTCGCTGTAAAACATTTTAAAAATCGGAAATGATGGCTGGATTCACAAGATGTTTATCTTTCATTTGCTGTATTGGACTTGTGATTTCATGAAAATTATATTATATGATATCCCTGTCGCGTTAGGCTAGGCTATGCTAGTCAGCTTTTTTGATGAGGATGCTCCCGGATCCGGGATGGGTATCACTGAAAGGTTAATAATGATCTCTTACCTAGCTTGAGGACCCCCAGACCCCCGTCAGTTTATGTCCCCCGACCACTTTTAAAACCAAAGTGGCACCCCTGTGTTTTTGTATAACAAAAGATTGACAAGTAAGTTGGCTCTTTTACACTGGGGTCAATGGGAATCAATGTTTTGTTTTCCCTAATTTGTACGAGTGATTGAGCGGAATTCCTTATTACGTGTCGATATCGACTCGGACTATGCATTTCTTTGTGGCTGCGTTCGGAGCAACAACATCCAAGCCGTGTCTAATGTGGAAACTCTCCTTTCAATATATTGCAACACATTATAGTGATAACAAAACAGAGTTGATTTAAAGCAAAAATATTTTGACTATTTAACATCTTGTTATGTGCGTTGTTTCACTGTTGGTTTAGTAGAGATATAACTGTTTTTAAGTAACCTCAATTTTCCTTACTTATACATGTTTAACGCTGATTCATGTAATCACAATGACATTGGATGCTGGGTGTTTGTCCAAAAGTCAACCATGCAATTAAACAGTCCTATATTGTTTATTATAAACTGGATGGTACGAGCCCTGAATGCTGATTGGCTTACATCAGACCGTATACCACGGGTGTGAAAAAAGTCTAATTGCTTTGGTAACCAGTTTATAATAGCAACAAGGCACTTTGGGGGTTTGTGGTATATGGCCAATATACCACGGCTAAGGGCTGTATCCAGGCACTCCGCGTTGCGTCATGCGTAAGAACAGGCCTTAGCCGTGGTATATTGGCCACATACCATACCTCCTCGGGCCCTATTGCTTAAATAAATTGTATACATCCATCATTATATACCTCTAAGTTCTTGCCAAGAGACTGTCAACACAAGTGGAGTGGTAGGATTGTTTACATAACCTAGGTGAATAAGGGCATCTTTAAATATCTGGAGGAAAGGAACATGTCCTTGAATATGTCCTTGGTGGGGTGGCCAGGCAGAAGGGCCTTCCCTCCATTCATCCAGTCACCTGGTCACCTCTCTCAGACACCCTGGTGAGGCCCACTCTTCCCTAGCTAACTCCAGATAACTGGCCTGCTCGAGATCATACCAGGTGTTATGTATGTATTTATACACTGTGTTTGCAGGAGCAGTGCTGCAGAGTTACATAAGCAGCACACTGAAATGACTGACCTTGGTGATAATGTAATCACATTATCACCAAGGTCAGTCATTTCAGTGTGCTGCTTATCTCCTGTCACTGTAAGAGTTCAATTGATCAAATCAATACAAGTTGATCTCCACACGTTCTCAAGTAGGCCTAGTTATCATTCTAAACATAATGCCAGGCCACTGTTTGAACTCTTGACAACTCTTTTTCTGTAATAAGACAACTTGGCATGTTAATTCTACATGGAGTTGAAAAGAGAGCAGAAACAGATTGGCACCCAGGCTAGGCCACAGCTGTTCGGGTCCTTGCTTCCTGCTCATGGCTGTGGTCGTCCAGGTATAAACCCTGACCAGTTAAAGAACGGTTCAGAACATGGCACAGATCATGCAAAATCCCTTACAGCACTACCAATCAGTCTTAATCAGTAAACAGGCACTCAGAGAGCATTTTACAACATGTGCTTGCGATCAAGGAGGCGGAACAATATCATACTGTACTTTGGAATGGGTAGTCACAACATTGCATAATGCAAGAGTAAGTATACAGTATCTAGAGCAACCAGTTCACATGGAGATTATGGTAAAGACGGTGGTAAACACAGGTGATAAATATATAACAATTTTGATCACGACTAACAATATTAGTGAAAGTTAACCATACGTACCGACATACCATAGAAGAAAGCTGCAGTTTTTAATCCAATGAATTACTATTAGTATTTGGGTTTACACTTTAGTACTGCAGTTTCTCTGCTACTCGTCTTTGGTCCCCTCACTGTCTCATTAGACAGACATTATGACCTTAGCAGAGGCCATAGACTACATCCGGTTTTCATACATCCCCACATCTCTCTAAAGTGCCATATTTCAGTGCTTGCTGTTATTCTTCCAATGGTGTGAGCACAGCTCTCTCTCCATGTGTCTCTTTAAATGTTATCCCCAAGTAGTAAGACATGAGTGTTGAGACTCCCAGGGAACTTAATGTATTTTAACCGTGGCGGTTAGCATGCGTGACTTTCCCTGGCGTCACCTGTTTGGTTACCAGTGGATGACTGATTGTGCATGGGTGGGTAAAACTAAGTGTGGGCCGAGATGTGGGTGTTTGGGGATGCAATTCCTCGAGAGTTCAACCCAAATTCTAAGGCCATAAGAGAGAGAGAGCAAACCACATATATTCATAATTTATGTTAATATACGTTGGGGGGAACATAGGAAGTGGGAGAGAGGGTGGTATTGAGAAATTCATAGAAAGACTACATATTTAAATGTCTGACGGTTTTATAGCTGGATTTATAGTCTGGTTTTTAGAGAATTGGGCATTCCAGTATGTCGTTTTTTAAGGCCCCTTGAAGCTCGTTCAAAATCCCAAAAGATGTAATGTTCAACACACAAGTTTACAACGCCATCAGGCATTAACAACTACTTTATTACGTAGAGTAGACATGCGTTTGTATTTAGTGTTAAATTGTTTATGCTATTTAAGACATGAAACTTAAAATACGTAAGAGACTGGATCATTTCATGGTTCAGGATTGACATACACTACCAGTCAAAAGTTTTAGAACACCTACTCATTCAAGGGTATTTCTTAATTTTTGCTATTTTCTACATTGTAGAATACTAGTGAAGACATCAAAACMATGAAATAACACATGGAATTATGTAGTAACRAAAAAAGTGCCTGGTCAGCTGATGCAGCACTACATCCCTCTCCTTCTTGGTCAAATAGCCCTTACACAGCCTGGGAGGTGTGTTGGGTCATTGTCCTGTTGAAAAACAAATGATAGTGGGACTAAGCCCAAACCAGATGGGGATGGTGTATCGCTGCAGAATGCTGTTGTAGCCATGCTGGTTAAGTGTGCCTTTAATTCTAAATAAATCACAGACAGTGTCATCAGCATAGCACCCCCATACCATAACACCTCCTATTCCATGCTTTACGGTGGGACATACGGAGATCATCTGTTCACCCACACTGCGTCTCACAAAGACACAGCGGTTGAAACCAAAAATCTCACATTTGGACTCCAGACCAAAGGACAGATTTCCACCGGTCTAATGTCTATTTCTTGTGTTTCTTGGCCCAAGAAAGTCTATTCTTCTTATTGGTGTCCTTCAGTAGTGGTTTCTTTGCAGCAATTTGACCATGAAGGCCTGATTCACGCAGTCTCAACAGTTGATGTTGAGATGTGTCTGTTACTTGAACTCTGTGAAGCGGTTATTTGGGATGCAGATTCTGAGGCTGGTAACTCTAATGAACTTATCCTCTGCAGCAGAGGGTCTTCCATGCCTGTGGCGGTCCTCATGAGAGCCAGTTTCATCATAGGGCTGGATGGTTTTTGCGACTGCACTTGAAGAAACATTCAAAGTTCTTGAAATGTTCCGTGTTGACTGACCTTCATGTCTTAAAGAAATGATGGATTGCCACTTCTCTTTGGTTATTTGAGCTGTTCTTGCCATAATATGGACTTGGTATTTTACCAAATAGGGCAATTTTCTGTATACCCCCTACCTTGTCACAACACAACTGATTGGCTCAAACGCATTAAGAAGGAAAGAAATTCCACAAATGATATTTTAAGAAGGCACACCTGTTAAATTAAATGCATTACAGGTAACTACCGCATGAAGCTGGTTGAGAGAATGCCAAGAGTGTGCAAGGCTGTCATCAAGGCAAAAGGTGGCTACTTTGAAGAATCTCAAATATATATATTTTTTTGATTTGTTTAACCCTTTTTTGGTTACTACATGATTCCATATGTGTTATTTCATAGTTTTGATGTCTTCACTATTATTCTACAATGTAGAAAATAGTAAAAATAATGAAAACCCCTTGAATGAGTAGGTGTGTCCAAACGTATGACTGGTACTGTATATATACAACATAAACATAATGTTGGCCCGTAGGCTATGGTGTAATGGAATGTTTTGCCTTGCGTGGTAGATTTTGTGGGTTTTGACACTCTTATGTAGGTGTCATAACCAACCATAAAATTGCGCAAGATATGACACAACAGGTCTAAATATATGAGTTATGGCCTGTTATAATAGGCAGCACCTGTGGATGATTACCTGAATGATGTCCTATCTGAGCTGTAGGTGCTCCTGGTTTCAGGTATCAATCTGACAAATCATCATTACTGTCACAATCGAAACTTTTCTTTGTGATGCACCAGTGTGAGCCATGTTAAAATGCATCAAATATCATAGTGGATATTTTGCATGTGAAAGATGTCATATTAAAGGTTCTTGGAACAGAAGGTTAGCGTTGTACTGAGAGGACACATCCAGAGATAAATGGTGAATTCAATAACTTAGCCTACATAGCTAGCCATCAGGTAGCTACATCTCCATTGATAGACGCTGGAGTTTTTTTGTATTTCAGGGTTTCCAGTAGATGATATGCATACTGTATGGTGTGCTTGGGTGTCATGAGGAGGATGTTGATTTATTTTTCATTAAACGAAGCCCTGGAACATGCAGACTGTCTTCCTCTCAGAAAACCAAGTTGTCAGAGTCTCTGAGCTCCTTTCAAGTGTATTGCCAAAATAATTTGCCCGACAACTTCGGTCACTGGCAAAACTTGACAGATCGAAGGCCACTGAGTACAGGCAGTTTTTGCTCAACACGGTTCCCATAGTATTGAAGGATGTTTCCAAAATGGTCTATCACCACAATGTTCCTCAGTGTCGCCATGTAAATTTTGCTAGATTGCTAGATTCATACTCAAACTGACTTCTTAATTATTCCATGTGCCTTAACCTCGCAAGTATCTCAAATATCCACAAATGAAAAAGATAAATCATTTATCTCGAGGACCTCATCAGCAATGCTGTGTCTGCCCTATCATAGGCAATACATACTGTAGTGATCCCTCTGTTGCAGAGTTTTTCCAAGTAAGACATGATCTATTGTAATAGTTTGGTTTACAATTATGGCTTATATTACATTGTTTAATCATTTCTATTTCCCCAGGTTCTAATGTGAGCCAGAGGACCGTAGATGGATAACGAGCAGGAAGTAGGTGTTATTCCAGAACAATGTGAAGACATCGAAATCACCGACTCCAAGGAAAGTGGAGATCTCAAAGAGAAAACGACATTCAAATCATTTAGAACTGATGTTTAAACACACACTGACAGTTTGTGTACATTCAATTTACTTGGCATGGTTTTTAATCTGTACATTTTTGTGTGTTTTTGAATCTCATGAGGAATGCAATATCCCACCTCCAGCCACTATTGGTTCCAAGTTATGTAAGTATAATAGCCTGCAATGCTGATTACTAATCGACCCTTGTCCCTAAACCATAGGCACTGAACAACCACCTTGCCTTTTGATAGACTGGGAAAACCTTTTACCGAACTGATCCTTTCAAATGTACAAGTGTGTGTGGCTAGTGGGAAGGTAGCCTCAACCCAGACAGAAACACTACATGTTTCACCATTGTTAGTGTAGTGAAACAAATGTGAAKCTGAGCTGAAATCCCTCTGGATAGGGGCTTGGGACGATAGAATTTTGGTTTAAAGTTTGGTAATGTGTTTAGGTTGACTTTTTAAGTCTTCTTCCACTTCAATAAAACTTAAACAGATGACAAATGTGTGTATAAAAAGTCTGGATGTTATTTTACACTTGCAATCTTATTTTCAGGCAAAACCCCCACCAAAATATGTCCTYATGCACCAGAAAACCTGTTCTACTGTAACCAAGAAACAAAAGGCTAAAATGCAGCACAAGCCACCACGTAATGACGGTGAGGATGACCCTTAATAATGTAAGCCAACTCCTTATTTTTATTATTGTATTTGAGAAAGGTATTCTAATTGTAAAAATTATTGGCATGTTGTCATCCAATCTTTTATTGCATAGAATCATCTTGGTCTCTCAAACGGCTTAACCCTGGAGCATGAGTACTCAAGATCTCCTCCTGCTTTTTTACTTGAGTGATCCCCCTCACCAAATTGCTGAAAAGGATTAGACCCTTTTTATGTGACAAACTCTCCATTTAGAATTTTGGCTTAAAGTTTGGTAGAAATTTGATTATTTTTAGGTTGCCTTACAAATGTATGTAGAAAAACACTTGCATGTGTTATTTATTTAGGCCTATCCAAGCTCCCTCTAAAATCTGCTCAGACACACCAGAAAACCGGTGCAAGTACCACTAAGAAGCAAAAGGCTAAAATGCCCGGCAAGCCACCCAGTATTGGTGGRGAGGGGAAACGGCAAATAAAAAACGCTGCGCAAGCCACCAAGCAATTATAGTGAGGAGGACCCTTCACATCGTAAGCCAACCCCTTATTCTCATTCTTGAGTGACGTATTTGGGAAAGGTATTCTAATTGTACCAAGAATTGCCATAATGTTGTCCAATGTTTCACTGCAGAGAATCTTGAGCCTTCCTGCTCCAGGGGTGGGTCATCTGGGAGTCAGAGGTCTCCTTCTGCTTCCTCAGATGAGAGCCCCTTGACCAGACCCCCCTCCTATGTCGGAGCAAGTACGACACATTACTTTTTAAAACATTTTTAGAATATTGAAATTAGGCTGTAAAATGTGGAAGTTAACAAATGTAAAAGCTACTTTGTTTCAGAATTTCTGAGTTAATCCTGTATCTCCTTTGTGAGATCCATTAACATTTAAAGGACACTCACCCGAGTCTGGTTGAAGAATGGAACTTCAACCTGAACGAGGTGGAAAATTTACTAAAGATGGCAGAGAATAAAAAAAATACTTGGTGATAAATTAAACGTTTCATTATTATCAGTTGAATGACAATGTTGCCTTGTACTATTGGATGGAAAAATCCTGTACATGTGTAATGCATTAGTGTCGTTTTGTAAAATTACAGATTTTTTAAAATTGCAGGGGAAGATATCCAGGACCGAGTGAAGAGAGCATTGCATAGGTCAACTAAAACCATATGTGACCGACCGGCTCGATCTTATGTAGCAAAATTTGAAATTGTGAAATTTGAWTTTTTTTACATTGAATAAAAGTAGAGACTCAGAGCTAGAAAATAGTATTTCATACACTACAGTTGAGGAACAATGGGAAAGTAATTATGCTTTAAAAGTTGATAAATTTGTAATCACTCTTTTGAGGAAATGGCCCTTGAATGTTTTGGTGCCTACTGGGAGAGGTCTTCTTTGTCTACACCAGCCTTTCTTAAAGTATGGGTCGTCGCGGACCTGTTAATGGTGGGTCGCGATGTGTCAGAGTAAATGTATCATTATTTCATTGATTACTGGAATTGATTTGGCCAATTGCAACTGCGCTCACTGTTCAGTGTGCTCTCTGCTTAGCAGCGGTCTTTGCTTACTGTAGTTTGGCAGCTGCCAAGTGTGAGAGGGAGATACCCGTGTGCTTCACGGTTTACCAGATATTTTTTCTGCAGTTTCCTTGAAGATCAGTCTGCGACCCACACACTGCAACGCTGTCATTCAGCAGCGGATGATGCACTGTATGTCAGCCACTGACTTGTCATTCCACAAGCCATCACTCAACACTGTCATCAAATGGACTCAAGCTAGCCACAAGTTCTGACTGAGCTCAATCGTCATGAAACGTAAATACAGCGATGAGTTTCTCTCTCTTGGTTTCATACAAACTTTGAGAAATAACGAGGAGCGCCCACAATGTGTTCTGTGCGGGGAAGTGCTTAGTAGTGAGTCTTTCAAAACAAACAAATTAATAAAACGACACGTCCTGACCAAACATCCACAGCATGACAGTAAACCCATAGAGTTATTTCAGAACATGACCGAATGCTTCAGGAAACAGTTCTTCGACAGTGGAAAAGTAAGTCAGCTAGCAAGGCATTGTTGCCATTTTATAACAGGTGATGCAGCAATAATGGAGTACTCTCTCATAGTAGTATATGTGAGTTTATATTTCAAACAATCCGCTGGCCTTGTACACAACTAATACTGTAGCTAACATTAACCATGCAAGCTAGCTACTGATAGTGCAACCCTATGTAACAGTACAGATGAAGATTTAAAATGATCAGGCCTACTGTTCACCTTACTGTAGAAATGATTGTTGAAAACAAGTCTAGATTGGAACGGTTTGCTGTTAAAATAAAAGTAATAATTTGTATTCTGAACTGGAATAAACTGATTGAAGCAAGACACTTTGAGGCAAACACAGTTCTGGGTTGCTCATCTACCACAAGAAGGGTTCTCATGCGTGACTGAGAAAGTAAGTTCTTATCCAGTTTGACACCAAATACAGTACCTATGCGAGACAGGGTTCTCAACTCTGGCATACTTAAAAAACAAGTACAAAAAAGACTCAATGCTGAGCATGACCCCCGTGTTGCACTGTCAAAAACTTAAACCTGTGTGATTTGACTTGATGTGATCAACCAGCTTATTCCAGTTCAGAATAAAAAATATTTAGCAACAGTTCCAARCTAGACTTTTTTCAACAATAGGGTTGCACTATCAAATACTGAGCCTGTGTGCTCTGTTCTACCTCTGTGTGATCAATGAGTTTATTCCAGTTGAGAATGAAAATTATTTATTGTATTTTAACAGTAACAGTTCCAACCAACACAGAAATGGAAGACTGTTTTTAACGGGGAACAATAAACATGATTAGCTATTTAAACTCAGCAAAAAGAGAAACGGCCCTTTTTCAGGACCCTGTCTTTCAAAGATAATTCGTAAAAATCCAAATAACTTCACAGATATTCATTGTAAAGGGTTTAAACACTGTTTCCCATGCTTGTTCAATGAACCATAAACAATTAATGAACATGCTCCTTTGGAACGGTTTTTAAGACACTAACAGCTTACAGACGGTAGGCAATTAAGGTCACAGTTCTCAAAACTTAGGACACTAAAGAGGCCTTTCTACTGATTCTGAAAAACACCAAAAGAAAGATGCACAGGGTACCTGCTCATCTGCGTGAACGTGCCTTAGGCATGCTGCAAGGAGGCATGAGGACTGCAGATGTGGCCAGGGCAATAAATTGCAATGTCCGTACTGTGAGATGCCTAAGACAGCGCTACAGGGAGACAGGACGGACAGCTGATCGTCCTCGCAGTGGCAGACCACGTGTAACAACACCTGCACAGGATCAGTACATCCGAACATCACACCTGCGGGACAGGAACAGGATGGCAACAACAACTGCCCAAGTTACACCAGGACAATCCCTCCATCAATGCTCAGACTGTCCGCAATAGGCTGAGAGAGGCTGGACTGAGGGCTTGTAGGCCTGTTGTAAGGCAGGTCCTCACCAGACATCACCGGCAACAACGCCGCCTATGGGCACAAACCCACCGTCGCTGGACCAGACAGGACTGGAAAAAAGTGCTCTTTTCTGACGAGTCGTGGTTTGGTGTCACCAGGGGTGAGGGTCGGATTTGCGTTTATCGTCGAAGGAATGAGCGTTACACCGAGGCCTGGAGGGTCCGTCATGGTCTGGGGCGGTGTGTCACAGCATCATCGGACTGAGCTCGTTGTCATTGCAGGCAATCTCAACGCTGTGCGTTACAGGGAAGACATCCTCCTCCCTCATGTGGTACCCTTCTTGCAGGCTCATCCTGACATGACCTTCCAGCATGACAATGCCACAAGCGATACGGCTTGTTCTGTGATTGATTTCCTGCAAGACAGGAATGTCAGTCTTCTGCCATGGCCAGCGAAGATCCCGGATCTCAATCCCATTGAGCGAGTCTGGGACCTGTTGGATCGGAGGGTGGGGGCTAGGGCCATTCCCCCCAGAAATGTCAGGCAACTTGCAGGTGCCTTGGTGGAAGAGTGGGGTAACATCTCACAGCAAGAACGGGCAAATCTGGTGCAGTCCATGAGGAGGAGATGCACTGCAGTACTTAATGCAACTGGTGGCCACACCAGATACTGACTGTTACTTTTGACCCTCCTCCACTTTGTTCAGGGACACATTATTCCATTTCTGTTAGTCACAACTTGTTCAGTTGTTCAGTTTATGGTACTTGTTCAGTTTATGTCTCAGTTGTTGAATCTTGTTATGTTCATACAAATATTTACACGTTAAGTTTGCTGAAAATAAACAGTTGACAGTGAGAGAACGTTTCTTTTTTTGCTGAGTTCATATAGGCATTTCATTTCATTGTTATTTGTTTGTCTATTTTTCATTTGTTTTAGGCATAAGGGCAATGAAATGTACCAATATTTACGTATAGTTGCATATTTTAATAAGCTTGGGTCCCAGGAAGAAAATAATTTCTAATTTGGGTCCCAGGCTGAAAAACGTTTAAGAACCCCTGGTCTACACCCATTSAGCATCGTTCACACCCTTTTAAGCTTTAGCCCCACCCATCTCTTTAAGGATTCACGTGTGAGGCTATGTCCTAAACAATCAAAGATTTCAAGACTAAAGGCTGGCCCTATATTACGGGTGTGTTCATAAATTTAATCTGGCGTGCCAGAGCGTCCTCTGGGAATTCGTAAACTCAGAGCGTTGTCAGATTGGCCGTTCGTAAATTCTGATCATTTCAACACTCTGGCCGAAAAGTAGGGTTGATCCTAGCGTTCTAACCTAACAACAGCAAACACCCAAGCTAACTGGCAAATGTTGGCTAGCTTGCGAGCTACTTCCAGACACAAATGAGAGAACAGCTCACTCTGAACATTTTACTCACCCAAGCAGAGCTGGTTAGGCTGATTTTATGTTGTCCAGCCATAATCAACAGTTGGTCGTATATTTGTCAGTTATTCTGTGCTCTGACACACTCAGAGGAGAGTGCTCTGAAATCGGAGTAGATAGCCAGAGCGAATTTACCAGCTATGTCTATCGACAGCTGTCGCAGTGACATCATAAACATTCTATTGAAATAGTTACTTGCATAGTGGAGTCTTTTGTTTAGACATGTAGCTAGGTAGCTAGCTAATCAATGAACCATAATCCCAACTCATAACGTTACTACCCTGCATGAATCTGAACCAAGTTCAATGTTAGCTAGCTAACATTAGGCTATAACTAGCAATGAAAATGGCTCTGAAATAAGAATAATATTACTACACAGATCATACAATTAATGTTAGCTAGGTAGCGTTAGCTAGCTAGCTAACAGTACATTTTAACTTGAAATGAAAACAACTTTCTGACTAAATTAGAAACGTGTAATATCTGAAAATGTAGCTAGCTATACTCTCTTACCCATATACATGGACGGACGCATCTCCCTGTCTGTCCTGGATGACATGGTTGCCCTTAGTTTGAAGATGTAATCCGGAGACAGGTTTTTTACAACAGTCTTCTGTGTTCTCTTTTCAACTCTGTCTGCATATTTGCAATCAAACGCCAGTATGTTCTCCATCTCCTTAGCTATCATACTCCAATTCCACTGATTTCAAAACTCGGTCCACCAGACAGTGGAGTGCAACACTTATGCAGTTCTACTACGTGATATCTTTCAAAAAAGCTGCGTTAGAAAGGGTTACCTACACATACTGACCAGCTCATATTATAGACAGAAGCATGCTGCATGGCAGACCAATCCAAAATCATCTCTCGGCATGTCCAGCACACTCATTATCTCAGCCTGTAACGGCTGTCGTCGGTGGAAGAAGGTGAGGACCAAGGTGCAGCGTGGTAAGTGTTCATGATATTTAATAATAATCAAAACTGAACACTTAAATAACAAAACAACAAAGAAACAACCGAAACAGTTCTGTCTGGTGCAGACACACAAAGACTGAAAATAACCACCCACCAAAACCCAACAGAAAACAGGCTACCTAAATACAGTGGGGCAAAAAAGTATTTAGTCAGCCACCAATTGTGCAAGTTCTCCCACTTAAAAAGATGAGAGAGGCCTGTAATTTTCATCATAGGTACACTTCAACTATGACAGACAAAATGAGGAAAAAAAATCCAGAAAATCACATTGTAGGATTTTTAATGAATTTATTTGCAAATTATGGTGGAAAATAAGTATTTGGTCACCTACAAACAGCAAGATTTCTGGCTCTCACAGACCTGTAACTTCTTCTTTAAGAGGCTCTCTGTCTTCCACTCGTTACCTGTATTAATGGCACCTGTTATCAGTATAAAAGACACCTGTCCACACCTCAAACAGTCACACTCCAAACTCCACATATGGCCAAGACAAAGAGCTGTCAAAGGACACCAGAAACAAAATTGTAGACCTGCACCAGGCTGGGAAGACTGAATCTGCAATAGGTAAGCAGCTTGGTTTGAAGAAATCAACTGTGGAGCAATTATTAGGAATGGAAGACATACAAGACCACTGATAATCTCCCTCGATCTGGGGCTCCACGCAAGATCTCACCCCGTGGGGTCAAAATGATCACAAGAACGGTGAGCAAAAATCCCAGAACCACACGGGGGACCTAGTGAATGACCTGCAGAGAGCTGGGACCAAAGTACAAAGCCTTACCATCAGTAACACACTACGCCGCCAGGGACTCAAATCCTGCAGTGCCAGACATGTCCCCCTGCTTAAGCCAGTACATGTCCAGGCCCGTCTGAAGTTTGCTAGAGAGCATTTGCATGATCCAGAAGAAGATTGGGAGAATGTCATATGGTCAGATGAAACCAAAATATAACTTTTTGGTAAAAAACTCAACTCGTCGTGTTTGGAGGACAAAGAATGCTCAGTTGCATCCCAAAAACACCATACCTACTGTGGAAGCATGGGGTGGAAACCTCATGCTTTGGGCTGTTTTTCTGCAAAGGGACCAGGACGACTGATCCGTGTAAAGGAAAGAATGAATGGGCCATGTATCGTGAGATTTTGATTGAAAACCTCCTTCCATCAGCAAGGGCATTGAAGATGAAACTGGCTGGGTCTTTCAGCATGACAATGATCCCAAACACACCACCCGGGCAACGAAGGAGTGGCTTCGTAAGCAGCATTTCAAGGTCCTGGAGTGGCCTAGCAGTCTCCAGATCTCAACCCATAGAAAATCTTTGGAGGGAGTTGAAAGTCCGTGTTGCCAGCAACAGCCCCACAACATCACTGCTCTAGAGGAGATCTGCATGGAGGAATGGGCCAAAATACCAGCAACAGTGTGTGAAAACCTTGTGAAGACTTACAGAAAACGTTTGACCTCTGTCATTGCCAACAAAGGGTATATAACAAAGTATTGGATAAACTTTTTTATTGACCAAATACTTATTTTCCACCATAATTTGCAAATAAATTCATTAAAAATCCTACAATGTGATTTTCTGGATTTTTTTTCCTTATTTGTCTATCATAGTTGAAGTGTACCTATGATGAAAATTACAGGCCTCTATCATCTTTTAAGTGGGAGAACTTGCACAATTGGTGGCTGACTAAATACTTTTTGCCCCACTGTATGGTTCCCAATCAGGAACAACGATTGACAGCTGCCTCTGATTGAGAACCAATATCAGGCCAAACACAGAAATAGAGAATCATAGAAAAACTAACATAGACAACCCACCCAACTCACGCCCTGACCATACTGAAACAAAAGACAAAACAAAGGAACTAAGGTCAGAACGTGACACAGCCAATCATTGCTGTCTTTTTCTGTGGCTATACCAAGTAGGCTCGTAATTTAACAATTTTATTCATATTTTAAAAGAAAATACGCATTTTGATTAAACATTAAAAGGTTTACGTTCAAATGGCTCTCCTATGCCTAGTTTCCTGAAACGAGTCACATATTTGTATGACATTTAAATTAGGTCATGGTGTGTTGCTTTAAAGTACATATTTTTGTTCTATACAGACCCCTGACAAATGGCCTCATGTCAACAATGAATATAAAAGGAAACAAAGTGAAACGGGCCTTTGAGTCAAATCATCAACCTTCTCTAGCTAATATTTGTTTTTCCCCTTTACAGCAGGTATAAGTCTTGGCTATAATTAGGCCAATGCGCCTACAGGATGGAGCTAGTATGCAATGTTATTTGAACTCAATACAAAGCTACACATTTGAGTATTTTCAAACACCCCATTTCAAAGGAAACAAGCGCTCATTAAGATTAGGTGTGGTGAATTAGTGGTGCGGCGAACACACCTGAACACACTTAACAAGATGGAGGATTGAGTTTTGTTGATGCCGAGAACGGAATGTATACGTTTTTATGTAACATTCTTAGAGCGTTCTCTGAATATTACTAAAGTTTTCAGATTTTTCTGGAACGTTCTCTTAATGTTCTTGGAAATATAGTATTTGAGAACATGACTTTAATAGAACCATGAGAAAAAAAGACTGACATTCCGACAGAAGAAATTGTTTCTTAAACATTTCTCTGAAATATTTGAGAACATTCCCAATGTCAAACCAGTTGGAGGACGTTCCTAGAACATACCTAAATTGAAATGAAATGTTACCATGTGTTAAGCATTTAGGAAGCGTTCAGTTAAAGTAATAAAATACAAAGAAAATAATGTTTTTTTTGTGTCAAGTTCCTTAAATGTGCTGAGAGTTCAAAGCCAAGTAACTACCCTTCACCATTCCCAGAAAGTTGTATTGCAAAATTACCATAGGACAACCACACCTGTCACCAAGCTCTAAGAAACGTATGGTTCTCAGAACGTTATGTGCTAGCTGGGCTGTATTTTTGAGTGGGTGAATTAAGGTTGAAATCCATTGATCAACGTCTCAAACAAATATTACCAAAATGTCCACGTTGAAATTACGTGATGTGCCCAGGGGGATGTAAAAAACCTGAATTTATTTTACAGGAGATCATGGAATCCTTAAAAGATTTTCCCCTAATGTTATTCCAGATGTCTCTTTCATTGCTGCTGATATAGTATATCAAAGCAGAATGAGCAGTACGTGTGATAATAACATGTATCATCTTATCCAGAGAGTGACTTAAGGAGCAATTAGGGTTACGTCGTCTCGTTCAAGGAACCTATGACAATTTTTTACCCGGTTCGGGGATTCGAACAGCAACATTTAGTTTACTGGACCCAACGCTCTTAACCACTAGGCTACCTTCACCCCAATATCTGCTGTAAGAGCTTCAATACGAAAAGACAATTAAACACAGTTTTCTCTAATACGATTCATTTTCAGTCTGATTTTAAGTTTACACAAAGTTTACATTTAATGTGAAGAGACAGGCTGACATCAGTACTGTACAGTATTTACACTATGAGACAAAGTGAATAGCTGCAAGCCTGAAATGTGGTAATAATTAGGGAATATATTCAAAACCTCATGCTACCTGTGTGCAGTGGAGGGTAAACACATGTAAACAGCATTTTCCCACTTTTTGTTTGGAGTGTAAACACCACTGATGCTACTGCCCAAAACTGCTTTACTTAGGCCATTTACCATTTTAGTTCCAAAGATGCCACCTTTGCCTTTAACTGTAGTAGGGGATGGCAGATACAAAGGGGATCTATTCAATCCGTATCGCGGAAGTTCAGCGTTACAGCTTGATTTTAAATGTAAATGCAATGTTCCCGCGTTAAGCCTGTCGCATGCTTCCCAGTCTAAACAGTTCGCGCATATGCATTTTTATGTTTTGTTTGTTTTTGGGGGGAGACTTTTGAGCATTTATTTTTTTTGGAGGCAGTCAAAGTTCGGTACCCGAAGTCTACGCCCATTATTCGCTGATTGGTAAGCAGTACTACTCCTAGTAGGAGTGGAATTATGGACAGGAATCTTCAATGAAAGTGTTTTTCATGCAAATGTTTCACTTTGAAAAATACAGCGCGACTAAGACCTCCTCTGCAAAAATTCAGACTATTTGAGGGAAGTGTTTACTGGCTATGTTGTTACGTTGTCTCAAGAGGGAAAAACAGTACTATTGCGTCTTTAAAAAAAAAGTTAGCTCTTGACGCACAGATCCCTTTAACGAGACATTTTCGTAAACAACCGCTGAATTGCAGAGTGCCAAATAAAATAAAAATATCTAAAAATATTTATTTTCATGAAATCACAAGTGAAATATACCAAAACACAGCTTAGCTTGTTGTTATCCACCTATCATGTCAGATTTTTGAAAATATGCTTTACAGCGAAAGCAATCAAGCGTTTGTGAGTTTATCGATCACTAGACAAAACATTACGAACAGCTAGCAGCAATGTAGATTGGTCACGAAAGTCAGAAAAGGCAATAAAATTAATCGCTTACCTTTGATCTTCAGATGTTGCACTCACGAGACTGTTCCTTTTGTTGATAAAATATTTTTATATCCCAAAAACCTCCATTTGGTTGGTGCGTTATGTTCAGAAATCAACAGGCTCGAGTGGTCATGAAGGGAAGACGAAAATTTCAAATAGTATCCGTTAAAGTTCATAGAAACATGTCAAACGTTTTTATAATCAATCAGGTTGTTTTTTTGTGTGAATTCTACCCCTTTTCCTCCCCAATTTCGTGTATATCCAATTGTTAGTAGTTACTATCTTGTCTCATCGCTACAACTCCCGATGAGACAAGGATATCCCTACTGGGCCAAACCCCCCTCCTAACCCGGACGATGCCTAGGCCAATTGTGCTTCGCCCCACGGACCTCCCGGTCGCGGCCGGCTGCGACAGAGCCTGGGCGCGTAACCCAGGAGTCTCTGGTGGCACAGCTAGCGCAGCGATGCAGTGCCCTAGACCACTGCGCTCACCGGAGGCCCCTCAGGTGTGTTTATTACATAAATAATCGATAATATTTCAACGGACGGTAAACTATTCAATAAAAGAGTTAAAGAAAAATTGTCGAGCTACAAACTTTCGCGGCGCATTAACTAATCGAAGGACATTCAGCTATCCACTGACGCTTTTTGATAAATCTCGCTAATTTTCAGAAAAAAAGCTTGAAACTAAGTAAAGACGTTGTCACACCCTGTGGAAGCCATTGGAAAAGAATCTGGTTGATATCCCTTTAAATGGAGGAAAGGCATGCAATGGAACAGGATTTTTCAAAAATAAGAGGCACTTCCGGTTGGATTTCCTCAGGTTTTCGCCTGCAAAATCAGTTCTGTTACTCACAGACAATATTTTGACAGTTTTTGGAACTTTAGAGTGTTTTCTATCCTAATCTGTCATTATATGCTATTCTGGCATCTGTGCCTGAGAAATAGGCAGCTTACATTGGGAATATTATTTTTTCCAAACATAAAAATTCTGCCACCTAGCTTCAATAAGTTTTCAAGCGGAGTTCTGCTAGGAAGCAAACTGAATCTAGAATGCCTGCACCTTTAGTGAAGACTGCATTCACTGTAAACGCTGCATATGTAGGCCTCAATCGTAAATTACCTTTACATTTATATCGCTCCAGCGATACAGATTCAATACAGCCCTAATTCTATTTCCAAACGTCTTCAGGTGTAAGTTTTCATCAGTTAATGCAATTGACAGTAATCTGCATTACTAAAAGGAGAAACCTATCAGTCTCTTCTTACGGGCACATTGTTCACAGGAACATAACTCTACACACGTTTGACACGTATGTATAGGCTATTATTTGATTTGGTTAAGACATTATTTCAGACCAAAGAACAAAGAATTCCCGAACCAAGTAGGTGAAAAATCTGTCGACGTGCCCTTGAGCAAGGCACTTACCCTAATTGCTCCTTGAAGTCGCTCTGGATAAGAGCATCTGCTAAATGAAAAATGTCAATGTAAAAGTGAGCAACATTTATTTTTGAGCTTGGTAGATATTAATTTCAGGTTCTCCAGACAGACTTTTATAATGTGTCAGCAAAGACCTATTTTTTTTTTTTAAATGGTGAACCTCAATGTGGTGGTTTCGCTGTATTACCAACTTAACATTTATTTTCCTTTTACAGGATATCTGAGCAGATGTCTTCAGTTACGTCAAGTCTCTCTAGTGCTTTAGGTCGGAAGAACTACAACCACAAATGGTAAATAATTTTGGGGAAAATAATTGGCGGGTGCTTATTTATGTTCACCGTGTGAATTATACACATGTAAAATGGAAAAGTGTTTATTGCATATCCCAACTCATCCGGCGACTTCCTCAGAGAGTGTGTTAACGGCCAGGGTCAGCCACTATCAACGACGACCCTGGAGCAGTTAGGGTTAAGTGCCTTGCTCAAGGGCACATCGGCAGATTTTTTGCCTTGTTGGCTCTAGGATTCAAACTAGTGACCTTTCGGTTACTGGCACAACACTAACCGCTAGGCTACCTGCCGCCCATTTAAGGTGAAAGTTATGTTGTCTGTGCCTTATGTTTACAGTGGTCAGAGTGAAGTTTCCTCTCTTCAGTTTCTCTCTCTCTTTTCTAATCATGGAGTTTGGTTGGAGAGTGAGGTAACGACAGCAGTGTTCTTTTTTTCTCTCCAGACTCTCTGGTCAGGGTAAATCATGTAATTAACACAGAAACAGCCAGAACTCTCTGCCTGAAGCTGTAAATACAATCCACTGTAAATGCGTCTCGAATGCACCCTATTCCCTATGGCCCTAGGTCAAAAGTAACGGGGAAAGTAAAGGGAATAGGGTTGCCATTTGAGATGCAGCCCATGTTAGAAGTCCAGCAAAAACATTACAGAGGATGTGGCTTTGGAGTCCTGTATAACGGTTACCGAACATAGACTAACATTTTGTTAATGAAATCACATAAAAAAAATGTGCATTTTCAATTCATATTAAACACACTAAGATTCAAATTTAAGTTAAGCATTTCACTGTACCTGTGTGCATGTGAAAAAATACTATTTAATTAAAATGAAATATAGTTCATTCCATGTTGTAACTTTTGTCTAATGTGACTTACCCTTCAGTATTTAAAGGGCTAGACGGGACACTCTTTATAAAAAAAATATGTACACTATACTTACAGGTAATGCTTTACAACATCCACTTTCTGTTTGCACGCAAGTGGTTAACCAACACTGGCCTGCTAAGATATTCATATTAATGATAGGATGAAAACGGCATCATCATGAGCTATGGTTGCCCATAGGAGTCACGGATGAGTAGAACTTTTGCTAAAATAACTCACCCCTTTGAAAACTGCATAAGCAATTCCCAATTCAATAAGTAACACAATCCTATCCTTGCAGGTCTAGGAGTTAATCTTTCACATCCCAAATCAATCAAACACATTTGAGAATGCATGAAATAAGCAAAACTAGATTCTAAGATCCAGTGACCAGGGATCGAGAATATCTGTGGTCCAAATGAGTATGGAAATGGCTCAAACGTAACCAGTGATGTTACGAACAGCCTAAATGTACCATAATATACACACAAATGAATTCAGTATTTCAAACCTTTTCTGGTTTGCCTGCTTTATATAGATTACTACTATGAAAACACACCACCGAGAAGAATCCATGCAGGTCTGGACTGGACCAAGCCTTTTTATGGGGTTGTCTAATTCCTCTGCCTAGCTCATCCACTGTGAGACCATAGAACCAGACACGCACCGCAAATGACAAATCCCTCTAGTGTCAATGAATTTTTCCTGGCTCATTGCACGCAATTGGAGGTTAATTTACGACAAAGAAGGGCTTGCTCTCAGCACGGGCTTCTCGGTATCATACTTCCAAGACTTTATGTTCACGGAAATTTCAAAAGCTGCAAAAATTATAAGAGGTATCAATCTATCTTGTGGGAGACTAGAGAGAGAGGCGGCTGAAAACATATTACATGAGGATGTATAGCAGGCTGTTTGTTTACCTGCCAGAAAAGCAATCTCTCGCTGTTAGATTCTCTTAGCTACCGCTTAAACACACCGCTACACCCTATAAATCTCACTGCCTATAGCAGCGTTTCAATCTAGGGGTCGTGACGTCATGTGGGTTCACCGTCAAACGAAAATGGGGGTAGCGATGAGAATTTTCCCAAAATCCTGTTTGAAAAATTATTGAAAAAGTATTGTTGTCTTTGTCTTTCAATCATTGTAATGTGGTTTAACCTTAGACATCACATGATACATGAAATTCTAAAAGTAAAATTCAACCAGAGAGCGCCCTTAGATCGTGGGAAAAAGGCCACACTTGCATTGCGCTTGAATCATTGCCACTTTTGAGTGGCTAAGGCCTGCACCCTATTGAACCCACCCACTATTGCAGAGACTTCATATTACCAGCGCAGTTGAGTATGGTGAAAACCATGTGGTGGAGTCAAAGGCAACAGAAACTCAACATCAATACCTTTGTCAGATAACACTATGAAACTAAGAAATTTATGCTTTAGCCAATCGAGAGGAAAACGCTGGACTGAACGACTCAAACTCCACCTTATGCCTGTGGATGATAGCTGTGTGGCGAGATGCCATTGCATTGACTTATGTTGCTACATGGTCGGGGGTGCTTATTCATGAGAACATTATTGTTCTGTGTAAGGTTTCCTGAGCACGAAACGGCACAGGGGATGTTCAGTGTGCTGCGTTGGCCTCATTTTGATAAAAAACAGAATTCCATGGGATCAAATGGGGGTCTTTTGCACAATGGGGCTCCATCTATCACAGACGGCAGGCAGAGGCCTCCTGCAACTCTAGTTATGATATGTGTCTCCCTCTGCCATATGGACGCATTGTATGATACATTCCCGAGCTATAATAGATAGACCAAAAGCAACCTGCGGCAGAAGAGTCGGAAGTGCCAGAAACTCTAAACTTGATTGTTAAAACTTACATTGAGCATGCCTGTTTGGCAAAAACATTGGAGATATGTGATCAGAGATGACAATGTTCATATTTCACAATTGAGGGCTTGGGGGTTTATCTAGGGGGATTTTGGAAATATTTGGGGGAATTGAGCAGAGGAATGTTGTCATTCGTAAAGGATGTAAAAAACAGACTTTGTTGACTTTCGTGTTTATATGAAAAGAAAATTGTGTCTCCTTGCTATGAACCTGACACCAAGCATGCAGGGCGAAATATTATTATTATTTTTTTTTACAGATTCTACAGCTAAATCTATTTGACTGGTCCTGGCCGGTAATGATGAACTTGAACAGCACATTCACAGGTCACTATGTGTCATGATCGTTATAAGGAGTGGACCAAAGATGCAGCGTGGTAATGTTTCCATCCTTTTTATTTTAGAAGGAAAAACCAAGGGAAAAAAACAATAAAGCAGAAAACGAGAAAAATGAAGCTCAAAGTAGTGCGACAAGGCAACTATACATAGACAAGATCCCACAAAGCAACAATGGGAAATGGCTGCCTAAAATATGATCGCCCAATCAGAGACAACGATAAACACCTGCCTCTGATTGGGAAACCATTACAGGCCAACATAGATATATACATCCCATAAGTCACACCACCGACCTAAACCAAACATAGAGATATAAAAAGCTCTCTATGGTAGGCGTGAAACTATGGTAGGAGTTTTTGGTTCCTCGGGAATACTTGTTGCCGTTCTCCCTCTGAGCATTAAAACTCATGAAATACTCTTCCGATTCAGTAGCTCTCGTCTGCATTAATCTTTAAGTTTATACAATGTTGACGAATAATATCAAACATTATTTACTGATCAACTATGCCTAGAATACACATGATCACATTCAATTGACTTGGGACTAGCCCACCGGCCAACCGCGGCGGGAACCCATTCATAAAAAGGGGGCTTGAATGTGGCGCTAACTTCCTTTACAGTAACTCCGGATGAGCGAAGCGAATGGGAATGCACAATCAAAGTAAGTACACAGTTCGGGTTCTGAAATTCAATGCAGTAGCGAACTATAATATTACCATAAAGATCACAACATACATAATGACATTATTAGGGTGATTCAGGTCCTAACAATGGACCAGAGATCCAAATGTGTGTTTGGTGAGTTAGGGTAGCCAGGCCATTGACTGAGCTACATTTAAGTAGTTCAGTAATGACCAAATTCAAAAGTTATACAAATAACTCGCACTCGTTTAGCCGTTAGTTATCACTAAATAATTTTATTGAAGTGAATACTTTCTGGACCAATTATTATAAGCCGTGGACTGCCATGAATGAATGATACAGTTCACACAGTGTAGATAGTTGTAATGGTATGGTGTTTCCAATGTACGAATAGTTTTAATTCAAAAAGTAGATAAACAGAATTAATTCCACACATTCTGCCAACTATTTAAATTGTGCTGAAGATTATACTTCACAAAAGCAATGGCATATCGACTTAGGCAAGAGAATGCCTCTTAAAACTTGAGATTCCACTCGATCAGGTAGTGTGAAATTAAGCGACAACAACAAAGAATGATTGAATTCTTTCACATTTTTGCCCAGATTTCTAATGCTAAATATTTTAAGTTATAGGAAATGGTTTTGGGTCATAAGTGCTCCTGATACAGCATATACCTTTTAGTATTGTCCATGTTAAAAATCATCCATTAGGAGCAGGGGTTGTCAAAGTCAAATGACGGAGGGCCAAATAAAAAAATTTAGCTACAAGCCGAGGGCCGGACTGTTCGAGATGTTCATTTGAAAAAATTTAAATTTACGCATATAGGTCTAGTGAACCTAATTGAACCTACTGAAAACCTTAACAAATATATTCCAATATGATCAGATAAATAAAAGCAAATTATTCTTATGGCTCTGTCAGTTAATCTTTTAAATTTCAACAGACACAAAAGACAATTTCCTTTATATAAAAATCCCCATAACAATGAACATTAAATGAAAGAAACCGGGTATTCAAATCTCCTCTCTTT
>NC_036842.1:56657839-56675020 GCF_002910315.2 Salvelinus sp. IW2-2015
AAATAACAAAACAACAAAGAAACAACCGAAACAGCTCTGTCTGGTGCAGACACACAAAGACTGAAAATAACCACCCGCAAAACCCAACAGAAAACAGGCTACCTAAATATGGTTCCCAATCAGGGACAACGATTGACAGCTGCCTCTGATTGAGAACCATATCAGGCCAAACACAGAAATAGAGAATCATAGAAAAACTAACATAGACAACCCACCCAACTCACGCCCTGACCATACTGAAACAAAAGACAAAACAAAGGAACTAAGGTCAGAACGTGACACAGCCAATCATTGCTGTCTTTTTCTGTGGCTATACCAAGTAGGCTCGTAATTTAACAATTTTATTCATATTTAAAAAGAAATACGCATTTTGATTAAACATTTAAAAGGTTTACGTTCAAATGGCTCTCCTATGCCTAGTTTCCTGAAACGAGTCACATATTTGTATGACATTTAAATTAGGTCATGGTGTGTTGCTTTTAAAGTACATATTTTTGTTCTATACAGACCCCTGACAAATGGCCTCATGTCAACAATGAATATAAAAGGAAACAAAGTGAAACGGGCCTTTGAGTCCAAATCATCAACCTTCTCTAGCTAATATTTGTTTTTCCCCTTTACAGCAGGTATAAGTCTTGGCTATAATTAGGCCAATGCGCCTACAGGATGGAGCTAGTATGCAATGTTATTTGAACTCATACAAAGCTACACATTTGAGTATTTTCAAACACCCCATTTCAAAGGAAACAAGCGCTCATTAAGATTAGGTGTGGTGAATTAGTGGGTGCGGCGAACACACCTGAACACACTTAACAAGATGGAGGATTGAGTTTTGTTGATGCCGAGAACGGAATGTATACGTTTTTATGTAACATTCTTAGAGCGTTCTCTGAATATTACTAAAGTTTTCAGATTTTTCTGGAACGTTCTCTTAATGTTCTTTGGAAATATAGTATTTGAGAACATGACTTTAAATAGAACCATGAGAAAAAAAGACTGACATTCCGACAGAAGAAAGTTGTTTCTTAACATTCTCTGAAATATTTGAGAACATTCCCAATGTCAAACCAGTTGGAGGACGTTCCTAGAACATTACCTAAATTGAAATGAAATGTTACCATGTTTAAGCATTTAGGAAGCGTTCAGTTAAAGTAATAAAATACAAAGAAAATAATGTTTTTTTTGTGTCAAGTTCCTTAAATGTGCTGAGAGTTTCAAAGCCAAGTAACTACCCTTCACCATTCCCAGAAAGTTGTATGCAAAATTACCATAGGACAACCACACCTGTCACCAAGCTCTAAGAAACGTATGGTTCTCAGAACGTTATGTGCTAGCTGGGCTGTATTTTTGAGTGGGTGAATTAAGGTTGAAATCTCATTGATCAACGTCTCAAACAAATATTACCAAAATGTCCACGTTGAAATTACGTGATGTGCCCAGGGGGATGTTAAAAACCTTGAATTTTATTTTACAGGAAGATCATGGAATCCTTTAAAAGATTTTCCCCTAATGTTATTCCAGATGTCTCTTTCATTGCTGCTGATATAGTATCAACAGCAATGAGAGACATGTGGAATAACATGTATCATCTTATCCAGAGTGACTTAAAGGAGCAATTAGGGTTACGTGCTTCGTTCAAGGGAACATTGACATATTTTTTACCTGGTTCGGGGATTCGAACCAGCAACATTTAGTTTACTGGCCCAACGCTCTTAACCACTAGGCTACCTTGCACCCCAATATCTGCTGTAAGAGCTCAATACGAAAGACAATTAAACACAGTTTCTCTAATACGATTTTCATTTTCAGTCTGATTTTAAGTTTACACAAAGTTTACATTTAATGTGAAGAGACAGGCTGACATCAGTACTGTACAGTATTTACACTATGAGACAAGTGAATAGCTGCAAGCCTGAAATGTGGTAATAATTAGGGAATATATTCAAAACCTCATGCTACCTGTGGTGCAGTGGAGGGTAAACACATGTAAACAGCATTTTCCCACTTTTGTTTTTGGAGTGTAACACCACTGATGCTACTGCCCAAAACTGCTTTACTTTAGGCCATTTACCATTTTAGTTCCAAAGATGCCACCTTTGCCTTTAACTGTAGTAGGGGATGGCAGATACAAAGGGATCTATTCAATCCGTATCGRGGAAGTTCAGCGTTACAGCTTGATTTAAATGTAAATGCAATGTTCCCGCGTTAAGCCTGTCGCATGCTTCCCAGTCTAAACAGTTCGCGCATATGCATTTTTATGTTWTTGTTTGTTTTTGGGGGGAGACTGTTTGAGCATATTTTTTTTGGAGGCAAGTCAAAGTTCGGTACCCGAAGTCTACGCCCATTATTCGCTGATTGGTAAGCAGTACTACTCCTAGTAGGAGTGGGAATTATGGACAGGAATCTTCAATGAAGTGTTTGTTTTCATGCAAATGTTTTCACTTGAAAAATACAGCGCGACTAAGACCTCCTCTGCAAAAATTCAGACTATTTTGAGGAAGTGTTTACTGGCTATGTTGTTACGTTGTCTCAAGAGGGAAAAACAGTACTATTGGCGTTAAAAAAAAAGTTAGCTCTTGACGCACAGATCCCTTTAACGAGATCATTTTCGTAAACAACCGCTGAATTGCAGAGTGCCAAATAAAATAAAAAATACTAAAAATATTTATTTTCATGAAATCACAAGTGAAATATACCAAAACACAGCTTAGCTTGTTGTTAATCCACCTATCATGTCAGATTTTGAAAATATGCTTTACAGCGAAAGCAATCCAAGCGTTTGTGAGTTTATCGATCACTAGACAAAACATTACGAACAGCTAGCAGCAATGTAGATTGGTCACGAAAGTCAGAAAAGCAATAAAATTAATCGCTTACCTTTGATCTTCAGATGTTTGCACTCACGAGACTGTTCCTTTTGTTCGATAAAAATATTTTTATATCCAAAAACCTCCATTTGGTTGGTGCGTTATGTTCAGAAATCAACAGGCTCGAGTGGTCATGAAGGGAAGACGAAAATTTCAAATAGTATCCGTAAAGTTCATAGAAACATGTCAAACGTTTTTTATAATCAATCAGGTTGTTTTTTTTGTGTGAATTCTACCCCCTTTTCCTCCCCAATTTCGTGGTATCCAATTGTTAGTAGTTACTATCTTGTCTCATCGCTACAACTCCCGATGAGACAAGGATATCCCTACTGGCCAAACCCTCCCTAACCCGGACGATGCTAGGCCAATTGTGCTTCGCCCCACGGACCTCCCGGTCGCGGCCGGCTGCGACAGAGCCTGGGCGCGAACCCAGAGTCTCTGGTGGCACAGCTAGCGCAGCGATGCAGTGCCCTAGACCACTGCGCCACCCGGGAGGCCCCTCAGGTTGTTTTTAACATAAATAATCGATAATATTTCAACCGGACGGTAAACTATTCAATAAAAGAGTTAAAGAAAATGTCGAGCTACAACTTTCGCGCGCATTAACTAATCGAAGGACATTCAGCTATCCACTGACGCGTTTTGATAAATCTCGCTAATTTTTCAGAATAAAAGCTTGAAACTAAGTCTAAAGACTGTTCACACCCTGTGGAAGCCATTGGAAAAGGAATCTGGTTGATATCCCTTTAAATGGAGGAAAGGCATGCAATGGAACAGGGATTTTTCAAAAATAAGAGGCACTTCCGGGTTGGATTTCCTCAGGTTTTCGCCTGCAAAATCAGTTCTGTTATACTCACAGACAATATTTTGACAGTTTTGGAAACTTTAGAGTGTTTTCTATCCTAATCTGTCAATTATATGCATATTCTGGCATCTGTGCCTGAGAAATAGGCAGCTTACATTGGGAATATTATTTTTTCCAAACATAAAAATTCTGCCACCTAGCTTCAATAAGTTTCAAGCGAGTTCTGCTAGGAGCAAACTGAATCTAGAATGCCTGCACCTTTAGTGAAGACTGCATTCACTGTAAACGCTGCATATGTAGGCTCAATCGTAAATTACCTTTACATTTATATCGCTCCAGCGATACAGATTCAATACAGCCCTAATTCTATTTTCCAAACGTCTTCAGGTGTAAGTTTTCATCAGTTAATGCAATTGACAGTAATCTGCATTACTAAAAGGAGAAACCTATCAGTCTCTTTCTTACGGGCACATTGTTCACAGGACATAACTCTACACACGTTTGACACGTATGTATAGGCTATTATTTGATTTGGTTAAGACATTATTTCAGACCAAAGAACAAAGAATTCCCGAACCAAGTAGGTGAAAAATCTGTCGACGTGCCCTTGAGCAAGGCACTTAACCCTAATTGCTCCTGTAAGTCGCTCTGGATAAGAGCATCTGCTAAATGATTAAAATGTCAATGTAAAAGTGAGCAACATTATTTTGAGCTTGGGTAGATATTAATTTCAGGTTTCCTCCAGACAGACTTTTATAATGTGTCAGCAAAGACCTATTTTTTTTTTTTTTAAATGGTGAAACCTCAATTGGTGGTGTTACGCTGTATTACCAACTTAACATTTTATTTTCCTTTTACAGGATATCTGAGCAGATGTCTTCAGTTACGTCAAGTCTCTCTAGTGCTTAGGTCGGAAGAACTACAACCACAAATGGTAATAATTTTGGGGAAAATAATTGGCGGGTGCTTATTTATGTTCACCGTGTGAATTATACACATGTAAAATGGAAAGTGTTTATTGCATATCCKAACTCATCCGGCGACTCCCTCAGAGAGTGTGTTAACGGCCAGGGTCAGCCACTATCAACGACGACCCTGGAGCAGTTAGGGTTAAGTGCCTTGCTCAAGGGCACATCGGCAGATTTTTTGCCTTGTTGGCTCTAGGATTCAAACTAGTGACCTTTCGGTTACTGGCACAACACTAACCGCTAGGCTACCTGCCGCCCATTTAAGGTGAAAGTTATGTTGTCTGTGCCTTATGTTTACAGTGGTCAGAGTGAAGTTTCCTCTCTTCAGTTCTCTTCTCTCTTTTTCTAATCATGGAGTTTGGTTGGAGAGTGAGGTAACGACAGCAGTGTTCTTTTTTTCTCTCCAGACTCTCTGGTCAGGGTAAATCATGTAATTAACACAGAAACAGCCAGAACTCTCTGCCTGAAGCTGTAAATACAATCCACTGTAAATGCGTCTCGAATGGCACCCTATTCCCTATGGGCCCTAGTCAAAAGTAACGGGGAAAGTAAAGGGAATAGGGTGCCATTTGAGATGCAGCCCATGTTAGAAGTCCAGCAAAAACATTACAGAGGATGTGGCTTTGGAGTCCTGTATAACGGTTACCGAACATAGACTAACATTCTTGTTAATGAAATCACATAAAAAAATGTGCATTCTAATTCATATTAAACACACTAAGATCAAATTTAAGTTAAGCATTTCACTGTACTTGTGCATGTGAAAAATACTATTTATTAAAATGAAATATAGTTCATTCCAGTTGTAACTTTTGTCTAATGTGACTTACCCTTCAGTATTAAAGAGGCTAGACGGGACACTTCTTATAAAAAAAATGTACACTATACTTACAGGTATGCTTTACAACATCCACTTTCTGTTTGACCACAGTGGTTAACCAACACTGGCCTGCTAAGATATTCATATTAATGATAGGATGAAAACGGCATCATCATGGAGCTATGGTTGCCCATAGGAGTCAACGGATGAGTAGACTTTTGCTAAAATTAACTCACCCCTTTGGAAAACTGCTAGCAATTCCAATTCAATCAAGTAACACAATCCCTTGCAGGTCAGGAGTTAATCTTTCACATCCCAAATCAATCAACACATTTGAGATGCATGAAATAAGCAAAACTAGATTCGATCCAGTGACCAAGGGATCGAGAATATCTGTGTGTCCAACTGAGTATGGAAATGGTCAAACGTAACCAGTGATGTTACGAACAGCCTAAATGTACCATAAATATACACAAATGAATTCAGTATTCAAACCTTTTCTTGTTTGCCTGCTTTATATAGATTACTACTATGAAAACACACCACCGAGAAGAATCCATGCAGGTCTGGACTGGGACCAGCCTTTTTATGGGGTTGTTATTCCTCTGCTATGCTCTCCACTGTGAAGACCATAGACCAGACACGCACGCAAATGACAAATCCCTCTAGTGTCAATGATTTTTCCTGGCTCATTGCACGCAATGAGGTTAATTTACGACAAAGAAGGGCTTGCTCTCAGCACGGCTCTCGGTATCAGCTTCCAAGACCTTTATGTTCACGGAAATTTCAAAGCTGCCAAAAATTATAAGGTATCAATCTATCTGTGGGAGACTAGAGAGAGAGGCGGCTGAAACATATTACATGAGGATGTATAGCAGGCTGTTTGTTTAACCTGCCAGAAAAGCAATCTCTGCTGTTAGATCTCTTAGCTACCGCTTAAACACACCGCCTATAGAATCTCACTGCCTATAGCAGCGGTTTCCAATCTAGGGGTCGTGACTCCATGTGGGTTCACCTCAAACGAAAATGGGGTAGCGAGAGAATTTCCAAAATCCTGGTTTGAAAAAATTATTGAAAAAGTATGTTGTCTTTGTCTTTCAATCATTGTAATGTGGTTTAACCTTAGACATCTAAATGATACAAATCTAAAAGTAAAAATTCAACCAGAGAGCGCCCTTAGATCGTGGGAAAAGGCCACACTTGCATTGCGCTTGAATCATTCCCACTTTGAGTGGCTAAGCCTGCTACCCTATGAAACCACCCACTATTGCAGACTTCGATATTACCAGCGCAGTTGATATGGTGAAAACCATGTGTGGGGAGTCAAAGGCACAGAAACTCACATCAATACCTTTGTCAGATAACACTATGAAACTAAGAATTTATGCTTTAGCCAATCGAGAGGAAAACGCTGACTGAACGACTCAAACTCCCCACCTTATGCTGTGGATGATAGCTGTGAGGGCCGAGATGCCCATGCATTGACTTATGTTTGCTACATGTCGGGGGATGCTATTCATGAGAACATATTGTTCTGTGTCAAGTTTCCCGAGCACAAAACGGCACAGGGGATGTTCAGTGTGCTGCGTGGCTATTTTGATAAAAAACAGATTCCATGGGATCAAATGGTGGGCTTTTGCACAGATGGGGCTCCATCTATCACCAGACGGCAGGCAGGCCTCTGCACTCTAGTTATGAATGTGTCTCCCTCTGCCATATGGATGCATTGTATGATACATCCACGGAGCTATAATAGATAGACCAAGAGCACCTGCGGCAGAAGAGCGGAGTGCAGAACTCTAACTTTGATTGTAAACTACATTGAGCATGCCTGTTGGCAAAACTATGTGGAGATATGTGATCAGAGCATGACAATGTTCTATTTCACATTGAGGCTTGGGGGTTATCTAGGGGGAATTTTGGAAATATTTGGGGGAATTGAGAGAGGAACTGTTGTCATTCGTAAAGGATGTAAAAAACAGACTTTGTTGACTTTCTGTGTAATGAAAAGAAAATGTGTCTCCTTGCCTATGAACCTGAACACAAGCATGCAGGGGAAATATTATTATTATTTTTTTTTACAGATTCTACAGCTAAATCTATTTGACTGGTCCTGGCCGGTAAGTGAACTTGAACAGCACATTCACAGGTCACTATGTGTCATGATCGTTATAAGGAGTGGACCAAGATGCAGCGTGGTATGTTTCCATCCTTTTTATTTAGAAGAAAAACTCAAAGGAAAAAACAATAAAGCAAGAAAACGAAACATGAAGCTCAAAGTAGTGCTGACAGGCAACTATACATAGACAAGATCCCACAAAGCACAATGGGGAAATGGCTGCCTAAATATGATCCCCAATCAGAGACAACGATAAACAGCTGCCTCTGATTGGGAACCATACCAGGCCAACATAGATATATACATCACCATAGTCACACCCCGACCTAACCAACATAGAGAATAAAAAGCTCTCTATGGTCAGGGCGTGACACTATGGAGGAGTTTTGGTTCCTGGGAATACTGTGCCGTCTCCCTCTGAGCATTAAAACTCATGATACTCCGATTCAGTGCTCTCGTCTGCATTAATCTTTAAGTTATACAATGTTGACGAATAATATCAAACATTATTACTATCAACTATGCCTAGAAATACACATGATCACATTCCATATTGACTTGGACTAGCCCACCGCCAACCGCGGCGGGAACCCATTCATAAAAAGGGGCTGAATGTGGCGCTACTTCCTTTACAACACCCAGGATGAGACGAAGCGAATGGAATGCACATCAAAGTAAGTACACAGTTCGGGTTCTGAAATTCAAATGCAGTTAGCGAACATATATTACCATAAAGATCACAACATACATAATGACAATATTAGGTGATCAGTCTAACAATGGACCAGAGATCCAAATGTGTTGTTTGTGAGTTAGGGTAGCCAGGCCATGACTGAGCTACATTTAGTAGTTCAGTAATGACAAATTCAAAGTTATACAAATAACTCGCACTGTTTAGCCGTTAGTTATCACTAAATATTTTATTGAAGTGAATACTTTCTGACAATATTATAAGCCGTGGACTCATGAATGAATGATCAGTTCACACAGTTAGATAGTTGTAATGGTATGGTTTCCAATGTGACGAATAGTTTTAATTCAAAAAGTAGATTAAACAGAATAATTCCACACATTCTGCACTATTAAATTGTGCTGAAAGATTTACTTCACAAGCAATGGCATATCGACTTAGGCAAGAGAGATGCCTCTTAAAACTTGAGATCCACTCGATCAGGTAGTTGTGAGAATTAGCGACAACAACAAAGAATGATTGATTCTTTCACATTTTTGCTCCAGATTTCTAATGCTAAATATTTAGTTATAGGAAAGGTTTGGGGTCATAAGTGCTCTGATACAGCATATACCTTTAGTATTGTCCATGTTAAAATCATCCATTAGAACAGGTGTCAAAGTCAAAGGACGAGGCCAAATAAAAAATTTAGCTACAAGCCGAGGCCGGACTGTTCGAATTCATTGAAAAAATTTTAAATTACGCATATAGTCTAGTGAACCTAATTGAACCTACTGAACCTAACCTTAACAATATTCTCATATTCCAATATGATCAGATAAATAAGCAATATTCTTATGGCTCTGTCAGTAATCTTTAATTTTCAACAGACACAAACAAAATAGACAAATTCCTTTATATAAAAACCCCATAACATGAACATTAAATGAAGAAACCGTATTCAACGCACCATCAGTAGCCTATTATTTTCTATTTTAGAAAGGGCTAAATTACTTCAAAGAAAAACAATAATAGCAATTTTCTTATATCCACTCAACTGAAAATTTTTAAAAGATAATGATTGAAATACGAATAAAATAAAAGTGCAAAAATCTATTTAATCAAAATACAACACAAGCAAAACCCAAACACCCCCCAAAACAAAATTTTAAGAGAAAAACTGCAGTAAAACAAATATTAAACTTTAACTTTTAAACTTGAACGAGTAAAAACTCTAAATATTATTGCCACCCCAGTAATGTCACTTGTTTGAGGTTGTATACTTTGTTCCCATCTTTCCACAAAGTTCATTCAAGTCGGGTAACTCTGAGCTGAGAAATCCTCAGAATGAGTGAGTTCAGCATAAGCACTCTGTGTGATTTTTTGTCAGGTTCATTTCAAAAAAACATGTTCACACAGGTATATGTGTATGCCAAACATAACAAACGTTTAGCACGCCGGATCGCACTGGTCATTCGGGAGAAACCCGAACTCCGCAGCACCCAGACTGCGCCATATCTTTTCGCCTCAGTCATCATTGCATTGCGAGGGCAATCAACTCCATTTGAGGTTTGGTGTGAGCTTTCCACGTCAACAGCAAACGGTTTACGCGAGCAGTTCCAACCTGCTTTTTTGTCTTCAAAGTCAGCCAAAGTCGGCGTCCAAATCTAGCGCAAGCTCCTATTTATAGCCAACTGTGCGCTCGGGACGCACTAGTTCAGAGAGCTTCTCTTCATGGTCTGCAGCTGGAACTGGCTCAAATTCTTTCCGCATCTGCTGTCTCCCACAGAGTCAGTTTGCGGTTTTGCGTCACGCGTTGCATTGTGGAATGTATATGGTGCGTGTAAAGATCTCGGCTCGCTTGCTCGGTCTGTGGGCCGGTTTCTAATAATAAATCCAAGATCACCCAGGGCCCGGTAAAAAACCTTCTCGCGCCGGATGTTCCCCGGCCTTGACTCTGACAATATATGCATTAAGATGTCTAATTTCCTCTCTTGTCGATCCAGCTGGTGTGCATGGAGAGCAGATAGCAGAGGTCTGATTGGACCTCTTGGCAACATCAAATCCCTGGCTCTCAGTATTCCAACACTTCTCCGTCACCTTACTGGAGCCCTGGACCACTTCAACCATCTGTATCATAACCGGTTCCTCCAGGTGCGGAAGCTTGTCATGCCCTATTCCATTTCAGCAGCCCATTTGGAAGACACAGACAGCTGCTAATAGGATTGATAGGGCTCCAGGCCCTGTGCAGCTCTCTACTCCACCCCCAGTTGAAGTGGCTACAAATGAGACGCAGAGTGGGTCCCCGTTCCCAGAGCTCAGAACAGACCCCAGGAAAGACTGTGTGTCTATGGAGTACGGGGGCAGGCAGTTTGTGGATCTTCGCCCCTGTGAGCTCCTAAGCAGAAGAGGAGGTAGGAGACAAATGGAGAGTGTCAGACTGCAATCAGAAGCTGTCTGTGTTCTGTACCCTCGCCACTACCACCACCACCAGCACCAGCAGGGTTAGCCAGGGTAGTGAGGAGTCAGGGGCGTCTGGGATGGAGATACCCCAGCAGACAGCAGCTCCTCTGGGCCAGAGGAAGAGGAAGGCCTTGGAGCAGCTCAGCATACTGCACCCCCTCACCTGAGAAGCATTTTGAGGATCTGAGGGAGTCAAGGGCTTAAAGAATTGTACATAGTACTAAATAGATAAGCTATACAGTATAATCTTATTAAAATAATTAATTCATGACAGGAGAGAGCGAGCTGGTTGATACACCTCAACCACTTCTACACACATCACCATCCTAAAGCTTGCCAGCCATGAAATATACTAATAACCCTGGCGACAGACAGGCACAGCACTAGACCAGAGCTCTAAAGTCTTCCCAGCCGTGATGAGAAAGGAAATGGAGTCTCAACTGAGACAAGCTGTGCTGAGAGAGAGAGAGAGAGAGAGACACACTTGGCCTCCCCACAGCACCCATTAACGTTCACCAAGACGTGGCGTGAGAGAGGACCCATGTGGGGGTCAACCTGCTTCACTGCTTCAAAGCTCAGGGCTCATTTCATGTGTAATCCCTAAATGGAGCAGGACACGCTCACTGTTACACAGCCCTGGATCCCTTAACCTCATTATACACACGTCCACACGTCCTAAGAGTGTCACAAGGCAGGTTAAATAAGGACTTATATGCCTTGAGATAATTGAGACATAGATTGTGTATGCGTGTATGGGCAAGACAAAATATTTAAGTGCCTTTGAATGGGGTATGGTGGTAGGTGCCYGTTTGAGTGTGTCAAGAACTGCAATGCTGCTGGGGTTTCCACACTAAACAGTTTACCTTGTGTATCAAGAAGGGCCTGGCACTCAAAGGACATCCAGCCAACTTGACACAACTGTCGGAAGCATTGGAGTCAACATAGGCCAGCATCCCTGCGGAATGCTTTCGACACATTGTAGTCCATGTTGCTATGAATTGCAACAGATTCACAAGAAGCTTCCACAACATTGTATATTCTTTCAACTTGATAACATTGTTGAAATAAGGTGTTATGTAGCACAAACTCATATTGAAAGAGACAGATGTAGCAGTCAGCTTTAGAAGCCTTGGCTCCCATTGGCATGGTGAGATATGATATCAAGGTGACAATCTAACACAATAACAACTTCAGTGGGTCGTTCTCTAAAGCAATAATGGCTTCTATGAGTCAACACAACTGAGCTTTCAAAGGACAAGAAAATATCTCTCTTCTCTCATGTTCCTCTACCCGCTGCACTACAGGTCATTTAGAGTTAAGTGAAGGAAGGGCACTGTGGCATTCCTCCCTTTCGTGCATCCCAATAATACCTCCTTTCTCCGGAAGTGTACAATCGTTCACTACTTCCTACAAATCTAAAAGCATTAGTGGAGGCATGACCTAGAGGGAGTTTCCACCATATGTAATTTCCATTTCCTTTCAAATTAGTGAAGGGAAGTGAACAAGTGCACACTTTGGGAGGAAGGAGAGGTAATTGGGACGTAGAAATCTGTGTAAGGTCAAGGCATGAAGAGGGCAACAGATTGCCATTTTAGATTAGAACTTTAAACTATATTAAGTTGTTAAGATTGTGTTTCCTTTCACCTTAGGTCTCTTGTCCAGTCCTGRCACCACCAGCATCTTAATGTGAGGCCATATTATGGTGGTCAGGAAACAGAATGAAAACATACAGCCACACAGGAAGAAAAATACTTATCCTACTACCCCTCAGGCCAAATACTTTCACTTCTCTGAGTTGGGGTGGTGTAATAATTTGGACTGTGTTAGAAYCCTCCGTTGCCTAGACACAGTGCATGGGGAAAATTGGCACAGATGCTATTGGTCTAATATCTCTTGTCTAATTTGTTCCCGAATGTCACATTTGCTTGAAAAAGTCCCCCATATGTTCAATTTCACTGAGATATTAAAGTGCCTCCCAGGTCAGACACACATGCTGAGTTTACTCACTGAGATTTATTAGATATCTTCTATGGAAAATGAAGGACATTAGCTTCTCTTGGGGTTGGTGTTGGTCCACGCTGCACAGTAAGAGTTTAATGAATAAGGTTTGTTTCATCTGAGACTAACGTTTCGTGACCTTCCTTTTAGTCACTGTGCTGTCAGTCACTCACAGGCCCAGTCGTGATCTCTCAGCCTCACCTCTCAGATGGAAGCCTCTGGCCAATGCACAATAAACTCATGTGACTGCACATAACTGAACACAGAACTAACTTTGTGTGTAATAAAGCATTTATGAGTAAAAAAAAGTGGACTATTGCTTTAAATCTGGAACTAACCAGTCCCCTAAAGTGTCTTGTCACATCCTCAGGGCAGGTTGAAATGATCTGTCACAAGAACTCTTTCCTTAGTCTCTACAGATAACCCACACAGCTGGTGATCATCTGATGAGGTACAATTCTTCCCATATCTTCTTTATTAATATCACATTTAAGATTTTGCAGCAGATACCTCATTTTAGAGTTGTGGACACTATATAAAATAGGCTTGATACAAGTTTATGGGATAGTGGGAGTAAATCATTTGAAATTCTCAGCATTAACGGGTAAACAAATATTTTCACAACTAGTGAACTGTATGTTAATTAGCATCCACAAATCTCGACAACTTACTCAGTGACCACTTACTCAGTGACCTGGAAGATGCTCAATACTCACATTGATTGTGTTCCATTAGATAATGGAATCTAAAAACTGGACTGAGTTTGAGGAGGATGAAGAGCAGCATATGATTTCTCCCCTTTTGCCTACATTGAGTATCCCCCTGCCCCTCCCAAACAGAGAGGGGGAGAGTTTCCACGTCTTCATCAGCTACAGCAGCACTGACTGGTGCTGGGCCCACTCCCTGGTCAGCAGTCTGGAGTCCTATGGCKTTCAGGMCTGATTCCATCAGAGGGACTTTGTCCCCGGCCGCACCGTGCTGTYGAACATGTCCAGAACATGTACAAATCATCTCAATTTAATTAATCATTGGTGTGAATGCTTTGAATAATGCCAGGAACCAAACCTAACCCATATGGATTGGGTTGTTTTTCATTGTGCATTTAGGATTGATTGTCCATCTTTGTCACTGGAAGAAGGACGAGGAAAGGTAGATCAGACTTGAGATGCAGAAAGCTGTCGGACAGGCAAACCTACTARTTTCAGAGGAGAACGTGTTGACGGGTTCTCTGTCCAATGCCAAACTCTATCTAGTCTATGTGTCTGTTGATAATTGTAGGCAAGAGTTTTCCGACACGTTCCAGGATCAYGCCTGTCTTGAAGAGATGTTCCAGCGAGCTGTGTACTTCTTCTCATCAGGATACACCTGCTGTCTGGCCAAGAGACATGCCCCTTTTCCCCAACCCATGTGCAAGGGCCACCTAGAGGGAGGCGTGTGCTTCTGCCAGTTTGTATGTCTCCGAGCAGCTGAGCAGAGGGGAGTGGTCATAGCAGGTGCAGAGTGGGAAGCCATTTGAAATACCTAGGGAACTGAACTGTTGCTTACCATGACAATGTCACAAACAGACCTGGTTACACGGAAAAGTGACGATTTCAATGAAATTCACACAAGCGGGGACGAGCGGCCGCACAGAAGCAATCGTTCCTCATTCTCTCTGGCGGTGAGGGGAGGGAAAGTGGACGAAAATGCGCTTTTATGAAATGAGACTCCTCAAATGTAAATATATATAGTGATAAAAACAAATGTAGGTAGTTGTGCAATACATTTTATAGATAGAAGGATAAGTAGCATATCGTTTTTAAATGTTTTCATGTTTTTCTCCTTCGAGAAATCAACAGCTGATTCAAAGGGTGTGGCAGATTTCAAAACTTTTCCGCAAAGAACTCAGGTAGGATACAACTGTGCTTCCTCGCCAAAAGGAGGCTATCGAGGAGGGAAGGACCGTCTTCCATTTGCCTACTAACAAATTTACACACTCCTGGACCACTTATCGGTTTCTGGGTCACTGAGGAGAGAGGATGGAGGACAGACAGGGCCGGTTCTGGCCTTTTGTCTGGGAGGGGCCACCACCAAGGGGGGACCCTTGAACTGTGGAGAGAAAAAGTGAATTTCCTGCAGTTCTACACATTTTGACATGGGCGGAGAGAAATCTTTGCAATTTTATAAAACATGTCACGCAATTCTACTCATTTTGCCATGGGGCATAGACATTTTTGCAGTTTGAAAGCTAATTTGATTTTGACCATTCATATATACTGAGTTCCCTTATCTGCAGTTTTGTTTGACAAAAACTGTATATTTCTTCTGTGGTAATTTTATCTGGAACAGAGACCTATTTACAAACTCAAGCTCCACCATGTGCCATACAATTTGAGTCAATATTTACTGCCTTTACCACATTCAGTAAAGGGATTCAGGAAATTAAGTAGAGAGGTGACACACGGCGTTCTCAGAGGGTTTTTGTAACAACTGAACCTGACAAACTGCAGGGAAAGTGAAACAGGTTCAGATAATTTCCAGACTTGGTTGGTTTGGGTCAGCCAGTGGCTGCAGTGGCTCCTCACAAACTCTGGGCTGAGGACCAGCAGCACCTTCTGGCTCTCCTGGATGCAGTTGGACATGTTCTCCAGCACGGTGCGGCCGGGGACAAAGTCTACCTTGTGGTAACAGACCTGCAGGCCATAGGACTCCAGACTGCTGACCAGGGAGTGGGRCCAGCACCAGTCAGTGCTGCTGTAGCTGATGAAGACGTGGAAACACTCCCCTTTCTTTGTTAGGAAGGGGCAGGAGGACACAGTGTAGGCAACAGAGGATAAATCCTCATCCTCCATTATCTAACTAAATAAAAGTTATATAAATCTTCTGGAATCCTTTTTGATGAAGAATCACAGCACAATTTTCAATCGCCCCAAAAGTGGATTAAAAGAAAGAACWCTGATTTCTAATTGTGGTTCTGAAAAGAGACCACTGGTACACATACTGTACAGCGCAATGCCGTTGGGGGTACGCCAAATAAAATTTGTGATTCACATTGTTTTGGAAATAATAAATTAATAAAATTAATTCTTCACATTTTCAATCAGTCCATTTAGTAAGGCCGACGTCCACAGAGACACATACCAGCTCTACTGGTAGTACTGCTAATACCAGCATTACTACACCTGCACCTATTGACAACGAGCACCTCCAATGCTAGCATCAGTAATTCTACATTTGTTGTTAGCCCAGCTAGCATGGACACTGACAGTTGTGAATCTGATGCAGCCAAAGAGCTACTGCCCCCTTACCCAGGAAAGCACCGAACAACAGACAGGGACATTGGACCATCGAAGAGGCGCAAATATGATGAGAACTACATTGATTTGGGGTTCACTTACATTGGGAGTAGTGCCTTTCCTCAGCCTCAGTGTGTTATATGTGCAAAAGTACTATCTCACAACTCAATGAAACCTTCACTCTTGCGCAGACATTTAGAAACAAAACATGCCAATTTGAAAAATAAGCCACGGGAGTTTTTTGAGCGAGAATTTGGACGACTTTCGAGTACTAAGACATGTATTAAAGCAACAGATACCATTAACCTTAAATAACGTTCCCAAGGAAAACTGACTATTTCTCAGGTCCAGATCGTAGAATATGCATATAATTTACAGATTAGGATAGAAAACACTCCAAAGTTTCCAAAACTGTCAAAATATTGTCTGTGAGTATAACAAAACTGATTCTGCAGGCGAAAACCTGAGGAAATCTAACCCGGAAGTGATTTTTAAAATTTAAAATCTGTGTTTCCTGGCCCGTCTTTCTTCCATTTAAAGGGGTATCAACCAGATTCCTTTTCCAATGGCTTCCTCAGGCTGTGACCAGGCTTTAGACATAGTTTCAGGCTTTTATTTTGAAAAATGAGCGAGATTTTTCAAAACTAGTCAGGTGTCCTCTGATTAGTTCCTGTGCGCGAGATGGGTAGCTCTCCATTTTCCTTTCTCTCTTTTATTGAATAGGTTACGTCCGGTTGAAAATATTATCGATTATGTTTGTTAAAAACAACCTGAGGATTGATATAATAAAAACATTTGACATGTTTTACGAACATTACGGATACTTTTTTGGAATTTTCGTCGAATGGAACGAGGCTTTGGTTTTCTGAACATAACGCGCAACCCAAATGGCGTTTTTTTGTTATAAAAGTAAATTTTATCGAACAAAAAAACATTTGTTGTGTAACTGGGGTCTCGTGAGTGAAACATCCGAAGATTATCAAAGGTAAGCGATTAATTTTATTGCTTTTCTGACTTTCGTGACCATGCTAATTTGGGGCTAGCTGTTGTAGCATTGATTGATACACTCACAAAAGCTTGTTGCTTTCGCTGCAAAGCATATTTTCAAAAACTGACACGATAGGTGGATTAACAACAAGATAAGCTGTGTTTTGGTATATTTCACTTGTGATTGCATGATTATAAATATTGTTGGG
>NC_036842.1:57009586-57230455 GCF_002910315.2 Salvelinus sp. IW2-2015
CACACACACACACACACACACACACACACACACACACACAGAGGCCATGATTAGCACTCTTCTCCACTTGCTGTCTTGTCTTTGATGTACCCCGCTCTGTACGAGGGGCAGTTCACCCTGGGTCATTATAATCTCGTCAATTTACTTTGTGGCCCAGCGGAGCAGAGCATTCGCCCTGTCCTCCAGGGCCTGCTCTCTCCTCTCGCTGCTGCAGGCCGAAGTATTATAAACTTGGAGAACATTTTGTGGCTTTGGCCTGGACCAAAGCAAAACTTGGACCCAGCCGCTAATTGCTAATTACAAGCCCCTACCCAGTGGCGGCTTTACTTTTTGTCAGGGGCTTTTCCCCTCTCTCCATGTAAGGAGCCGTGCAACCCGAGCCAGGTTCTGGCCTGGGGTTGAGCTGCAGCCTATAGGTCCCACGAGGAGAGATAATGAACCACTATGTAGCTACATTATATATTATACTGGAGCAGTGGTGGACGTTCACTGGACCTATACATGTTACTCTTGGAAACCAGAGCCAAATCATGTAGGCACTGGCCAGCTACTTACAGGGTGACTTACATTGCATAAACTTCTGTTTGAAGCCCATCCACACGAGACTATATAAGCGGCATACAGGGTATTTTGGCTGTTTAGACTAGGTTCATGGAGAAGCTGAGTTCATTGGGAAGAGCATGATACATCCTCACACTCCACCAAGCTGAGGAGATAACAGCTGACGTTGAGTTGTAGAATTTGTTTTGATATGTTTCGTAACCAGGACCTCTCTCGTCGTCTCCAGGGCATTGATGATTTAAAGACGGGGCTCTGTCCCTGGTGCTTGGTGGTGAAGAAGCAGTTCCTCTCAGATTCCAGTACAGGTTCCTGGCAGTGTAGCGGCCCTGTAGTTGTAGGTATGCTGGTGGGTGGCGTTTGTTTCAGCGGGGTCTCCCCTTGAGCTGCCACTGATTAGACTGTGAAATAAACAGTCTTAAATAATGGGATGAGAGCAGCTTGGACCGGTTGGGAGTTGTCTAGTCATGTTCTTCACAATTTAGGAGACTTTTAGAACCCCCCTCGTACCATAAATTCTCCACAGGAGATTATCAGATACGAAGCCGGGGACACACGCTCAACAAATCCAAAATATTTTCCCGCGAGCAGGTCGTGCATCATTCTCCCATCTCCTCTTAGTATTTCATATTTCACTCCTCTTCTCTCCGCAACAAAACACAACCGGTGGCATCAGAAACGAAACCATCAACGTCTACCAAAGCCTCCAGCAGGCAGCTACAATCTGCCTGCTATGTGATCTTTGGCCGTCATTGTTTTATTATTCTTGCTAGCCACATTCAGTACCATTGTTTTTTTGATGTCGAACACTATACCCAGCATCCCCCGCTGTAGTCGGACAGATCGTGTTTGTGTAGCGGCCGTTTCACAGGCCCTGCTGAGTTCTTGATTGTGCGGTTGTACTTCTCCCTTTTGAAGAGGATGCCCTGTCATTGTGATCACCAGGGGAGGAACTGAAGGCGGTTGGTGCCTAAAGGCTTTTTATAGTCTCACCCCTAAAGGTCAGAGGGTGTGTGTGTTTTTCTTCTCTTAGCAGGGCGAGGGTTGAGCGCTCCGACACCATCCGCTGTGTGAAGTCCTGCCAGCCCAACGACATCGGCTGTGTCCTGGACCCCGTACACTCCGTCTCCCACACCGTCATCTCCCTGCCCACCTTCAGGGAGTTCACCAAGCCAGAAGGTAGGGGCGCAATCTCAGACACTCATTTGGATTACAGCTAACTTTTTTTTCTTCATACCCAGTGGTTTTTTTTCACTGCATGTTATATATAAAAAAAATACTTGCAAGTGTAGTCCTTTTTATGTTACCTCTTGCCCAAAATCAGCCAATGCTTAAGAGTGTTGTTGACAGTGTACTTGTAATGTCGTGCACCAGACACGTCCTCCCAAACTCAGTATATATTTGAGCTGTGTTCATTCAAAGCCTGGGGATGAGGTTAATGTACTGGTAACACTATCAAGTATTGGCTAGCCGCTAGCCCAAAACCAATGACTAAGTGTCACTTAGGATGGATCTGACTGACTGACCACTGTAATCACACACAGACAAACCGAGACAAACTTAGACCTACATGTGGTGCATGTTTCAGACACACTCATCCTCAACTTCATGGGAAGTTAAATCCTTGTTGTTTCTCATGAGCTCCTCGTCGGGGTGTTTAGGAATTGCAGGCCTCCAACTGAACAACAGCACTGAACACCCATTTGCCCCGTCATAACCTCCTCTGCACACAATAAACCCAGAGCTCAGCCGCCTCCCATTTAATTGTCTTCCCCCGAGGAGAAGTTGGCACGAGCTTGGCTGTTTCAATCCCAGCCTGATTATGAGGGTTTAAAGCTCTGCAAAGCTCTTTTGTCTCTAATGGTTATCTTCTTCCAACAGAGATCGTTTTCCTGAGAACCATGTCGCCGGCGCACTCCTCCCCCCAACTCAGCTCTGACATTGTCTTCGACATTCTGGAGGGGAACGTCCAGAACTCCTTCGACATCGTCAAGCGACAGGAGCATGGCATGATTGTGGGTGAGTGGAAAGAAAGAAGGAGGGAAGGTGGCTAGGAACAGATTGTGGGTGAGTGGAGCGAAGGGATGCAGCTAGCTAGGCCATACGTCGCTTGACTTGGGTATTACGGTATACGTAACTCCTCAAATGACTAGGGACAAATAACAATAGCAGGAGACCACTATGGGTTCTCCCTAGTCCCGAGTCCTGGACGGATGGATATTTAATTTGCTCTGAGACCCCCCAAAAATGTGTGGTTTTCTGACCTAATTTCGCATTACGAAAAGGCTTCTTTTTTTCTCCTTCTTTTTTTTAACCAAACGCATATGTGTCTCCATGTGAGAGCAGAGTGGGGAGGAGAAGAAAGAGAAGCCTTGGATTGAAAAGCATGAAATTCTCCGTCATAAGGATGCTCCTGTGACATAAGTACATCTGACACGCACTTCTAATAACATTTGCACTCTGGTGGCATTTGGGAGCTGTCAGCGTCTTCCGTGGGCCTTTATGTCTCCCTCTAGAGAGCTGTCCTTTGGGTTGTCCTCGGAGACCAATGAAGGACGGCTTTCTCTTCTTTCTCCACCAAACATTTGGCGTCAGTTTGTCCCACTCTTGTGGGAAGGCACCATTTAATGAACTTATTGACCGCCATGTTTTTTCCACTCCTCTTAAGCAACAAAGCCCTTCTTCTCCCTGACAGATTATTGTGGCTACGATGTACAGAGATGGCCTTATACTTTTGCATATCAAGCAGTCTGGATGTGCATAATATATTTCCATGTGCGTGTGTACATGTCTATGACTAATATCAGTCCTTATACAGGCCTTGAGGCAGTCATGGACACTAGTGGCAATCAAGGCTCAGATCTAAGTCTGTTTATGTAAAACAGAGAGGAGAGGAGCCCTAATGGGTGTGACTACATGTGGAGCCTCTGTAGTTTAGGAGCCCATCCCTCTACTGTGGCCTCCACTGGTCTGGTGAGGATCCAGCGCTGCTCACTGACTCTGGGGGAGATGAACCGAAGCCTGGACCCAAGAGGACGGGGGTGTACCGGTGACACATAGTTTGGCCGTCTTGGATGTTTTGGCTCTGCGATGGGAGGATGGCGGGATGGGGACAGTGGGAGAGAGAGTGAGAGATACACACTGTGCTGATGGATGAAGGGATGGCCTGTCACTACATACATCTGTCTCTTCCCAGAACTGAGCAGGGAAATAACGGAGAGAGTCTGCCAAGCAGTCATCAGCTCATAGGCTATGGGCGCACGCAAGGTCTCACATTGCACACATACATATGTGTATAGTCACACAGACACACAGGTGCCCACACACAAGCGTACACGAACATAACTCGAACAACCACGCAATAGAGTACAGATACGGAGTTCAGTGGTTATCGTGTCATTGCTTTTGGGGGTATAAATGAACTATCCTTTGGTATTTGGGACTTACTTCACCACTCCTCAGAAGTTAAACTGCGTGCATGTATGCGAGAGAATGTGTGTGACTTGCGTATGTGTGAATGTGTGTGTGTGTGTGTGTGTGTATGTATGTGCGTGTGTGCCCAATGTGTGCAGAAGTAATCTTAGGCCCTGTGATTCATGTGGTTAAATGTATTGTTCATTTCCCCCACTAGCCCTCAGTGTCTCGCGGAACATTAGAGTTCTTTAACTGACTACCACATGAAAGGCCTGTTTGTGAGGAGCCACTTCTCTCCCAAACTCTAGGATGCTTATTGGATGCAGCTCTCACATGTTAGCCTTAGTCGGCCATGTTGACGTGCTCTGCTGACAAAGGCATGGGTCAGTGACCGTCTGCTTTGAAGTGTCCGTGTCCGTGATTAGCTATAGAGTTTGCTTTATTCAGCTCAGTGGTGGTGCTCTGCTCTGGTTCGTTTGGCTACTGACTGTGGCTTAGCTCTGTAGCTAGCTGACGTGTAAACTATCTGTACGAGTTGCGTATAAATCTACTTTGTGAGTGAGAGGAAAGTCCTCCTTTGTATTCACCAATAGCGCTTTTAATAGACTGACCACTTTGACCAGGGTAAAACCATTTAAGTTTGGTACACTGCTACTTTGGGAAAGTGATTCTGAGTTGGGGCTCTGTTTCACACGGTGACGCACAGTCTCACCCACTCTCACACACACACACACACTGGCTATACAACGAGCCACACACTGCGAGAGAGCCGCACCACTCTTCTCTAGTCATCTATCAGTGTCATAGGAGAGGTTTTCCCAGCTCTGTCACGTCTGGGTGACAGCCTTGACAGCCAGCCGCATCTGTGCAAACACATCAACCCCCCAACGCTCGGGAAAACATGATCACAACCAATTAAACACTCACCGAATCCAATGTCCTGGAGCCCAGTGACTAGCCCAGCACCATGTACTGCCACGACCGCACAACAGACGCTGTGTGGTCGTGGCAGTACGTGGTGTCTTACGCCACTACAGGTAGAGATAAAGTAGATCCAGCTTGATGGTATGTCATGACTGGCACATCAGATGACGCATATTCGGAAAGACAAACGGTGAAGGAAGAGGTATGCATTACTGAGACGATCTTGCACTATCACACGTGCACTTCTGATTTGGTCAGATTGAGGACGACGTCTGTTTGAAGGGACATGATAGGATGATTGATTCTGGCAGCCAGCAGGTGGACTGCGGAGCTACTCCATTTAAAAACAAGGGTTTTGTGGTTCTGTGGTCTGCAGCACAGGGAGCAGGTGGTGGTCCAGAATCAGGGGCTTTCCTCTGCTGCAGCTTGTGGTGATGGTAGTGATGTGTGTGCCCATGTGTGTATATGTGTGTGTGTGTGGTGTGCTACAGATTGACGGTGGTCTCTCCAATGGTCTTCCATGGTGTTGGTGGTTCCCCTTGTTTGACTTCCTCTCCCAGGCCATGCTTTCCCAGTGGGACTACTATTGTTTTAACACCACTCCCAGTGAACGCATGGTGTGGATGGACTGAGCTCACGTCATGCTCATGTTAGCAGGCAAAGGTAGCTATGGCTTGGCTGGGGCTGGTACTGAGGGTGGGACTGAAGATGAGAATAGGGATGGGGCTGGGCTGGAGTAGCAACATGTGATCTATATTAGAGAAGAAAGAGGGTGGGAGTAGCATCTCCAGATTCTCCACAGAAGGGTTCAAAGCTTTCCTTCTGGCCACCATGAGTGGGGAAGTGAGCAAACCATCGCAGGGATAGTTCCTAAACCTCATCCTTTGGTGACGCTAGTATCTTCCGACAGTAGGTCTAAACCACCAACAATGGTCCCTATAAAGCTTCCCTGGACTGGCCAGAGGGCCCAGAAGCCACAGCTTGATGCCAACCATTGTAGAGAGCAGGTAGAAAAATGCTTGTGGTTCAATTCTTCCCAAACAATTTGGAATGCCTAATTTCGATGTTATTGGCATGGAGATGGCGGGCTGTGAAGGGAACCATGGAGTAAGTAACCTGTCTGTGTCTGGCCAAGTAGCCTACTATATGTGGCCATGGGTCAAGATGTCTTCCACAGTAGCTGGTGTAATTTGGGCGTGGTGTGTCAAATATTAGCAGAGTGTTACTGTGGAAGAGTGGGGCTTGAGGCTTAAGTCTAGGAATGTGTCTGAAATGGCAGCGTATACTGTATAGTGCACGAGGGTGATTCCTCACTAAACTAGAACAAAAAAAGACCATGATTTTCTGAATTTCACAAAGTCCTTTGGAGGAAGGATTGTTCACATTTATTTGACATGTGTATCTTAAAGCATAATTGAGAAATAGTTAATTAAAGTTTGAATATTTGTGACATTTTGGCCTTACCCAGGCCTGCTTTAAAACTCCATAATGTTTAATCGGTAGGTGCTACAAAGCTGTTGGTGTCATATGACACTTTAGCGCTTGCTATGTAATATGAGTATTATTTTTTATTTCAACCACACATTTCTTACGTACATTTATGGAAATTTAAAAATATAAACATGAATATTGAAAATATACCATTTCAGATTTGGCTAATTCTTCAATATAGTGTTTGAAATAAATATAATCTACATGTATATCAAAGTTCCCGAGTGGGATCTATGCTAGTTTTAAAGTTACGGCCCATTTTATACAGAGAAATTGGCATAGTAGGCAATATAACCAATCACAGCTCTCCTTTTATTTGTATCAGTGCTCATCCATCATCGACCATTTTGAATCCATTTTCACATTCACTGTGTTGGTAATGGATCATAAAAGTACCAGAGATCCCACTCTGGAACTTTGATATTCCCATAGAGTATATAGAAAAATTGGCCAAATAAAATGTTTTCAATATTCATGTTTATATTTTTCAATATTCATAGATGCATGTAAGATTTTTTATTGAAATAGAAATACCACTCATATTACAGAACAAGCAGAAAAGCTTTATCTGACAATAACAATTGCTTTTTTAGCACCTACAAATGAAACATTATGTCTTAAAGGAGGCCTGGGTAAGACCAAAATGTTACAAATATTCCAAAACCAATTAATTATTTCTCAATTATGCTTTAAGATACACATGTCAACAATCCTTCCTCCAAAGGAACCTTCTAAGGATACAACTCCCCCCAAAATCATGATCCTTTTTGGTTCTTCTAGTTTCATGAGGAATCATACTAGTCAATAGGTTGCCATTTCAGGCGCAATCTAGTTGATGTGTTGTCTTTGTGTGGTTCGTGTGGAGCTGACGACAGAACTGTGAAGGGTAGGGTGATAAGCAGAGAGCGGGAAAGGAGAGCAAGAGAAAGAGGGAGATAAAGAGAAAGAGAGAGTGAATGAGAGAGAAAGAGAGAGAGGCTGTCTGTCAGGGGATGATCATGAATCATGACATGGCATCAGCAGGCCCCACAAGAGCGGGCCAAGCCCATGAAGAATCCCTGCCTGCTTGCCTGCCTGTCACTGAGGGGATTAGTACAGCTAATCAAAACAGTGTCTTCTCCACCCGACAACCCCACAGCACAGCCAAACACACAACGCCTTCTCTTCCCCGAGTTGGTCTACACTGATGCTAGATATTGTCACACACATGCGCCCACAGACTGTATGTAAGCTTGCATGCAATATTGCACTCTTCTGCATACGCCTGTACATACAGTATGCCTACACACATCCTCACACACATACTGTAGCCACACACATTGAGACACCATGGATTCTTACTGTAAGTGTATTACAATAATTTGCCAGACAGAGCTAACTAAGTACTTGTCTCCCTCTCCTCTGCGCTCCACTTGATTTGTATACAGTTGTTCATCATCACTCCCTACTAGTATCTCCACAGCCACGCAGCTGTTTATTTCAGCTTTATTTTGATTATTTATATTTGACTAATTTATTACCACTTCATGTCAGTGGAGGCTCCTCAGAGGAGGAAGGGGAAGACCACCATCCTCAGTGAATTTCATAAAAATTGAAATTGTAAAACATTAAAAAAGTTATCATTTTTTTGATAAAGCTAAATATATATAAATACTAAATATAATCACGTCACCAAATAATTGATTAAAACACACTATTTTGCAAAGAAGGTTGACAGTAGCCTCAACAGAAATTGATGATAAAATGATTGTGGGTGCTGTCTTGTTAGACTTCAGTGCAGCTTTTGACATTATAGTCTGCTGCTGGAAAAACGTATGTGTTATGGCTTTACACCCTCTGATATAATGTGGATAAAGAGTTACTTGTCTAACAGAACACAGAGGCTGTTCTTTAAATGGAAGCCTCTCAAATATAATGCAGTTAGAATCAGGAATTCCCCAGGGTAGCTGTTTAGTCCCCTTGCTTTTTTCAATTTTTACTAACGACATGCCACTGACTTTGAGTAAAGCCAGAGTGTCTATGTATGCGGATGACTCAACACTATACACATCAGCTACTACAGCGACTGAAACCATTGCAACACTCAACAAAGAGCTGCAGTTAGTTTTAGAGTGGGTGGCAAGGAATAAGTTAGCCCTAAATATTTCTAAAACGTAAAGCATTGTATTTGGAACAAAACACTCACTAATCCCTAAACCTCAACTAAATCTTGTAATAATAATGTGGAAATTGAGCAAGTTGAGATGACTAAACTGCTTGGAGTAACCCTAGATTGTAAACTGTCATGGTCAGAACATATTGATTCAGTAGTAGCTAAGAGTGAGAAGTCTGTCTATAATAAAGCGATGCTCTGCCTTCTTAACAACACTTTCAACAAGGCAGGTCCTACAGACCCTGTTTGTCTACTACTGTTCAGTCGTGTGGTCAGGTCTACAAAAAAGGACTTCAGAAATTGCAATTGGCTCGAGACAGGGCAGCACGGCTGGCTTGGATGTACACAGAGAGCGATTTTAATAATATGCATGTCAATCTCTCCTGGTTGAAAGTGAGGAGAGATTGACTTCATCACTACTTTTATCTGTGAGAGGTATTGACATGCTGAATGCACAAGCTGTCTGTCTAAACTACTGGTACACAGCTCGGACACCCATGCATACCCACAAGACATGCCACAAGAGGTCTCTTTACAGTCCCCAAGTCCCCAGAACAGACTATGGGAGGCACACAGTACTACATAGAGCCATGACTACATGGAACTCTATTCCACATCAAGAAGTGACGCAAGCAGTAAAATTGGTTTAAAAAACAATAAAAAAATAGCACCTTATGGAACAGCGGGGACTGTGAAGCAATACAAATATTGGACACACACACACACACACACAACACACACACACACACACACACACACACACACACACACACACACACACCACACACACACCACACACACACACACAACACACACACACACACACACACACACCACACACACAACACACACACACACACACACACACACACGCACACTTAGTACTATAGTTATGTGGTAGTGGCCTGAGGGCACACAGTATGTTGTGAAATCTGTGAATGTATTGTAATGTTTTTACAATACATTAGCTGCTTTGCCAGCAGCTAATGGGGATCCATAATTCATAATAAATACATATACAAACAGCACTCTGTAGGGTAGCACCATGGTGTAGGCGGAGGACAGCTAGCTTCCATCCTCCTCTGGGTACATTGACTTCAATACAAAACCTAGTAGTCTCATGGTTCTCACCGCCTTCTATAGACTTACACAACTTCCAGAGGACACCCTCCAGACTATTAGAACTATTGCAGTATGAACAGACATGTTGTCCACCCAATAAAATGATTAGAGAATGAATCTAGTATTGAAAGCATAAGCTACAGCTATCTAGCACTGCAGTGTATAAAAGAGAGAGACAATAGTTTTGAACAAATTAATTTCTTCCAAAATGAAGGAGAAGCAAAAGAGGAATAGTGAGAGAGATGTCCTCATTTTTTTCACTTCTAGTTACACTTACTTAGCTATCAAATGCAGCTAGCTGGTTTAGCCTACTCAAACACCCTGCTCAAACTGAGGGATGCTATGTTAGCTAGCTGGCTATGACTTTCCATTACAACACTGGAAATTTTCCAAGTCAAGGTAAGCTTTTGGTATTACGAATTTATTGCCACTGGGGCCCACCGGTGTAACTGCTTACTGACTGTACATTGTAATGTTACTGCATGATTGTAGCGGGTTTAGTAACGCGTTAGTTCTATTAGCTATGCTGACTATGACGTTACATTAGCGAATATGGTGAGAACGATGTTGGCTGTGTGTATCAGTTTGGCTTGAAAAGGTTTTTTCGCCTGGTCACATGTAGCTGATGTGTTGTGCATTGAAGTCAACAAGCGAAGGGAAGAGGTGAGAGGAGGAGAGCGCATCGATGCGAGAAGGAATACAACGTGGCTGCTATGTAAGTGAACTGTGTTTACGTGTGATCATGGGTGTATTCATTCCGCAAATTCTGTTGGAAAACATTTCTTAAACGGAAGCAAATGGAACAAAACGGGGATTAACATACCTTCATTTGTCCAATAGAAACTCGCGTTAGCAAATGTTGGACCAATGATTACACCCTATATCAGCTTGATGCAGGCAAGAGTGTGCTAGGCGGTATTGAATGTCACATATTTGTCTCTCGACCTGTCTACACCTACGTTGTAAACTTTCATTCATAGGCTAGGTTGTAGCAACCTCAGGATGGGTATAGGGAACATTTGAACATTATGTAGTAGCCTAAACCTATCGCTGTTACATTGAACTAGGTGAATGGAATATGAATGAGAGTCATCCAGTATGCTGTTATAGAAATAAGACCAGTCTCATGAAAAAAAATAGTTCTCCTTCATCTTAAATGGCACCGACCGCCACTGCTTTATGTATATATTTTTGGCCAATACAGATAATGTAATGAAAGATATCCAGGGATAATGACATACTGTATCCATTTATCAAATATGGATCCAAAAGACATTCACCAGGAAAAGCGCATGTTGAGAAATCAATGTTTCCAGGAAGTCCACCAAATCCAGCATCAACTTCTGTTGTAGGTTTTAATGCTATGTTTCTAGATATAGAGTGCTTTTGTCTAATCTGTCCTATGCTCCTCAGCGGTAGTTTAGGTTACTGTACAAGGTCACTTTTACTACGAGGTGAAGGTCACAATAAAGATAATGTTACTATATCATCAATGCTACTCATCCATTAAACAACCACCGAAAATAGAAAGTCCAAGAAAAGCAGCAATCTTTTCCTTCCAGCTACTGTAGCTACTTTTTCAATGATGTCACAAACAGTGGAGCATGATTGCATGCGTCCAACGGTTCATTTGATCTAACTGTGACTCATTGCTAAATGACCTTGAAATACCAAACCACACGAGCTGGCCTTTCAGACTGGGGGTGTTCAGTGCTCACGTCTCCTTTGGAGTGGTCAAGGGACTGTTTAGACAGCCTGGCTGGACTGCCCAACCGTCGGTCAGTTGGTTGTGATCAGGAGCTATACCAAACACACAAGAAAGGCCAGTCAGGCCCGTGCCCTATGGTCCGGTCCCCAAGGGGGTTCATGCTAATCCTATGCCTCTCTCAGAGCGGACTGGGCCTGGGCCGTAGCGTGCTCTGCCTGGCCTTTGTCCAATGGTTTTACAGCACTGAGTATGCATCGCACCACGGCCAGCGTGTCATTATACAATACTGTGGTGAGGCCGACGCATACTTTTCATTTGTTTCTGGTGTTAAACCCGTTCATTTTGGATTTTGTCATACACTTCCTCGCCGAGTTGTAGAAACCAGAAAACCCCGAAATTGTACTGTTTACATGTAACCCTTTAATATTGTATCCCTCGCAGCCTCCTGACATTTGCTTCACTTTGTTTTGTGGCAGTGTCTCCTCTGATACCATGTATTTAACACTTAAAATACCGGGCCTCGCTACCCCCCTTACTACGCCAATGAGCAGCCATTTTGACTGCAACGTTCTAACTGTCTAATAAGTACATTTCACATATCCTATCAGAAAAAGTATCCTTTGGTTGTGTTCATGAAGGTCTTGGGTAACAATCAAAGAACACCATAACATTTTTATTAGTTTATGTTACTGTGGGGGATCTCACGTGTGGAGCGCAAAAGAACAGCGGTTATTCATGGGAAAAAGTGACATTTTGAAATAGATTTATTTAGCAAGGTTAAGGGTTTTGGAAACCTCAGAATCTGCTCTATCTGATACTATATAGAACTCAGAGGAGGCTGGTGGGAGGGGCTATATGAGAACGGGCTCATTGTAATGGCTGGAATGGAATAAATGGAATGTTTCAAACACATCAAACATGGAAACCACATGTTTGACTCCGTTCCATTGATTCCATCCCAGCTATTACAATGAGCCCGTCATCCTATAGCTCCTCCCACCAGGCTCCTCTGATAGAAATCAAAACGTCTTACCTGCATGTGACTCTATAGGATGATTAGAAAAAGTCACTTTTTGGCAATCCAGGGAAAGATATGACATGTCCTCCTAAAACTTCTTATAACACAAATTCCGTTCGTGATATCCAGCGGCGACCAGTCATTCAGGGCAGGGCCCCACCTGTTTTGAGCCCCACATTTTTAGCTAAAAAAAAACAGGGTTGCCTGTTTTGCATGTTATTTTGTTATTAATATTTGTTTGCAAACAATGTAAAAAAAGATATAATAATCATTGAGTTAACAAACGTTATCTTTTCTGCTTTCTTGAGTAAGGTCGCTCCAAAAGGCAGGTGTTTCAGACAGCTCAGTGCTTTCTCTGGTGGTGGGGCAGCCAGCGGAAAATACGGAGCGTAGGGGCTGGTAATGTTCTCTAGTTGCGCCTTGATTGGCTCTCTCACTCATGGGGACACGACGTCACCGCCAAATCTAAGGGTAGAGCTCTGAAAATTCAAGCCTCTTGGGTGCTGCCATAGAGATACATTAGAAGTGCCCATGCAAGAAGGCTCAAGGTCATTGGCCACAGATAAAATTACGTCACACCACGTTATATCTACAGCAGCTTTGATTGGACTGATACTTTCAAAATCTTAGCCAACAGTCATCATCATGAATCAAGTCGACAATCTATGGAAAATCTTCTTTAATCCTTGTCATATGAAGAGAAATAATGAAAATAAATTGTAGATGAAACATATCGGTGCTCATTGGACATACACATTACACAATAAGTTGGAAATAGTAAATTCAACAATGAGTGGTTTGGAAGGAATCAGTGGCTAACTGCAAGCATGGCAAAGCAATCACTAGCCTGCTGTTCAGTGGAGTGTCTGTGTGGTCCCAAATCTGGGTTTAAGGGTCTGTTTTCCAAGTTTGAAATGATAAACATTCAACATTGGCCATACTGTCAATCCAGCAAGATTTTTGCCACGCTCAAAACAACTGTAAACTTGGAACTGGGAAATCTGACTTCAGTGAGTTCAAGACAACTGGGAACTCAGGATAAAACAATCATCCAATCGGAATTGTAAGTCGGGAACTCGGGCCTCTTTCAAGCGCTACGACCTGAAGATCACTGACTTCATCATGATTCAACCTTGTTTTTTCCGAGTTCTCAGTGGTCTTGATAGCACCATAAATCCAGAGAATGCCAGACTTTGATGACTGTCACGGTTTTCTTCCTGGGATGAAGGAGAGGACCAAAACGCAGCGCGGCTAGTGTTCAACATAATTTAATAAAGAATATGTGAACACTACAAACAACAAAACAATAAATGTGAAAACCGAAAACAGTCCTATCTGGTGCAGAACACAAAGACAGAAGACAATCACCCACAAAATCCCAACACAAAACAAGCCTCCTATATATGATTCTCAATCAGGGACAACGATTGACAGCTGCCTCTGATTGAGAACCATATTAGGCTGGACACAGAAACAGACAAACTAGACACACAACATAGAATTCCCACCCAGCTCACGTCCTGACCAACACTAAACAAGCAAAACACATAAGAACTCTGGTCAGGACGTTACAATGGCAAAGTTTAATGACAAAATCTGTCCACGAAGGACTGCCTCGCCACCTTCCAATTCAAGTGAGCACATCACAACAAGGTGAGTCCAAAAATGTCTTGTATGCTGCTGCATAAATGATGAAATATGCCGGGGGGGTTATGTATACTGTAGCTACGAAAATAATACTAGGAGTATGTTGTCTAGTAAGCTGTTAGTAGCCCATGTGCCTAATAATTTGGTATATTTTCCCCTCTTAATTTCGCCTACTGTTCTGACTTGGTGTTGCCTATAACCTGTTTTTAGAGAAAAGGAATCATTGAATATTGTATGAGCTTTCATTGTTAATGTGTTGTTTAGTGTTGTGTAGTGGCTTTATTTTGCCCCACCAAGATTTACATGCTACAATCACCAATGGTGATATCTAAATTCTAACAACATATGTGTGTTAAATATACTTATTTAGGAAAATTCAAGGAAGGAGGGCAGCATGACTTTAAAACATTGAAGAGATATTTCAATTTTAAATTCATATGCAGTCAAAATGACTGCCTCTGCGCCTCTAGTGTTAATGCTTTTTTCTACTTACAGGCTATTTTATGGTGTGGCGGAATGTTCTGGGGAACAGGGGGTTTGTGCAGCTGTGTGTTTGATGGAGGTTGGAACATGGTGGGGTCACCTCTGCACCCTGCGGCAGATATACTACCTCAGAGGAACAGAACAACGCACTCCCAGGGATAGCAGAGCAGAGCACTTTCAGACGTACTGTAGGCGTACAATCATATCCTGGAATGTACTAGATACACAAAGTAGAGGAGAGATGATATCAGTGAGAGATCTGGTCTTTTTATTGTTTATGTGTAAAGGCCTACACCTCAGGTACTGATGATATGATTGCATCAAAGTAAAACCTGGTAGCTTTGAGGTTTTCACCTCACCACAGCTCGTGACTGAGTGAAATGTTTGCAATGATTATGTGGTTGTGGTGGTTTGGTTGAACCTCAGGTTCATAGCTAGTATGTTGAGCTCCAGCTGTCACTGTAGATGCCTTGTCTTCATGGAGGATACAGTACTCTGTGTGCTGTGGATGTGAAACATGCTGAAGCACAGAGCCCTTATAAGGCTTCATACAAGCCTCTTCAGGGGTAACATCTGGCTGGTCTAGCTGCGCAATTAAAACATGGGATCATTAAGAGGAACACACACTGCATGCACTACATCACTCTGCCACTTGCTGAGCTGTGTTGAGCCAATCAAGGGACTCAGCTGCTGCACCTCACTGATCAGTGACTACATGTAAGCTGCTGACAGTAGAACTGAGCACAGTACCTGAGAAAGCCGTGAGACGCCTACAGACGTAACATAGTTGTGCAATGCCATTTAGATATTGAGGAGTTTTGACTGTGGATGCTCATGGCAACATTTAGTTGAATCCTACATTGTCTAGTGTATTTTTTATATCATGTACATTTAAAATAATGTAACATTTCGCTTGTTTGTCCCTCTGATTTTCATTTGTCCTTGAGACATTTTGTTTGCGGCAGCAGCAAACTTGGCCCCAGCTGACCTCTGTAATGAAAAACATTTAGAGCCTCCATTGGATTCGGGTCACATTTATGATCTGAGACAATTGCTCTACTCCCAATAAAACAGGGCTATTGTGAAAGTGAAATCCATGCCGTATTGTGGTGCTCCATACTGTATTTATAATGAATGGTATGTTTCATTGTGCTCGTCTCGCTCTCGCTCGCCTTGATTGGGTCTTCTAGTTCATCCAATATTGAACCCTGTGAACTGATTGACTTCGAAGTTACATGAGCAAATTTGAACTTCATGAACTCTGTTTCTTCTCATGCATTGCACACAGTGCACATATTGCATTGGTAGTATATCTTGTTGTATGTCAACTACTCACATGCAGTGGATCAATTCCCAAACTCAGTCAACTTTATGTCTACATTATCTCTCCGTATTGAGTGAATATTTGGCACTTGTATAACTGAACAGCATGCCACCTCCATTTGCTGATGATGATAATAATTGTTTCATATACGCAAAGCCCCAATCTGTTTTTCCATGTCCTTTATTTTTCTGAACATTAGTGCTGCAGCACTGTCGTTGAGTTCACACAGAGGTTCCTTCTCTCTGATGGAGCTGACGGTTTGGAAACAATAAAACCCCCGCCCCGCTCCCCTCAGCCCCTCAGCCCTGTGTCACTACGCAACAGAGTCCCAAAACACCAAAACAAGGGGGCAACCCTGGTAAGAAGGGCCCTATTCCACACTCTTCAGGCGCTTATCGCTGGAATCTTCTGGAATCTTCTGTGTGGCCGCAGGGATCCAGACTGACTGGGAGAAGGATGAGGGGAGAGGGGACGAGAGGGGAGGCTCAGTAAGACTGACTCTGGTTGAGCTTCTCTTGCTGCCGCCTAAAGATGGATCCCTGAAGGAATGCCTGCCTGCCTTCATGGCTGTATCGCGTGACAGACCAGTCCGCTTCCCGTCGTCCAACACATGGGACTAATTTACCCTCGCGGGCCTCAATGAGGGTGCCACAAACATCAGGCAGGCCCCCTTAGGAAGAGGAGAAGATGAGACAGGGAGAAGGCAAGAGAGGAGAAGAGAAAATAATGTTAGCGTTTTAGAGAGGGTCTAGATTCTAACCCCACACCATGCCAGTGTCCACCCCAGAGGACATTTGCAGCAACCAGCTCACCCTTGATCTTCATCGTTTGCCCTGTGGTGAGAATGAGGGCAATTCCACGGAAACAGGATGATGCTGAGACTCCGATTTTTCACTTTAAAAGTATGCCAAACAAAAACCATTGATTGCAAAGTTAAACAAACCATGCAACTCTATGCACAAGGAATACTTTTTATTTAGACAGAACAGTTTCCAAAATCACATTTACTCGAAGAACAGTGCAGATGTAAAGTTTGGTGACAGATGGACGGTAAAATCTCCCTGTTTTTTATGTGACCATGTTTAACAAAAACTCTTAAATATCTGCAGAAAGAATGGGGTGCCAGCTATGATATAACACCTTAAGTTTGAAAAAAATCTATTTTGGTTATTGAACTATAATACAGATGTAGAATCTTAATTTGAGACAGTTTGCTACAGCAGGAAAATAATCCTGCAGCAACTGGAAATGTGAATTATGTGGATTATAATTAATGGGCAAATCAAGTCTGAAATTTCAATGTAGAAATTACAAACTTTAGAAACCTTTTTAAACCTCAAATACACTACAAGTTTACATTTCCTTCTGTGTATGAAAATTCTCAGCAACGAAAGAGTGGTCAAATTAAGATCCTACATTTGTAAGTGAAGTGGATTAACACCCATTAACAGACTGATGGTAACAGAATGAAATCATGGGTCTTTGATCTGTACTATACAGAAATGCATAATTATGAATGTCCTTCTCTTCATGGTAGAATTTTTTTTACATCTTCCTTTACATGTTTGGGTATTATTATACACACTGGCTATTATTTGAATGAGCTCCACCTCTAAACAAGACCAAATTTGGTTAGTCCGGACCGGACATAACAGAATGCCAGTGGAAGGGAGGACAGTAGTAGGTGACCCAACTGTGGTTTGTTACTACAATGAATTCCCACTGTAGCCAATTCAGTTGCAGTCAGTATGTTACTGATTTTGTAATGACAAGACAATAGGCAATATTTAGTAAACTTATGGCAAATAATTTCTGCAAAAGTAAATATAAAATGTTGATATTAGTTGGTAGGGTCTTTACTCCAACATTATTGTGTTTTGATGTATTCTAATACCTTTTAAGACTTTTTCTGTTTTCTAAGACCCCTTTTCCATCTGTTTGACCAGAAGTCAAAGCCTTCGCATATTCCAAATTTTTAGGATGGAAACGGTAGAAAAATTTATAAAAGCCTTAGTTTCTCTAGCTTTCGTTTTGACATCAAATGTGATGTGCTCATATGAACTTCATATGTTAGTGCTCATGGGGCTTTTAACATGGAAATACCCATGACCAAATGTCTCTCACTGGTTTATGACAATTGTGGTACAAAGGCTTTTCATGCGTCACATTGAGTGATGGCGTGACATCTTGTTGATTTGATTTAAGATAATTCATCATGCTGTACTTTTGATAGACTTTACCGCATTGAATTGAATATATTTTTGAATTATGAGACCAATACCTACTTCATCTAATACCTGTCTCTCTGTGTGAGAAACCGTTGAGAGAGAACCAGAGAGATGGATAGATAGAGAGAAAGACAACAGTGAAAGGACAGTGCAGTGATTGTGCTGCCTGGCTGCACGCTGGGCGATGGCTGTTCAAACAGGACTGAGCTAAAATGTCACCAGCCCTCCGCAGAGAAAGGGCCTGCTGACAGCCTGGATAAACACTGGCGTTTTTCGCCCTGTAATCGCATGTTCACTTAAAAAGAGCTTCCAACAAATTCCATGTGCATTCGGTCATTCTTGAGTCTCGGTCTAAAGCAGTGGTGGTGTGTTTTCCCCACGTTGTTACCGTGATAGGAGAGTGTCTCTTTTGCTTGTCCTCCAGGGGAGGTTGGCGGTTGGAGGGAGGAAGGTGGGGACGGGTGGATGGATGGAGGGAGGGAGGGATGAAGGAGAGAAATAAAAGCCCGATTCACATGAATAAGTTTGACATTCCTCTCATCATATGAGGTCAGCACGTCACCAGGCTCCAGTAATACTATTGCTGCACGTGATGAGAAGAAAACAACATCGATCCATCCCTGCTGCCACTTTTCATTCTAGAATGTCCCGAGATAGAACTAGAATGGGCCTATTACTTCCATACAGTATGTTACGAGTAGGAATGCAAAAACGTAGAGAAAGGTTTCCTATCCCCTGTAAGGACGACTGCTAACTAAATGAAACTGTTTTAATAAAGCTAACTTGATGGCCAGTCATAACACCCTCCTTACCCAGTACGTTTGGTACCCTTCACTCTCTGACTATCCCTCTGTGTCTCCCTTAGGTGTCGTCCGACAGGTGAAGCCCCTGATTGGCTCGCTAAACATGGTGTTGAAGCTGGCTATGAACTATGTCACCTCTGGGGTGGTGTCTCATCGGAACATCGTCAATGTCCACATCTTCGTTTCCGAGTTCTGGTTCTGAGTTTAGGACACGCCACCACCACCACCACCACCACCACCACCACCACCACCACCACCACACATATCCACACAGTTCTACCACAGTACTACCAGCACCATCACATAATAGCCACAAAGTACTACCAATTACACATTACTACCACACAGTACTACCACCGTACTATAACGTACCGTCCTAACATTAAGAGAAATTTGAATTCTGAGTGCGTGGAGGAGAAAAGGAAGATTATTTAGGTGTTTAACTATAAGGATGTGCATGCACACCATTGGGAGGTGTAATACAAGTCATTCCTGACAAACCCAACACAACACATTGTAACTAACTTTTGTTAATTTTCGTTCCATTTCCATTAAGATAAACAGACCACAAGCTGCTTAATCGCTTTTTTATTGTATGAAACTAAGGCACACTTCCCTGTCAGTTTACATGTAATAGGAATTGATGTAACAAGCCAAGCCATGAGTTGATGCATGCATCTGGCATACAGAGCTTGATGTGAAGACTCATATACTGTATCATGTAATGTAAGCATGCTATCATGCTGAAGACAGTAGAATGTGATTGTGAATTGAAAGTGCATGCGTAGACATGGAGATGTGAAAAACCATTGAAGGATTTAACAGTTGAATGTAACACTTACCCTGGTTCATGGTGTGTATTACATTTCCTTTTCTTACTTTATACACTGCGAAAGGTGTTACGGTACTAAATAAACCATCTTGTTTTTACCTGTGAAGCCTTTTCTTTGCGTGCGGGTGAGTGAAAGCTTCAGATTGGTTGATGAATTTAACTTGTGTTCATTTGGAGGAAAAGTGGGACAGAAGTCATTTCTGGTACAGTGATTGAGAGTGCAGAAAAAAGGGTGAGTCAGGGGAGAGTGAAAGGGTACATAGGCACTAGGAACCAGGAACCACAGCCCTAATTAGGTTAGTCACTGAACCAGAACGGTTCTCTCTACTCCCACTAAGTCAGCCTAGTGGACATGAGACGCTGTTAGTGGAGCAGATGTCAGTACTGTTCTAACGATGGGGCTGTAATCATCCCTGTGGTTGAGGCCCAGGCAGAGCTTTCCAATGCTTCAGACAATGGAGGAAGGAGTGACATCCACCAGGAGCCCAGCCTGTCTACACGGACGGCTCTAAAGGTACTGAGGAGATCATTCCCTGGATTATTGTTATTTTTTGTATTTATTAGGAATTACTGCACCGTTGGAGCTAGAAACACAAGCATTTCGCTGCACCTGAAATAACATCTGCAAATCTGTGTACGAGACCAATACACTTTGATTTGATAAAATAGAGGCCAAGAGGTCTGAGAGATGTGAATGTGATGTGAAAAGGAAACAAGGAATATTTGGAATATGTGTGTGTGTGTGTGTGTGTGTGTGTGTGTGTGTGTGTGTGTGTGTGTGTGTGTGTGTGTGTGTGTGTGTGTGTGTGTGTGTGTGTGTGTGTGTGTGTGTGCAAACAAGGAAATAGATGACAATACTATGATGGTTAGACGAGCATCTGTAAAGACATACCCACGGAGGTAAAGGCAATTAGCCAATCTGGAAGGACATTACCAACTGTCTGACGTGGGGATTATTTGAAGGACCATAGGACAGACACATTGGGTCGACGTGTGAGAGTAGCTAAGTATAGCTGAACATGGACAGTGTGACAGCGTGTACAGACTGTACTGGGCAGAGTATAGTGTGTAGGAGGACAGCACAGATTCCAACAAGCTGAATAATATGGACATTCAGGAAAGGCTGGAGCAGCAGTCACTACTCCCTGCACTGCTGCACTACAAAACCACATACATGTGTGGGGACAAATGAGCAAACATCTCTCGCCAGATTCCCTCTGCAAAGCCAAGACGAGCTGCTTGCCTTACACTGGAAGCTCCTATGACTAACCAGCTAGCGTGGGCCTGATGAGTCGACATAATGGCAGAGCAGCAGAGAAGACCTGTGTGGACTGGTTTGGCCTGTTTGTTTATGTACTCTACTGTGGCACTGTGGTGGTTAGGGCTCTCTGTGTGAGTTGTCATGGTGGTGTCTGGCTCTGGGGGAAGAAGGAAAGCGGTATGGGGACTGAGGTGACCTGATCTCCAGCCTGGAGGGCTCAGTGGAGGAGGAGAGGCTGTGGCAGGAGCCAGGACAGACACCAGGGCCCACGGAGGCACGTGCTGGGGCTGACTCCTGCACTCGCCTGCTCCCGCTTTTTCCTGGCGGCCAACCCTGGCTACCACCGCAACATATGTTATAGGATATAAGTGAGTTCTTTTAATAAATGTTGGGGTATTTTTTTTTTTTAAGGTTATAAACCACTGTTTCTCATTACAGAAAACACAAAAATGTTGCTGTTAGATGGATACTACTAGAATGCCAATGTCCTACCCTCATCTGCACTATATATACAAAAGTATGTGGACATCCCTTCAAATTAGTGGATTCTGCTATTTCAGCCACACCCGTTGCTTACAGGTGTATAAAATCGAGCACACCGACATGCAATCTCCATAGACAAATATTGGCAGTTGAATGGCCTTGCTGAAGAGCTCAGTTACTTTCAACGTGGCACCGTCATAGGATGACACCTTTCCAACAAGTCAGTTCGTCAAATTTCGGCCCTGCTAGAGCTGCCCCGGTCAACTGTAAGTGCTGTGATTGTAAAATGGAAACATCTAAGAGCAACAACGACTCAGCCGCGAAGCGGTAGGCCACACAAGCTCACAGAATGGGACCACCAAGTGCTGAAGCGTGTAACGCGTAAAAATCGTCTGTCATCGGTTGCAACACTCACTATCGAGTTCCAAACTGCCTCTGGAAGCAACGTCAGCACAAGAACTGTTCTGTCGGGAGCTTCATGAAATGGGTTTCCATGTCCAAACAGCCACACTTCAGCCTAAAATCACCATGCGCAATGCCAAGCGTCAGCTGGAGGGGTATAAAGTTTGCAGCCATTGGACTCTGGAGCAGTGGAAACGCGTTCTCTGGAGTGATGAATCACGCTTCACCATCTGGCAGTCCAACGGATGAATCTGGGTTTGTCGGATGCCAGGAAAACGCTAGCTGCCTGACTGCATAGTGGCAACTGTAAAGTTTGGTGGAGGAGGAATAATGGTCTGGGGCTGTTTTTCATGGTTCTGTCTAGGCACCTTAGTTCCAGTGAATGGAGATCTTAACGCTACAGCATACAATGACATCCTAGACAATTCTGTGCTTCCAACTTTGTGGCAACAGTTTAGGGAAGGCCCTTTCCTGTTTCAGCAAGATAATGCCCCTGTGCACAAAGCGAGGTCCATACACAAATGGTTTGTCAAGATTGATGTGGAAGTACTGGACTGGCATGCACAGAGCCCTGACCTCAAACCCATCGAACACCTTTGGGATGATTTCGAACGCCGACTGCGAGCCAGGCCTAATCACCCAACATCAGTGCCTGACCTCACTAATGCTCTTGTGGCTGAATGGAAGCAAGTCCCCGCAGCAATGTTCCAACATCTAGTGGAAAGCCTTCCCAGAAGAGTGGAGGCTGTTATAGCAGCAATGGGGTGGACCAACTCCATATTAATGCCCGTGATTTTGGAATGAGATGTTCGACGAGCAGGTGTCCACATACTTTTGGTCATGTAGTATATATTTCATTTACATGACCTTACAGTAATTTTTCATCCATTCTGAAGGTGACAGGTTAATTGTCAAAATTTGGTTGACACTTATTCATGTTTATTCCTCGCAACTTTTGTGTAGTGACTGACACCGAGTGATATGATCCCCTATTCACTGTAGTTGTATTGACTCAGAAATGTATGTAAACCTGCAATCATTTATGTAACATACAGTAAATATTAGACCTGAGTGGAGTAAAAGTCATCTAACACATCAATTTCAATTACATTCTTAACTAAACTTACAGTACAGCACATGCACTACACCCATCTTCTCTTTGGTTTTCTACTTGGTGTTTCACAGTAGTCCAATAGATGGCAGACACATACAACACAACACTTCCTTTACACAGCTCTCTGTCTACTGCGACTGCTTTAACAAGGACTGAACTGCTTCACCATGGTGGAAAACCAACCCAACACAACTTGTGCTAATTCCTTTCTTTAGGCCTTCATGGAACCTGGCCATGGCACTCCCAATATCCCCTCTCATATGATCAATGAAACTCTCTGTGGTTTTGAAGCAGAGACAGTGGACCAATTACCCAGCGGGCTCCACCTTGACCCCAAAGAACAACATAAAACACCCAAGTTGTGACCCTCCATAACTTACTGCTCCAGACTTAACCACCCTATGACCAGTGCTGAACTCACCCTGATGCCAGAGTACACACTGGATCAATCACATCGGGGAGTAGGGAGTCGGGCCGTACTCATGAAAATTCAGAGCACAGTCTCTCTGTTGTTGTAGCTCCTGAAAAGAACACCATACCGCTACTCCTTATTTTGGGAGGAGAGACGCACGGTGACGTCCGCAGAGCTTAACTAGATGCATATCATATGGAGGGAAAGATGGATAGGAGACGGTCTGAGTACCTCATAGTGTTGCAAACGACCCTAAAATAGATAGTGACATCAGGTTGTAAAGTGGCGCTTTTCATATGGGTTGATGGGATGAGAGGATGGATGGCTTTAGCATGACTCTATTCATTACAGACACATATTTTTTCTTCTTTTATTGCTCGGGGTGACATTTAAAACAAATGTGTTCTTCATAAGAATAATAGCACATTGTTTATTGAAGAAAATAATCATGTGCCAAATGACATACTGGCGGCGAGGTTTGTAAATAGGCAATAATGGGAATTCAAAAGTATTTTTTCTCTGTAGCCAGAGCTCTTACAATGTGAAAGGCTTTTTTGTGTGTGTGTGTCCAGGCAAGCAGCATGGAGGCCCATTCTGAGGTTGACAGTCAAACAGGCCACATCGTATATTTGTAATTATGAATATAAATGAAACGACTATTGATCTTTGGTTCAATTGATCTGTGACACAGAAACAACTCACAATTTGACAACTGTAGAGTTATCACAAGGCCTCACCTTACAAGTCTGCTGAGTTAAAGGTCAAGACTCAATATATTGAATAGGTCTTGATCAACTGTAATCTTTTGAGAGGAAACTACAGTTTGCTCCATTACAGCAGATTACTATGTACGTTTTTGCACTTTGCCCGTTAAGGAATCCTATGAGAATAGGGTTTATAAAACCAGCCGCATTAGCGACAGCCCCGCCATGCCTCTACTAAGACTCCTCTGACATCACCAACCATTTGACCCTAAACGTTTGAGTTTTTCTTGTAGTGAAAACAACTTGAGAGTTTGCTGTGTCTGTGTGAGAGTGTGTTGCTTTGTCTGTGGCTGCGTACACACACCCTACTGTCCTCCCACTGCAGACCCACTGAGCTGTCTGGTCAAAAGTAGTGGACAATATAGGGAGAAGGGTGCCATTTCGTACATAACCTGGGAGTCACCATGCTGTTTTGGAATCTGGTTACAAGGAAACCAGTACACTGTATGTTTTGATAAGTGTTGTCAGACGTGTAATTATTTTGAACTTGTACAGTTTAGGCCACCTGCCCACAGAACCTGACACTGGCAATCAGCACTTTACACTGACTGACTGGGATCACACCCAGTAATGAATTATCAAATCACTCACTAAACCTAATGGTAATAATAACTGATGAGGGAGTACGAAATAAGAGGGAAGACTTCATTTCAGCCAAGTTCCAAACTTATCCACATACTCAGCTTATACACAAGTTCACCCAGCAGGGGTGTCATCGCAGCTAAAGTTAGGGAGTGGCAGAATGACCCCCCCCACACACAATACACATATAACATAGGAGGAAATGGTTTCCTGAAAATCATAGCAGGAAATGTTATGCCCACAACACTAGCGGTTCTGGGGAGGGGGGGGCAGGGGGGGCCAGTGCTCCTGTAAAAACAATTTTGGACCCCCTTGTGGAGTATGAAATCATTTTTACATAGCAAAAATTAGCTATCGTTCTTTTTTTACATCCGTTATTAGACAGTGGCAACGATGATGATTATGAACATGGTATTTTGCCTGCTAATGCCAGCAATGCAGTGAAGAAAACGATATGACAACAATAACGTCTAATGTAACTGGCCCCTCTAACAGTTCAACTTGCCCCAGCTTGGCCCCCCCAGTTGAAATGGTCTAGAACCGCCACTGGCCCACAACAACATCCAATAACTAGCTACCAAGTGCCAATTGACCTACCTCTGTGCCTCTTGCACATGTCCTCTGTTTTAGTGTCATTTTTTTCACTCAGCAGGCTTTCTTAGCTAGCTTCATCGCTCACTTGTAGGTTGCTAGCTATGCCAGATGGCTACCCAGCTACTTAACCAGACATCTAGTTGAGAAGCTTGCTTAAGCTACAATTACTGGATGTCTTTTAAGGCAATCTAATCTAGCAAAATGTCTTGAAATAAATTGTAGCTAACTGTGTGTTAGTGTGTGGAGACATTGCTGGTGTTCGGAGCTGCGTCTACACACAATACTTAATTTATCGCGCTCCATATGCCAGAAAAATTTGCACCTGATTTTTTAAAGAGGTATAGGCAATGATTTGTATAACTAACCCAAGAAACACCATAGCCTGTCATTTCCGAAAGGGAGCAAAGGGAAGCATAGTGGCCAGAACAAGCAAGGAGGTGGGCAGAGCCAAGCACGGACTAGCGAGATCCTATTGGGTCGTTCTAGCATGTATTTGCATATATACATTAGGGAACACCTACTGTATATATGTGCATGTGCAATAACTCAATTCGCGCTTGCACGCCTAAACAATGCCATTTTGGCAAAGGGTACAGTCTACAAAACTTAGTCCACTCTGTTTGTATAAGATTATTGTTTTGGGAACATAAAACTGTACTGTACTGTTTCATCAATGAGAAAATTTGCATAATGTCGGCCCAGTTCCATCTTGCTCCGTACTCTCCCACTGCCAGTCACTGGGCTTCCTCTCCTCACCATATTTGGCGGGGTGTGGAAATACCAACCATGGACAATCAGCTGTGAGGAATTGGTCTGAGGGCAGGGTGAAGGAAAATCATAAAAGAGGCAAAAAGAGCTAGCCACCACAGGCACGGGAAATCGAGCACGCCAAGATCTCGGTTTTTGCATACTGTAAAGGTTTCAGTATAATTAAAACTTGTAGTGATCGAGTCTAAGTTTACTTCTTCAGAGCATGGTTATTTCGTTCGTTTTTGTTTTGTCCACTTTTTATTAGCTACAATCAGTGAAGTATGTTGAAAGCATCACCGCTGTGTAAATAATCTACCGCATCAGGGACGATTCCACAAGGAAACCAGGTAGCACTCTTGTGGCCGGCAAAGGCTTGAGTTCCTCTGGCAACTTAGGGGAAAGATCCCAGTGTAAAACTTAACCACGTTGATCTCGCTATCTCGTTTCAGTTCACTAGCGCTAGCCTGGGGACGAGGACCAGGCTGCTGCCTTGCATGTTCCTACACAGAGAGAGAACAACAAAGGTTGAGGGACGCCGGTGGACACACTGAACTTCACACCAGTGGTCGTGAGTAAAGACATTGTCATGATTGATGATTTGATGATTGATGATTTTATTACATCTATCAAGGTTTTGTAATGTTATGATGAATTGTTGTGAGTTCTCTTTATAGAGGGGTTAACATATTAGGCCTAATTGTTGTGGGGAAGAACATACTCAACCAGTCTAGGTTCTCTTTCAAATACTTGTGTTGATGTATTACATATGGGGATTTGCTGGTTGGCAGATCACAACTAAGAGACCAATCACACAACGTCTGTCAGAGACAGGCCGGTCGAGTGGCGAATGAGGTGAGCCCCTCCCTCTTTATAAGGTGCCTGTCCGCCTGTCCTCTAGTCATTCTCACCTCACTATGACTCCCGAAGCTCTCCTCAGCATGACTAGAATCCCGTCTTTCTACTTAAATGTTCTTAGTTCTCAGTAGAAATCTGCGACTACGTGGTTCCCTTCAGCTAGCAATTTTTCAACCTGGTTGAAGGACAGGAAAAAAGCACACACACAAAAAGCACACGCTTTCTCCTCATAGTGCTAGTTTACGGCTAACTATTGACACTTGGTACGCCCACGCTGCAAGGCTTAGGCTGACCTGGCTAGCTTGCTGGAAAGCAAGCTCACCACACGTGCATTCCTTCCTACTACAAGGAATACTATTCTTGTAACCATGGAGTCTGCTGCCCCTGCACAGGGAGACCCGAGCAGGACTCCTGCCGCAGCACCGGCACACCCATGTCCATGTGGGGCCACTATAGCAGGGAAGGATACACACTCTCTGTGTATTGCCTGCTTGTGGCTTGTGTATGCTAAGGCAGCAACTCGCTAACCCTGAGTCCTGGGTGCACTGTAGGGATTTTCTTTTGAACGCCCTCAAACGGAGACTGCCTAGAGCAGCCCCTCCACAAGGCTCATCTTCCTCACAGCTTTCAGCTGAGGTTACCCCAAAACCCCACCACACCTGGGCTGAGGTGATGAGTGGGAACCCCGAGAACTTGGGGGTTCCCACCTGCTGTTTCAAGATCTAGCAGCTGGGGAGCAGGAAGGGGACCTTGTCATCGATGAGGAAGATGACATGGGCATGGCTAAACTTTTCGACCAAGAAGAGGAGGAAAATGAGGAAGAGGAGTCTCAGGCAGACTGCTCAAGGCCCTCTTCCGCCCTCAGCGGAGCATCAGTGCCCAATGAGAAATGCAGGCTTATCGATGTCTGCAAACCGGCAGCGGTCAGGCTCAGTATTGAGTGGCCCGCACCCATAGCGGGTGGCAGCGCCGAAAGGGACTGGTTCGACGGGAGCAGAATCCCCTCTCACACCATCCAGGGAAAGTAACTCCTCCCAGCAGTCTTAGCTTGCGTGGCAGAAGCTAAACGCAACTGGGACAAACCTTTGTCACTCAAAGTCTAAACCAGACATTTCGCTGACATGGATGTTAAGGACATGGAAGAGTTAGGCTTCAGCAAACCCCTGGTAGTTGAGCCATCCCTGGCCAACCACCTCAACCCTCGTAACTGACCGGCACTTCTCTCCCTGGGGAGAAGGAGCACTTTTCCACATCCACCTTCAAGAAGGTCTACGTGTCTGCGACACATTCAGTAACATCCCTACTGCTGTGGTACCAGGTCGAGATGGGTAATCAACTAGTGATTGGCACAGCCAGCCAGCTAGGCCCTTTGGGAGGAGATCTGTGTCATTACAGATCTTAAACTCTGGGCATTCATAGGCGCCATTCAAGGCTGTGGGTGTTCCATCAGCCTTGCTGTGGTGGGAGAGAGAGCCTTGTGGCTCAACTTGTACATTCTCTCAGACAAGGAAAAGCCAAATTCCTTGACTTTCCTGTTGAGCCGAAGGATCTGTTTGGGATGACTGTTGCAATGCTGCAGAAGTGCGAACTTTGAAAGATAGAGGGTGCCCCATAGACCCAGGAACCATGGCAACCCGGTCTACCCCTCCACGAGCCAAGGCTTCATGGCAGGGAGAAGGCTACATGCTGACACCAGGGTTTTCTGCACTGTGAAGCCTCCTAACAGAGGCCTGCAGTGGGGGAAGCGGCCCTTCGCTGCATCCGCATCTAACCCAGTCAACAGTCAACATTGTGTCCTGTCCACTCTCGGTTGAGCACATACCCCCCCCCCCCCCCCCATCACAATGGGGGAGAGGCACATCTGTTCTCCTACAACCCTTCCCCCGTGAAGTGGTTTATATCTGCTCACAGGGAAGACAGAGGAAGCTCACTCTACCCCCAAGTGCCCTCCATGCCACAGCCCTCCCCCTGGCTCTCATTCAAGTAGCTGGGGCAGGAAGACAAATGTCAGTCTCCACCTTGCACTGTCGCCGAACCTCAATGTTTTGACCCAACCACTTTCAATAAAAAAGTCTCTGTCTCGTCCAAGTGTCTTGCCAAGTGCGCAGAGGGGGCAACTTACCATAATGCCACCAGAGGGCCCTATCAGCACCACTGGCGGGCGAGTGTCATCCGACTTGTGGGCGACTCACCGCAAGAGCAGGCAACTGGCGCACATGGTCAGCCGTATCCTGGGTCTTGTCCACAGTTACAGAGGCAGACAGACTGCAGTTTGTTATGAAGCCACACGATTTCAACGGGATCCTAGCTTTAAGAGCAAGTGGCAACTCGGGTCACATACTAGAGTATGGAATCTCCTCTCTATTGAGCAAGGGAGCAATCAGAGCAATACCAGTGGAAGAGAGAAATTCCACTTCTACACTCGGTACTTCCTTGTTCCCAAAAGGGGGAGGGGTATGCCCCATTCTGGACCTACGGGTTCTCAACAGCTACTGTATCTGAGAAAGTTCACGTTCAGTATGCTTACGCTCAACGTTCTGTCTCGCTTTATTCGCCGAGACATCTGGTTCACTTCAGTCGACGTGCAGCATGCCTATTTTCACATAAGTCTACTGCCAGCACACAGGAGGTTACTCAGGTTTGCCTTTCAGGGCACAGCCTTCGACATTCAGCAAGTGTGTAGTGGGGGCTCTGGCACCCCTGAGAATCAGGAAATTAAGAGTCTCAGCCTCTATAGATTTACCTGCTTTTCCCCCTTCACAGGAGCAAGCAGTGTGAGACCTTGTCCTCACTGAGTTAGGGTTCAAGATAAACCACAAAAAAATATTGGTAGTCCCTCGATGGCCAGGAAAGCTCTGACTAGTGGAGATCACTCTCCTACCTTACGATGAGCACTGGCAGCTCCCATCACTCCGGGTCTTCTGACCCAAGCAAACAGAGAGATTTTCCACATCACCCAGACACCATTGCCCTTTGGGCCTGGCCCGTGAGAAGTTGATTCCGAATGCGACTGGCTTGACTCTGAGTCCTTGAGACTACCCAGAATGCCAGAGCCCCTTCTACATACTCACTGTATGGAACAAGTGGTGCATTTTTGAGAAGTGGTGTGACCAGAAACAGATAATTCGTTAAAAATGGTTCTATGCTTCTTGCAAGACCTTTTGGACAGAGGGAAGGCGTTCTCCACTGTTAAGGTCTATTTAGCCGCTATCTCAGCCTGTCATATCGGCTGTTATGTTGTTTCATGAAGGGAGCGCGTCACCCATGCCCGGTCTCCAAGCCTTTAGTCCCGTCTTGGGACCTGTCTATTGTGTTAGATGCTATTTCACATCAGCCTTTTGAGTCGCTGGAAAGCTTGGAGATGAAATATCTCTCCTTTACTGCTTGCCGTTACATCTGAGTGACAGTTCATCAGTCGTGCCTACAGTTTTCCCTGTGGTTGTCCAAGGTAACTTTGTTACCTAACCCCCGCCTTTATGCATAAGGTCAGTGATAATTATAATTGTCTTAGACGGTCCGCTTCTGCTTCTGTTGTCAAATGGGAAAGTTGCACCCTCCCTCTCTTCCATCAATGTCACTGAGAGGCGTGGCAATCTCCTCCTCGAGCACAACCAATAATGACAGGGGCATGAGTTCAATATGGCCGTTTCCTGTTTGGTGAAATTCTACACTGTTCGCTCAATTTCAGTTTATGTGAGAAAATAAGCACTTGAGTGTGTAGAGAATAATTGTACCATCTAAATCGCTGTGAAATATATTTTCCATAACAAAAAATATCATATTTTCAGCTGTTTGAAGCTGGTGGACCAAACTGAAAGTGAGTCTCCACCATGTTGCGGGGAAATTGGATGCGAGGGAGGGGAGAGAGTTCTTTATATTCAGCCTAAGTGTTGTTACAATTCGCATAGCTTCCTCAAGGGGGAAGCAAAGTGAGACATAGTACCTTTAAATTAACCATATCAGTCCCGAGACCCCAGCAAAAATAGGCTTTTCATTTATCTCATGTCCAGCACTTAAATTTAGCCCCACAATGAAGTGTTACACCATTTCATTTTCAGGACAACCAGAGCTTCAAGTAGAACACAAAACAATTTGACATAAATAGTTGCATTCATGAGCGTTATTGACAAACGGTAATACAAATAATAAATGTCCACTGAAGCAAAAACCTGTTCAAAATTATGAACGCTGTATGTACAGAAAATGTTTGCTCACTGGGAAATTAACATCCAACTAGTCAGTGACATTAGTTTGTGACAGCAACTATGTGAGCTTAGTACAGTATTATAGACACTATACCCTGGGATTTCCTACAATCTTCTATGTAGAAGAACCTCTTAACTTCTAATGACTCTTGTGTAGCTTGTGCACGTCATAGAGCAAAACATGTTCCGTGTGTGAGAGTCTCAACTTTGCATAGATAGCCTAATGAAGCAGGATCCTACCAGTGCATAGGAGAGACAATCCATCCACGGTCAGGGTGTTACACATACGTCATAAGCTGCAATTTCTAACAATGTAATATATTATATGCAGGAAAACAACATGGACAAATCTATTGACTATATCTACTGACTAGGGATGGATCCTAAGTTGAAGTTTCTGCATAACAAGACATCTGCATGCTTGTTCCAAACCACTGTCTCGGTATACGGTACACCCTACTACACCTTCATTTTCGGGATTAAGACACAAAGGATTATTCAATAGTTCACAGGAATCAACAGTAATATTCCTAGGGGAAGGGTTTAGGCCGGCAGAAACAGAACATTTAGCATTAACGACAGTCCCAGTGTTCCCCTCGCTCTATCTCTTCTGTTGCCATTGTTAGAGCTTTGACTGCTTAACGTTCAGTTTCACTTTCTGCATCACTCTGCGAATGTCTTTGTTTAGCTRTCTCCAGCAACCACGCAGAGACAGAGGTCGTCTCCGATATTAATGAACGCAGGGCCTTTGAAGTTGTCAAATAGGCATGAGGAATTTCGGCGCAAAAACTCAAAACAAAAACTTGGCCCACTATTGCTGCATAATAATTAGTGCGTCACATTTGCTTTTGAAAAGCATGCCTGTCTGTTCTTTGTTCATAATCGGAGCTAGGAAAATCCGTCAATATGTTTTTGTTTTGGTACCAGTTTGCACAAAGTGAGCATGGTTAATCGTTAAGAGTCAAGAGGTGGCCACCTGCCAGGGAAAGGTGCAGTCCATGCTACTCAATAACCCATGAATTAGGATCAATTTTTTGAGCTGCCACACCCCAAACACCCAACACACCACCTTTCAACAAAGGAACAAAGTTTCCTACCTCAAGTGTGCAGTGTGTGGAGCTGAGCTGTTTGTTCATAGTGAGAAAAAAGGGAAGGAAATGGTTCTTATAATCTTTGCTGCCAGTGTGATTGAATGTACTGATGTACATGTCCCCCCAATATTCAGAACAGGCCCAATTCGTCGCCCTCAATAATAAATATATGGGAAGGGAGACCCCTGACCCCTGGAGGTTGGGGGCCCTCCAGATAGCATAAACAATGGCAACAAAAATCTGCTTTAACTTTTTCTACTTTGGGCACAAAAACAGTCCAATTCCTCTTCTTTAAAAATGTTCAAACAGAAATGGGGTGTGCCTTTGGTGGTTCATCGGTGAGTCATTTTGGTCCTGCACGTCATGACCGACGTAGCTAGTTCGTTAGCTAAGCTAGCCACTTGTAGCTAGCCAGTAACTCCTCCAGTATGTGTTGACATTATTTCACAGGATCTGGTTTTGAATGGAAGCTGTAGGACTTGATAAGAAATGACACTTCTGTAGCCAAATATCTTATTCATCCACTTTTTTAAGCATTAAAAACCTTGTATGATGGTGCATTGATCAGTTATGCAGTTTAAAGCCGTTATTTGTGAGTTTTTTCCCCAAAGTCGACCTCTAAAGTAAGTGTCCAGTGTTTCCAGATTTCTATGATATATGACCTGTAATTCATTACAATGTGAGTGAAAGTTTAWGTTCGCCCTCCCCAATATGTACACCGCAATTTCATCCTTGTTTTAGAGACACCGCCATTAATTGCYTGGAATAACTGTTGAGGTCAATCTGACCATCAAGATAGCTAATAATTTAGCCTTAGCTGTAGCCTGTAAACTTCATCAAACCTGGGAAGTGCTCAGACAATATAGCCACCTGACTACTAGTATGTCAGAACACTACCCAGAGGGCAGGGCTTGTTTTGTAGCAGGGCCGGGGGATGGCTAGTCTGCACTTTTGGTGCTTTTCCATCTAGACTTACCCCCACACCAGGGCATCGCCAGTGTGTTATGTGACAGAGATGGTCGCCTCGTTTCAAGTCCTTAGGAAACTATGCAGTAATTCGTTTTTTTTAATGTATTATTTCTTACATTGTTTGCCCATAAAATCTTACGTTTTATTACATACACCCAGGAACTATTGGATATAAGAGCAACGTCAACTTACCAACATTACGACCAGGAATACCACTGTCCCGAAGAGGATCCTTTGTTCGGACCTCCACCCTGGACATCTAGTCCCAGAGGCCTACCCAAAACAACGTTGTCGCCGCAGGAGAGGCAGATGGAGCGACCTCCTGGTCAGAATCAGAAGGCGAGCACACTACCCACCGCTTCCGAGCATATTAGCCACCAATTTCCAGTCTCTAGAGAACAAGGTGGACGAAATTAGGGCACGAGTTGCCTTTCAGAGAGACATCAGAAATTGTAACACTCTCTGTTTCACGGAAACATGGCTCCCTCGGGATATGTTGTCGGAGCCGGTACAGCCACCGGGTTTCTTCATGCGTTGCACCGACAGAAACAAACATCTCTCTGGTCAGAAGAAGMGCGGAAGTGTATGCCTCATGATTAACGACTCATGGTATAACAATAACAACATACAGGAACTCAAGTCCTTTTGTTCACCTGACCTAGAATTCCTTACAATCAAATGCCGACCGCAAGGGAATTCTCTTCGATTATAGTCACGACAGCCGTGTATATAGGATAATACAGGATAATACAGATGTGGCCCGCTAGCAAGGACTGCGCCCCCCCCCTCTCCTTCTCCATGGCCAATGTGAGTAAGATATTTAAACGTGTTAACCCTCGCAAGGCTGCTGGCCCAGACGGCATCCCAAGCTGCGTCCTCAGAGCGTGCGTAGAGCAGCTGGCTGGTGTGTGTAAGGACATATTCAATCGCTCTCTATCCCAGTCTGCTGTCCCCATGTGCTTCAAGATGGCCACCATTGTTCCTGTATCAGAGAAGGAAAAGGTAACTGAACTAAATGACTATTGCCCCGTAGCACTCACTTCTGTCATCATGAAGTGCATTGAGAGACTAGTCAAGGATCATATCACCTCCACCTCCACCTTATGATCATGGACAACAGGAATTAGCAGAGGGAGCACCCTCCTATCCACATCGACGGAACAGTAGTGGAGAAGGTGGAAAGTATTAAGTTCCCCGACGTACACATCACGAACAAACTGAAATGGTCCACCCACYCAGTCAGCGTGGTGAAGAAGGCTTAACAGCGCCTCCTCAACCTCAGAAGGTTGAAGAAATGTGGCTTGTCACCTAAAACCCTCACAAACTTTTACAAATGCACAATCGAGAGCATCCTGTCGGGCTGTATCACCACCTGGCACGGCAACTGCACTGCCGTCAACTGCAATGCACTCCAGAGGGTAGTGCYGTCTGTACAACGCATCACTGGGGGCAAACTACCTGCCCTCCAGGACACCTACAGCACCCGATGTCACAGGAAGGCCAAAAAGATCATCAAGGACAACAACCACCCAAGCCACTGCCTGTTGACTCCGTTATTATCCAGAAGGTGAGGTCAGTACATGTGCATCAAATATGGGACCAAGAGACTGAAAAACAGCTTCTATCTCAAGGCCATCACTGTTAAACAGCCATCACTAACATAGAGAGGCTACTGCCAACATACAGACACAAATCACTGGCCACTTTAATAAATGGATCTAATAAAGGTTTCACTAGTCACTTTAAATAATACCACTTAATATAATGTTTACCTATCCTACATTACTCATCTCATATGGATATACTGTATTTCATACCATCTATTGCATCTTGCCTATGCCACACGGCCATCGCTCATCCATATATTTATATGCACATCCCTTTACATTTGTTTGTGTAAGGTAGTTGTTGTAAATTTGTTAGATTACTTATTAGATATTACTGCACTGTCGGAACTAGAAGCACAAGCATTTCGCTACACTCGCATTAACATCTGCTAACTATGTGTAAGTCACAAATTAAATTTGATTTGAATGTAAGCTCTACTGTTATTGTGCTGTCATCAGGAGTGTGACACTAAAGACCTGTGGTGAGCAGAATCAACAACCTCCGCATCATTCAAGATTGTTGCTTTTTGAGAAGGTGTGAAAGTTTACAGTTAGCCATTGTTATGTAAATGCAAGCTGAGAAGTAAGTCTTTGCCTTGGCTCTAAATCCGCCAGAGCCATGACCCACTGGTGCCGGGCCACATAGATGGTAACAGAAACATTTGAGCATTTGGGTAAAACACTGGGTTAAATCCTCAGTGGAAATGCGCAATAGGAGTTATTGATACACTCTTAGAAAAAATGGTTCCAAAGCGGTTATTTGGCTGTCCCCATCGTAGAACAATTTTTGGTTCCAGGTTGAACCCTTTTTTGTTTCAGGTAGAACCCTTTTGGGTTCCATGTAGAACCCTCTGTGGAAAGGGTTTTACAAGGAACRAAAACAAGTTKTTCAAAGGGTTCTCCTATGGAGAAGAACCCTTTTTTCTAAGTGTGTATAGGTGAAGCGTTGGGGGTAGCCTTGTCGAGAACAAAACTTCCAAGGGAGGCATGACAACAACGTGATTCTGGAGGTATGGCCATGCAAGACTAGTTGAGGGTAGCAAGGGTTTAGTGTAACCCAATGAACCATCATCCCCTGAGATCCCCATCATAGACTAGGAGAACTCTGGGCCACCATCCATTGCCAGACTGGGTAAACTCTGGGACCTCATCCATAGTCACACTGGGGCGAACACTGGGCCGGGCCCCCCACCCTACTTGTCTTTCCCTTTGTTGTGGCCACTAGGAAATACGTTTACCAGCAGTGCTGAGAATGGAAACCACTCGCTCAGTTCCCCCACTGCAGTAAACTATTAAACAGGAGATCCCATTACCATGGCGAGCCCAGAATTTCAAGGCAGACTTGGATCCTTTCTCTTACCCCTCTGGCTGAATTAAGCACAACAGTCTGAAACCAACTGACTGCTATTCATTTTCTTACTTATTGTCTGTATCCATTGCATACATTTCGCCCAAGGAAATTCCCTAAGCCACTGAGGTTCTTTAAGCTGCTCGCTCTAGTTCATGATGAAGTCACTTCCTGAAGTTGTTTTCCTTGTTAATTCCTCCTCATAATGAATGCACTTTCCCATCTACTCTTGGTTACTTTCAAGTCATTTAGGATTACAGGTTGGGTTCTCCAGGGGCCTCACTTTCAAAGTTACCAGTAACCACTCCTTGGGTTTTACATTTGACATTTTAGTCATTTAGCAGACTCGCTTATCCAGAGGGGGGGTCGGGGATGAACTGCCAAGTAGGATGCAATCGAGAAGTGTGCAGAGCCAGAGACGCCCAATCCTGAAAGGGTGGAGAGTAGGATCTGGCGGTTCATGGTGTCGAAGGCAGAGGATAGATCTTGGTTGATGAGAGCAGAGGAGAGAGAGTCCGCTTTGGCAGAGCAGAGATCCTCTGTGACAGAAGAGACCGGTCTCAGTTGAGTGAGCTGCCTTGAAGCCTGACTGGTTAGGGTGAAGAAGATCGTCCTGAGAGAGGTAATGAGAAAGTTGGTCAGAGACAGCACAGAAAATAACTTAGGGATACCGATCTACAGGTTTTGATGTCAGAGGGGTAGAGTGTTGGTTTCTTGAGGAGGGAGCGACTCTGGCCATCTTGAATTCAGAAGGAACYAACGCAGCCAATGGTCAGGGATGAGTTGATTGAGGGAAGTGAGGAATTGGAGAAGGTATTCAGAGATGGTCTGGAGAAGGGAGGAGGGGACGGGGTCAAGTGGGCAGGTTGTTGTGCGGCCGGACATCAATAGTTGCAGGATTTAATCTGGAGAGAGAGGGGAGAAAGAGGTGAGTGAATGAGGATGTTGTCCACCTTTTTTCAAAGAGGTTGACAAAGTCATCCGCAGCGAGGGAGGAGGGGGGGGGGGAGTTGCAGCATTAAGGTGGGAGGAGAAAGTGGAGAAGAGTTTCCCAGGGTTGGAGGCAAAAGCTTGAAATTTAGAGTGATAGAAACGGCTTTAGCAGTGGATACAGAGGAAGAGAAGGTAGAGAGGAGGGTGTGGAAGGATGTTAGGTCCTCCGGAAATGTAGTTTTCTTCCATTTCCACTCAGCTACCCGCAGCCCTGTTCTGTTAGCACGCAGTGAGTCACTCAGCCAAAGAGCGGGAGGGCAAGGTCTGACCGGCCGTGAAGAAAGGGGACAGTGAGAGTCAAAGGATGCTGAAAGGGAGGAGTGAGGGTCGAAGAGGCAGAGTCAGGAGACGGGGGGAATGGATTTAGCAGAAGAACGATAGGATAGAAGAGGAGAGAGTAGCAGGGGAGAGAGAGCGAAGATTGTGGCTGCACATGCCCATCTGGGTAGGGGCTGAGTGGTTAGGGTTGGAAGAGAAATGGAGAGAAAATGAAACAAAGTAGTGATCAGAGACATGGAGGGGTGTTGCAGTGAGATTAGGAGGGCGAACAGCCTCTAGTGAAGATGCGGTCAAGTGTATTTCCTGCCTTGTGAGTGGGAGGTGACTGAGAAAGGGTGAAGTCAAAAGAGGAAAGGAGTGGAAAGAAAGCGGTGGAAATAAATTAATTGAAGTCAGGCGTCTAGAAGTTAAAGTCGCCCAGTAGGATGAGTGGTGAGCCATCGTCGGGACTCAGACAGTGGCAGACAACACAACAACCATGATGAACTGGGTAAACAACATCCCCCAAAAAACCCAAGACAACTTGTTCCTGTGAATTGGTCTGTCTGTGTGTCCTGTTTAGGCAACAATGGTGATTTGTGTTTCAGTCTTGTGGGTTCCAACCCCAGACCCAGTCTGTGAGTCCTAGCAAGAGAGGGGTGGGTCGTGGTCGCTCCAGACACAGTTTTGTTTTCCACTGCAGTCCCACTCCTTGGCCTGCTGGCTGAGCCTGGCTGGGGCGACTGACTGACCGACCGGGGACATCTGCCATGTCAATTAAAAGGCATGTTTGTGCTCCATATTTGTATGTGCACACAGATTCTTTTTTGTAATAAAACTCTGACTTTCTGGTATTTCTCAGATGCCTGTGTGATGACATTGTGCATAGCTTTTTTCATCTTGTGGCTTCATCTTGCAGCCTGCACAAACTACTGTACCCATTTTTTGTCAGTCTGTGGGGAAGAAATGAAGAATAGAACGAGTCTCGCTGATGTTCTCTTTGCCACAATTAAGAACAGACTCGCTGTGCGTCGCAGGGTTGGAGAACGCACAAGAAGAAGCTGCCCGTACTGTGCCCTTTTCTCCACTGAGACACTGACTAGAGGCAGATCCCCTGCCAAACTCTCTAGGGTTTCAGACTAGAAAACAACAAAACCATCCATAACATTGAGTGCTCCACTATTTCTCATTCCTCGTTGTTACAATACAACTGGTAATATAAAAGTGTATAAGACCATATTTAACATCGGTGAGAGACAGTAATTGAGTATCTACTCGAAGGCTATCTACCAAATGTGTCATATCCTAACAATTGCAATGTTGTAAATAGTGTTGGTGTTATCACATAAGACTACACTGTAGAACACTAGCAACAATACTGTTCTGACAAGGACATGGAAACAGGTACAAACTTGAAATTAAATTAAAATCTTGATGTATTGTAGTGTGTGGTCAGATGTCTGTCTCCATATTCCTCAAAATATGATTTCTGAACTGGAGAAGGTGTTATTACGTTTCTGAGTACATTGTGGATTTGGCCACTGGTTTCCATTGGACAACTGTACTGTCCTGGGAGCACAAAAGGACCACACACAGCACTTTGCCCCAGGCACGTTCTGGACAGTGCCTGCTCACCAGAGCACTGAGTGTGGGAAGACGCTGGTGCTAAGAGTGGCTACTGGTCACATGGTCTTAAATGGCCACTGGTTCCCTATAAAGCTTTAACTGGCCACTGGTCACTCTCTAGTTGTCTTCCTGACCATACAGACAGTTCAGCCTGTGGAACCTCATGCACTGTGGTTACAGGTTCCAGATCCTGTGGCTCATAAAAACCTATGGAGGTCATTAAAGTAAGGTGCTCTTACAGCCATGTTTTACAAGACAGAAATCACAGCATCCTGTAACCTTTCCACTGGTCAAACATGGATTTCAGCTGGGGAACGAACATTGGTCACTTTATAGCAGAAGTAGGTAGTAGATTTAACCAAACCCATCATTTGAAAAAGTGCATATTGCCAATCATGACTGGTTTACCAATGGATCTACCAGTGGATGGTTTCAGCACTGTATGGAAGAGTGGCTGTATTTTCAAATGGACTGTGTGTGGTACTGGTAATTGTAGGAGAGGGCGAGGAGGCCTGGTCTAAGGCACGTTGTGGATTCTGAGAAAGCAATGCCTTTGGTTGGCCAGCTTTTAAGCGGCCATGGCGGTTTCTACAGCTTAGTCTCAAGGATATACCATTCATCTGCAGGCCGGCAGATGAGGCAATAGCAGCACAACACTTAGGACTATGTCACACAGCCTTCACTCAGCCCGCCCACCATCAGCACTCACTCAGAACTACAATAATAGATTTCTCCGACAACACCAGCTAGGATCAGTGAGGGGTCTTCATTGTGTAATTGTAATGGCTTAAACATGTGATTCCAGTAGAGTTGTGGCTTTTCGCTGGTTCCCCTTGACCAAGACGTGGATGTAAGATCTAAGAACTTGTCTTGCCCTTAGATGTTTGTGTGTCTACTTTCCCAGATTTTGAATGAGCTATGGCACCATGATGCTCCAGGGACAAGTACCGTGACATTTTGTTGAATTTACTGAGCAATACCCGCCCCTATGACGACAGAAAGAGGATTAAGTGTATTGTCTTATGAGAGATTTTTAAGCCAGAGGCTCACGCAACGTTGTGTGAAGTGTCATTGAAATATGAAGGGTAGAAATGGAGTTATCTTACATTGTCGTCAGAAGAACCAGGCCTGTTTAGGACTGTGATCAAAACCAGAAAGGCATTGACAATGGATACAGGAATACAATCCACATTAGCTCACGATCATGTACTGTACATGTACTACAGGACCTAATACCGTACTGGAGGGTAACTGTCGGCTGAGAAGCAAACAGACAAATTGTTACATTACAGGCTCAAGTTCTCACTGGATCAAACAAGTCCTAACCAGAAGGCATGCACCACTGGTGAGGTCTATATTCTGAAAATGTTCTGGGCTTTCAATTTAGCATGCTGTAAGTCTTTCCCTTAGAGGATCTAAACTTTCACATTTGTCCATAAACATGGTTGTCTTATATGGGGTTATAATTGTGTTATTTCATACTGCATCATACAATCACCATAAGCTGGGGCTGGGTGCTGTGCCATAGCTGGTGAGGAGACTATGTGAGAGGTAAACATGCGGAGGGCTGGTCCTCTGACAGGAATTTCACTCTTTGCTTCGCAAATGGCACCCTGTTCCAATATGGTGCACTACTTTTGACCAGGGCTCCTAGGGCTCTGGTCAAAAGTAGTGCACTATGTCGGGAATAGGGTGCCATTTGTGACATAAACACTCTCTGCTGCACCAGTGATACATAGTGTAACCTAATTGTACAGTGGTCACCCACCAGGTCTAAATAGAGGAGGAGACCACACAGTAGGACAACCCAACAGGAGGAAACGCTCAGAGACACAGGAAGACACTACTGAGCCTTCTTTACTGATTGTTTTACTTTGGAGTCATCCATCTTTTTTGGTCATATCCATGTCTTTCTTCGTTTATTTCTCTGTGACTCTGCTTCCCTTTCTCTCTGTGTCTCTATGTATTTAGTCCAATAAAAGGGATGTCATCTCATGCACATTGAAGCATACAGTATGTGCCCTTGTGGTGACAGTGTTGACACAGAACAGTCCCCTGACTGTCAGCCAAAACTGTTGTCAAGCAAAGTATAAAGTTTGTCAGGATGACATTGACATTGACAATGCCTGAATATTAGCAGCTAATCTGTGTTCTACAATTTAATTAAGACATGACTTGGTTTGATTGACTTGTTGTCTTGTGTGCCTCAGACAAAAGACATTCACCTCAGTTTGGCTTGAGATAGTGTTTTGCCTGGCTATAGGCTAGCCGTGTCATTCCTACAGTGCGGTTCCTTTTCTATCCACAGGAAATATTTGTTATTTATTTAGAATAAAATAGTGTAAAATGTTGATTCTAAAAGGATTTAACTATGATGTCTTCTTTACTTTTTTGTTGGACCCCTTTTTCTCCCCAATTGGTAGGTACAGTATTGTCCCATCGCTGCAACTCCCGTACAGACTCAGGAGAGGCGAAGGTTGGGAGCCATGCGTCCTCCATCACACAATCCTGCCAAGTCACACTGCTCGCTTAACCCGGAAGTCAGCCGCACCAATGTGTTGGAGGAAACACCGTACAACTGGCAACCGAAGACAATGTGCATGTGCCCGGCCCGCCAGAGCGCAATGGGACAAGGACATCCTGGCCGGCCAAACCCTCCCCTAACCCGGACGACACTGGGCCAATTGTGCACCGACTCATGGGTCTCCCGGTCATGGCCGGCAGCGACACAGCCTGGGATCGAACCCGGGTCTGTAGTGATGCCTCTAGTACTGCGATGCAGTGCCTTAGACCACTGCACCACTCTGAAGGCCATCTTCTTTCCCTTTAAAAACATACATAATATTGATGGGAATTTGATGCATTACTTATTTTCAGTGGATGTGGGAGTTTTTGCCATGTCCCAGGTGTTATTTAGTCTACGACAAATATAAGCCATAAAATATTACAAATATTTCTTCATTATTTTATAGTCCTATCTCGTTCATCAATTATTGTATTCATTATTATTGTATTTAACATTTTCTGTGTGTTCCTGATTTCACTTTCTGCCCTGTTCATTTGTGGTAATTCCCCTTTAAAAACAGCCCCTTCCCACGTCACYTTCAGCAAGTGACATATTTGTTTTTGGTGGGGAAACAACGGTGCAAAGCTAAGTAAAAATAAAAACTTGGTTGTATCTATTTTCCATGTTTCATGATGTTAGTCTGTTTGTCTCACTTATACATTCCCATGCTGTGAGGCTAAATTATTGAGAAAATGTATCAAATATGTTTGATATAGCAGTTAAAGTCCTCTTCAAGTGTTAACCATTATGCTAGCTCAATCTCAATCACCCACAGAGCTATGGCTAATTTAGGCTCCAAATATCCACCCGGTTAGGTTCCACCCTGTTAATATTATGCACCTAACAGTGGTGAGGAATTCTACGATTTTGGGGGGCGGGGGGGTTCCCGAGCTTGACCAATATGTTTTTCTGAAATTCAAACATGTCCTTTTTCTGAGGTCCAAAGGGCACCAGATAGTATGAATGACGCAGTCCATCAGTGCAGAGGCCTCTAATCCAGAAGTGACAGTGGTTATGTGAGCTGCAACACAGTGGGTTAGAACACAAGAGCTTCATGCCTTGGATGTAAGATGGGGACGGTTGTGATTGATGAGGTGATAACTACAGTGCGTAACCCTTCGGCAGTCGGCCCCATGCTGCTCCCCCTAGAATCTCTCAACAACCCAGGGAAAACAAGTGGTGTCTTCAGGAATATGTGGCTTTTGCTACGTCGTCCGCCAGCCCAAGTTTAGATCTCCCCCCTCCTGCTAATGACACATTCAAATTAGCTGCGGTTAGGGTTTCTTTAAATACACAGTTGGATTCACACAAATTCTTCTCCCCACCTCACCTCTCTCTGGTCTGGCCTGAGCAAACCACACTTCGGGGTCACTGCGCTCTCCAAGAGCCAAGCCAGACCCATAATTTTGCTTTTGTTGCAGATGTAGCCTCAATGCCTCAAATATAAAGACACAGCTAGGCCGGCTTGGGAAGGTCAGAGTAGAGAGAGAGGGGGAAAGAGAGAGCGGTAGAGTGAGAGAGAAACCTCACATAGCAGTGAGGTGAAGGGTGAGCTGTTTTCAGCGCAGTAAGGAAGCCTTCACTATACAGAGTGTGTGTGGACAGGAAGAGCTGGGTAACGACGAATAGATTCAGCCAAACCACCAGCCATTACTGACCATTACAGCCAATGGCCATTCATTCTTCTGGATCAGTCTTCTGTCCTATTAGGTCACGACCAGCACATAGGGAATTCTCTGTTAATGGAGACGATCAAGTCAAAGTATTTTCTGACAGTCGAATGAATTATGTTGTACTGTCATTGCATTTTATGTTGTTTTTATGAGCTCTCTGTTGCAAGCAACTGACTTTGAAATAGCCTGGAAAAACAAACCCGAAGTTTCTCCTTTTATGACCTCATGAATTGAGTCTTCTCGCTAACAATCCCTGCTTGTAGCTACAGGGTTCGTCTTTCTTTTCATTATATCGTTTATGAAGGATGAAAACAGTTATTTTCAATCTTTTTCGGTGGTTGACGATTACTGCGCTGTATTTGCTTGCCATTGGTTGTAAAGCGAAGAACACTGACCCTTTTCTCAGAATCGTAGTGTTTTGTGAAAATGTTCAATTTACACAGTAAACGCTCAATTGAAATTGTTCGTTTGTGAACATTATGTCCTCGAGCAACACGTTGAAACAGTGACTTACAGACAGGTTGTTACACCCTTTTCTCATTCGTTTGTCTAGACACTGTCAGTGTGGAGATTATCCTCCTAGTTCTATTATTTGGTCCACAAACATTGACCCTCTTTGGCAATGATACTATGTCTTAGAACATCAAAGCCACGGTTGTGAGTCAGAAGGTCTTCCATCCACCACCATAGATGGCTATAGCCTAGCTACCCAGCCGACATCTGTGTGGGCCAAACCTAATCGCTAGCACACGATGAAAGGTTTTCTGCTGTTTACCACTTGTTGTTGAATGCAAACTGGCATCATGCACTGCACACACACACACACCGCGGCATGACTTTCGTTGTAATAAAAACGAGAGGAGTGGGCGGCAGTGGGATATTGAGCAACATAGAGCCCAAAGCCACAGTTTCCTCAGGGAAAACAAACACAGCTAGTTTCTAGAGGACCAGGCCAGTCAGTGCATCATAGTGCTTGACCTCACAAAGTTTCCCTTTCAGGCCAGGTTCTGGACTCACTGTTCCTCCTCCAGCAGGGACCCAGCTGTAGAGATGTGTGACATGTCCAAGGGCCAGACTGACTGCAGTGTGTCCCCAGCCAGAGGGCCAGAATGACTGCAGTGTGTCCCCAGCCAGAAGGCCAGACTGCAGTGTTTCCACAGGCCCCAGCCACAGCCCAGCAACCACCAGCCCCTGAAGTGTCATTGGATGTTGGACATTGGACCCGGACGGGGAGATGTGTGACATGTCCATGGTCTACAGGTCCAGACTCCAGTGTGGCCCCAGCCCAGCAAACATCGGCCCCTGGTGCGTAATTTTGACTCGCTCCACTTTGAGTAAACACTCTCATCATTGGCTTACATGGTGACTTCTTATTGGCACACTGGTATTTTGTATGTCTCACATGCAAGGGCTTGGTTTAGCTGTTGATGGCTACGATATAGGCCTATCATAATTCAGTTTCTTACAATAGACAGTTGTTTAGGGTGTTGTTTATTGTAACCAAAGTACTGGATGGGTGATTTGAACTATTAGAGCCATCATACTGCATCTATTAGTAGTTTACTCTATAACACTCATATAACACATTACATTACAGATAGTGGTGGAAAAAGTACCCGAGTGTCATACTTGAGTAAATGTAAAGGTACCTTAATAGAAATTGACTCAAGTAAAAGTGAAATACTAGTCGAGTAAAATACTTGTCGAGTAAAAGTCTAAAAATATTTGATTTTATATATACTTAAGTATCAAAAGTAAATGTAATTGATATCAAAGTAAAAGGATACYTCATTTCAAATCCTTATATTAAGCAAACCAGACGGCACGATTTTCTTGTGTTTTTTTATTTACCGACAGCTAGGAGCACGTCCCAGCACTCAAACATAATTTACAAACTAAGCATTTGTGTTTAGTGAATATGCCAGATCAGAGGCAGTAGGGATGATCAGGGATGTTCTCTTGATACACGCATGAATTGGACCATTTTTCTGTCCTGCTAAGCACTATAAATGTAATGAGTACTTTTGGGTGTCAGGGAAAATGTATGGAGTAAAAAGTACATTATTTTCTTTAGGAATGTAATGGAGTAAAAGTAAAAGTTGTCAAAAGTATAAATAGCAAAGTAAAGTATAGATACACAAAAAAACTTCTTAAGTAGTACTTTAATGTATTTTTACTTAAGTACTTTATACCACTGATTACAGATCAAGCTATACTGTACAGTACAGTATGAGAGTATACATTCTCATGAATTCTGATTTTATATATATATATAATCAGCTTGATTATGGACTTGGTTCTTCATTTATGACCAGTTGCCTGAATATGGAGGCTTTTATTCTAGCACCAGGTTTGTGTGTACTTTGCTATTCATTTCCAAGAGAGAGCGGGCCTTGCATACCTCTTCGTCAGACAATGTACTGATTTTATCTCCTGCTTGACAGAAATGCCACAGACTAAATCATGTTTTTTGTTTCCACTGTGTTGTCCAGCCCTACACTGTGGGATCCTGTTCTCTGGAAACCTTGCTGTTGGAAACCTGCTTTGCTAAAGATGACATCTGGAAGCCTAGTTTTCCACATCTCTCTGTTGTGTTTATGTTTACGACCACTGGCAAATCTAATCTTGTTTCATTAAAACCCTTTCCTTCAGTCAAATGACCAAATATCCCTCTCGTGGCCTCATGGGTGGAACGTTATTAATATGTTTCATAGTTTCATAATTAACAAACAATATTTTTTTAAACTCTGCCGAAAATCCAGTGTTTCTATGTCAAACGGCTTTGTTATATTTCAGTCCTCTGTGATGTATATAAAGTGTAATATTGGGATGCAAACTCAAAATATTATACATTCAACTCTATATCTGACATGGTACAGGTGTCTTCTTTTTTTAAGACCATAGCCATGTGCGTGAGGTGTATTCTTTTGTTTCAAAGGAGATTTGTTTAAGACTACCAAGCGACACTCTGTGTGACCCTAAATGAAGCCCGCTGCAGTAATGAAGACCTTTATTAAAGTATTCACTGAGAGGAGTCCAGCAGCACAGGACTAGACTAGGAGGTTCTTCAATGGAGACCTCCTGTGAGGAGGAGACAGAAATACACCTCCTACCTCTGAATGGACATTCTCATTTTTATTGCACGTTTGATACGTATGATACTTCTTACTTCCGGCGCCGAAAAGAGATGGCCGCCTCGCTTCGCGTTCCTTGGAAAATATGCAGTATATTGTTTTTTATGTTTATTTCTTACATCGGTACCCCAGGTAATCTTAGGTTTCATTACATACAGTCGGGAGGAACTACTGAATATACGATTAACGTCAACTCATCATCGTTCCTACCAGGAATATGACTTTCCCGAAACGGATCCAGTGTTTGCCTTCCACCCAATACAAGGACTGATCCCAGCCGGCGACCCTGTGCGACGCCGTAAAAGGGCAAACGAGGCGGTCTCGTGGTCAGGCTTCGGAGACGGGCACATCGCACTCCACTCCCTAGCATACTACTCGCCAATGTCCAGTCTCTTGACAATAAGGTTGATGAAATCCGAGCACGGGTAGCATTCCAGAGAGACATCAGGGATTGCAACGTGCTCTGCTTCACGGAAACATGGCTAACTCAAGAGACGCTAACGGAGTCTGGCAGCCAGCTGGTTTCTTCATGCATCGCGCCGACAGAAAACAAACATCTTTCTGGTAAGAAGAGGGCGGCGGGGGTATGCCTTATGATTAACGAGACGTGGTGTGATCATCATAACAACACACAGGAACTCCAAGTCATTCTGTTCACCTGATCTAGAACTCCTCACAATCAAATGTCGACCGCATTATCTACCAAGGAATTCTCTTCAATCATAATCACAGCCGTAATATTCCCCCCAAGCAGACACATCGATGGCCCTGAACGAACTTTATCTGACTCTTTGTAAACTGGAACCACACACCCTGAGGCTGCATTCATCGTAGCTGGGGATTTTAACAGAGCAATCTAAAACAAACATCCCTAAATTCTATCAGCATATCGATTGTGCTACCAGGGCTGGAAAAACCCTAGATCATTGTTATACTAATTTCCGCGACGCATATAAGGCCTCCCCCGCCCCCCTTTCGGAAAAGCTGACCACGACTCCATTTTGTTGATTCCAGCCTACAAACAGAAACTAAAACAACAAGCTCCCGCGCTCAGGTCTGTTCAACGCTGGTCCGACCAATCTGAATCCACGCTTCAAGACTGCTTCGATCACGCGGATTGGAATATGTTCCGCATTGCGTCCAACAACAATATTGACGAATATGCTGATTCGGTGAGCGAGTTCATTAGGAAGTGCATTGACGATGTCGTACCCACAGCAACGATTAAAACATTTCCAAACCAGAAACCGTGGATTGACGGCAGCATTCGCGTGAAACTGAAAGCGCGAACCACTGCTTTTAACCAGGGCAAGGTGACCGGAAGCATGACCGAATACAAACAGTTTAGCTATTCTCTCCGCAAGGCAATCAAACAGGCTAAGTCCCAGTACAAGGACAAAATCGAGTCGCAATTCAACAGCTCAGACACAAGAGGTAGTGTGGCAGGGTCTACAGTCAATCACGGATTAAAAAAGAAAACCAGCCCCGTCGCGGACCACGATGTCTTGCTCCCAGACAGGCTAAACAACTTTTTTGCCCGCTTTGAGGACAATACAGTGCCACTGACACGGCCCCTACCAAAACCTGCGGGCTCTCCTTCACTGCAGCCGAGGTGAGTAAAACATTTAAACGTGTTAACCCTCGCAAGCTGCAGGCCCAGACGGCATTCCCAGCCGCGTCCTCAGAGCATGCGCAGACCAGCTGGCTGGTGTGTTTACGGACATATTCAATCAATCCTTATCCCAGTCTGCTGTCCCACATGCTTCAAGAGGGCCACCATTGTTCCTGTTCCCAAGAAGCAAGGTAACTGAGCTAAACGACTACCGCCCCGTAGCACTCACTTCCGTCATCATGAAGTGCTTTGAGAGACTAGTCAAGACCATATCACCTCCACCCTACCGGACACCCTAGACCCACTCCAATTTGCTTACCGACCCAATAGGTCCACAGACGACGCAACGCAACCACACTGCACACTGCCCTAACCCATCTGGACAAGAGGAATACACCATGTGAGAATGCTGTTCATCGATTACAGCTCAGCATTTAACACCATAGTACCCTCCAAACTCGTCATCAAGCTCGAGACCCTGGGTCTCGACCCCGCCCTGTGCAACTGGGTCCTGGACTTCCTGACGGCCGCCCCCAGTGGGTGGTAGGGAAACAACATCTCCACCCCGCTGATCCTCAAACATGGGCCCACAAGGGTGCGTTCTGAGCCCCTCTCCTGTACTCCCTGTTTCACCCACGACTGCGGCCATGCACGCCTCCAACTCAATCATCAAGTTTGCGGATGACACTACAGTGGTAGGCTTGATTACCAACAACGACGAGACGGGCCTACAGGGAGGAGGTGAGGGCCCTCGGAGTGTGGTGTCAGGAAAATAACCTCACACTCAACGTCAACAAAACAAAGGAGATGATTGTGGACTTCAGGAAACAGCAGAGGGAGCACCCCCACTCCACCACGACGGGTCAGTAGTGGAGAAGGGTGGAAAGTTTTAAGTTCCTCGGTGTACACATCACGGACAAACTGAATTGGTCCACCCACAACAGACAGCGTTGTGAAGAAGGCGCAGCAGCGCCTCTTCAACCTCAGGAGGCTGAAGAAATTCGGCTTGTCACCAAAAGCACTCACAAACTTCTACAGATGCACAATCGAGAGCATCCTGTCGGGCTGTATCACCGCCTGGTACGGCAACTGCTCCGCCCACAACCGTAAGGCTCTCCAGAGGGTAGTGAGGTCTGCACAACGCATCACCGGGGGCAAACTACCTGCCCTCCAGGACACCTACACCACCGATGTCACAGGAAGGCCATAAAGATCATCAAGGACAACAACCACCCAAGCCACTGCCTGTTCACCCCGCTATCATCCAGAAGAGCGAGGTCAGTACAGGTGCATCAAACAGGGACCGAGAGACTGAAAAACAGCTTCTATCTCAAGGCCATAAGAACTGTTAAACAGCCACCACTAACATTTAGCGGCCGCTGCCAACATACTGACTCAACTCCAGCCACTTTAAAAATGGGAATTGATGGAAATTATGTAAAAATGTACCACTAGCCACTTTAAACAATGCCACTTAATATAATGTTTACAACCCTACATTACCCATCTCAAGTATGTATACTGTACTCTATATCATCTACTGCATCTTGCCATCTTTATGTAATACATGTACCACTAGCCACTTAAACTATGCCACTTTATGTTTACATACCCTACAGTACTCATCTCATATGTATATACCGTACTCTATACCCTCTACTGCATCTTGCCATGCCGTTCTGTACCACACTCATTCATATATCTTTATGTACATATTCTTTATCCCTTTACACTTGTGTTTGTGTGTATAAGTAGTAGTTGTGGAATTGTTAGGTTAGATTACTTGTTGGTTATTACTGCATTGTCGGAACTAGAAGCACAAGCATTTCGCTACACTCGCATTAACATCTGCTAACCATGTGTATGTGACTAATAAAATTTGATTTGATTTGATTTGATTTGATACTGATATAATACTTCAAGGTATTCCAATGTTCTTTAAGCCTCAGAATCCCCAGAAAATATTATTGTAACTTACACATATTATTGTTATCAAAAGGGCACCAATTTTACATGATGTGCACTGTTACCAGTATTGCATATTGCTCATGTCAAAGAACAAGGTTTGCAGTACATCATTTCATCTGTAGGAGTGTGCTATTCGGCAAGAAACCACACCTTTGCACTGGGCAGGGCTTCAGGAATGCATGGTGATTATGTGTAATCTGATTCAGTTCTGGCCACAGTACAGTTTGGTGGCTACTGGGAAAGGTGGGTGGTGGTCATTGCCTTCCAATCATATTAAAATAGTCAAGTGTGTTAACATGCTATTTCATGACATGCATTTCAGGCCTCTTTGCACATCGTTATTTTCAGTTTATATTGTTATCCCTTCATTGAGGCCTCCTTTAACTGGAGGCCCAATTTATCTCGAAACAGTTCAAGTGACCGCTTACCATCCATTAATACGGATGGATTTTCTTTGCTTCGCAAATGAACTAAAGACATGGCGTGGGATGGAACGCCAACTTGAGAGATTACTCTCTCGCTAAGTGCTCTCTTAGTTTAAAGTGGTACGTTTCTGCTCGCTCAGCTGATTTCAGCCATAATGATGGAGAGGGAGAGTATCATTTACCTGGATCCCATGCCAGGCCAGCTCTGGGGTTACCCCCTCCACAGCCCCTCAATATCCTGGCCTTGGCTGGCCTTGGGCTGGCCTCGTGAAGCATACCTCCTGGCCCTAACCTCCACCTCAGTCCCCATGGACCCCAACCAAAGAATGTATAGAAATGGACCTTGGGCTAATCTGCTGAAGCTATACCTCTTCTAACTTTCCCTCTCCATTGCGGTTGTTATGTCTCTCTGTTCATCTTGAAGGGGGTTGGTGGAGATGCACTCTTGACCTCCGGGTAACGCAGACTCAGAGATTCCTTAGGCCAGTGGTTCCCAAAACTGTGTGTGGGGGCGAGGGGTCGGCAGGGGGGCACAAAGTGTGTCAGTTTTTTTAGCCCATAGATTTTGTTGTCATTTTTTTGGTCACTCAAATATCACATGCATACACATGAGAGATGACAAAATGTGCTTCAGAACTGCAACATTTTCTTTGCACCCCATGACAAAATACGTAGAATTGCAGGAAATAAGCTGCAATTCGCCCCACCAACAAGAGAGGTGTGAATAGTTTGTGTCATGAACAGTGCTTGTGCCCATAGAAATGGACGTGGCATGGGGGGGGGCACGGGATGTTCCAATGCTGGAAGGGGGGCCCCGAGTGAAAAAGTTTTGGAACCTCTGCCATAGGCCACACTATGGTGAATTGTATATTTTAGCAGTAGGATTATGTATGATTTGAAAACACTTATTTTCATAAAGCAACTTGCCTTTGAAGTCAGTAATGTTTGACTAAGGTAAGGAAAGTGGAGAGCGGAGAGGAGAGCACAATGCAATGGAGAGACTGGTGCAAATACAATATATGCACTGTGTGTGTGTGTGTATACAGTCTGTGTGTGTGTGTGTGTGTGTGTGTGTGTGTATGTACAGTCTGTGAGAGACAGACAGAGTGAGAGTGAATGTGTGTGGTCCTGTTAGTGGAGTGGAAAATGATTTTTATTTTAGGGCTTTTGTTCAATATTTGCTTTTCCTTCGGGTTGCCAATTACATTTTTAGTGAGAAAGGTTAAAACATGTCATGACGCTGGTGGGAATTGTGTGAAATGAAAACCAAAAGTGGATGAGCATGTGTAATATCATGTCACGAGACTAACCTATCCCACTTCAGAACCAGGTGGGGGAGTAGAGTTCTAGCATGAGCAGTATGAGTAGTCATTACACTGTAAAAATACATTTAGCCTTTTTTTAACTAGGCAAGTCAGTTAAGCACAAATTCTTATTTACAATGACAGCCTAGGAACAGTGGGTTAACTGCCTTGTTCAGGGGCAGAATGACAGATTTGTACCTTGTCAGCTCAGGGATTCGATCTAGCAACCTTTCAGTTACTAGTCCAACACTCTAAACGCTAGGCTACCTGCCGCTTTCAGTGGTTTTAGTTAATTTCCCAAGTCAATTTAACKGAAAAATACTGAAGTTGTTCCCAGTAAAAGATTTGTTTAAAAAAAGAAAGATCTGCATAATCAAATAACGTTCAGCTCAGTCACCAATGCACGACATGCCACCAGGGGTCTCTTCACAGTCCCCAAGTCCAAAACAAATTCACGGCAATGCACAGTTTTATACAGAGCAATGATCGCATGGATCTCCCTTCCATCTCCACATACTCAAACAAACAGCACAATTACCTTTCAATTATTTAATTAAACAGCAACCCATGGAATGGTGGGACTGTGAGGGGACACACACAAACACACGCACACACAGACACACTCGAACACACATTATTTTTGTTGTTGTAGTGTTTGAATTATTTTGTATCGTTGTATTTGTCTATCAGCGTATCAGTGTTATGTGTTTTGTTACCTGTGTTTTGTTTTTGTTTCTTTAACTTATTGTAGTAAGTGGAACGTGACACATTTGGATTTCATAACTTGCTGTGTCAACTTAGTCAAATCAATGTGCTTCAACTGAAACAACTGCTGTATTACTGTTTTGCTGTATATTTACTGTAAATCGCAATGCACTTGGGTACTTTTTGGATGCCCTGTAAATTATCTCAGCATGCCTCACCTGCAATTACAGTTATACTTATAGGATACTTATTGTACACACTGTTAAAAATTACCTGCAAGTTTTGGTTTATTTCATAACCTTCATTTACGAGTTTTGTAAAGATGTTCATTGTCTTTTGTTTGGAATGCTCCATGTGAGCAATGAGCATTTGTCTGGTTTCTTTGTCCTGATAATGTTGAGGGAGTTCTGATAATGTTGAGGCAGTTCTGATAATGTTGAGGGAGTTCTGATAATGTTGAGGGAGTTCTGATAATGTTGAGGGAGCGCTCGCGCCTGAGCACGCATAGAGGTACCTGGCCTACTGCACGCAAATGTAGGAAAGTGCCCATTCGGGGTTGTCTGATTTCTGATTGTCTTAACTCACCACGTCCACCACTAATTAGCTGAGCTTCGCAGTCATTTTGTCTTCACCTAACATTGTAAGCCAACAAAGTCTGTTTTTTTTACGTCCATTGCTAATGATAACAGTTCCTCACCATATTTGAAAAATCTTGCCAACACTCTCTCGGCCTTGCTAATCCCCAAGTCTCGGTGCGAAAGAGCAACATATCATGATCTGATGTTCAATATATCCAGTGGAAACGTCATAAAAAAACAGCTGTCTGTCCCGAGTTCACTGGCACAGGAAACTCTGAGGGACCGGAATAGGCTAGTTGAAACTATGTTGCAAGTTCGCTAGCGACAGTTTCGGGACGAACCCAGTTCATTGCTTTTATACAGTCGTGCACTTCACTAAAGCTCAAGTCAAGACAGATAGAAAGGGAGGCAGATAGGCGCATTAGAGAGATTAATGTGATTGAAATAACCTGAATTTTCAACTGGTTATTTTCTACTGTTTTTATTTGTCAGATTTAGGCCTATGCATTTTACTTAGTTGACGATGGAAGTTAATAGGCCTACTGCTGCATTGGCATATAGGCTAACTCTGAGTTCTATGTGCTCATTTATGTAGCTGCCAATGGATCACAGTGTATCAATGTGTCCATATGGCAGAGGCTGGTGCCTTCACATTAGTTTAATTTGAACTTTTAGATTTGTATCATTTTTGAACACGTAGGAGGTCCAGAAACACGTAGAAGGTCCTTGCCAGTAATATGTGGCCAATCTCTGTCATACCCACAGACCTGGTGGTGTAACAGGGAATTCAGTTTGCTGGCAACCAAGTGAGTTCAAATCCAATGTCAGAGTGAGTCCCAAGTAATCTAAATGTAGCAGCATACTGTCATTTTACAGCAATGACATTTTAATTGAGCTGTAAAAAATATAGTAACTTGTTGTATATTTACTGTATTTTCACTGCAACCAGTAGCCGGTAGTATACCATGAAATTACATGACATGTTTAGCAATGTAACTTTGTTAGCACAACTAAATAGATCAGATGAAGCACATTGATTTGACTTAAAGTATCAAGTTCACCCAACAAGTTATTAAATCCAAATTAGTCGGTTCTACTTCTTTTAATAGGTTGAAACTTTAGATTAAGTTTACTCAAAACGAAATCTGGATTGGATTTGATTTAAAATTGGCAGCACAGTAAAACACTTTTTAAAGTTGAATAAACAAATATTTTTTCCAGTTTCAGTTGAGTTGAGTTGGCTTTGGAAAATGAGCTGAAACAACTAAAACAACTAAAACATTTTTTTTTTTTTACAGTGAACAACACTGTATCCTAACCGTACCCTTATTTTGAGAGTGTGTGGATATATACTCAGCGGACAGGTTATTAGGTACACTCATCTAGTACCGGGTCGGACCCCCTTTTGCCTCCAGAACAACCTGAATTATTTGGGGTATGGAAACATTGCTCAATCGATATCACGGGACCTAACGTTTGTCAGGAAAACATTCCCCACACCATTACACCACTGCCCGCCTGTTAGCTTGCACGATTCTTGCCATTCTCCTTTGACCTCTCATCAACGAGCTGTTTTCTCCCACAGGACTGCCACGGCACAGGAGGCCGGACGTTTCTGAGATACTGGAACCGGCGTGCCTGGCACCGACGATCATACCATGCTCAAAGTCGCTTTGGTCACTCGTTTTGCCCATTCTAATGTTCAATCGAAAAGTAACTGAAAAAGCAACATTTTTCACGTGACATTTCCAGAAGTTTTGTGAAACCATGTGTTTTTGGAACAATTCACATATAATGATGAGGATTTTCACATGTGAAATCATGTGAAACCATGTGTTATTGGAATACTTTACATATGATATTTCAGATTAAGTTTCACGTGGATTTTCACATGTGATCGCATAACCTTTTACATGTGGAGTAGAATTTTTACTTTGGACTTCAAAGTACATCTCAGCTTTGTTAAAAATACACTCAAGAAAAATTGTTATATTTATAGTAGTAATCCAGTTGTAACATTAAAACAGAATAATATGCTCCACCAACAGTAGACAACTACACTATACAGAAAACCCTGAAATTCCTGGAATAAGTCAATGTAATCCATGATGAGAGAATAGTCAGAATAACTGACAAATAAAATGGCACGCTTTTGCTATGGGCAGAGATGTATTGTATTACACTGTAGGTATTGAATGTGTATGGGAATGCTACAGACTTTGTGGCACAGCAGAAAGGTCAGTGTACCTCAAATCCAGAAGATGTGAATTCAAATCCCAGGTGGGATCAAACTTTAGCTGAACAGTGATAACACATGAAATTGCACATGTGAAAAACATGGAATGTCACATGTGAAGTTAAACCCCCCCCCACATATTTTCACATGTGAAATGTCACATGAAGTATTTCAAAAGGACGTTTCCACATGTGAAATATCATGCAAAGTGTTCCAAAAACGAATGTTTTCAAACGTGAAATGTTAAATGTGAAGTGTTAAAAAAACACGTTTTCACATGTGAAATGTCACGTGAAGTGTTCCAAAAACGAATGTTTTCAAACGTGAAATGTTAAATGTGAAGTGTTAAAAAAACACGTTTTCACATGTGAAATGTCACGTGAAGTGTTCCAAAAACACGTTTCACATGATTTCACTTGTGAAATGTCACATTTGAAATATTCCAAAAACACGTTTCACATGATTTCCCTTGTGAAATGTCACATTTGAAATATTCCAAAAACACTTTATCACATTAACTTCACATTAAACGAGATGACATGTTCACATGTGAAATTCATGTATTTTTTCAGTTAAGGGTGATGCCTATCTGCCTGCTTTATATAGCAAGCCACAGCCACATGACTCACTGTCTGTAATGGCGAACCAATTTCGTATTAGGTGTACATAATGAACTGGCCACTGAGTGTATGTTCCTGGTAATAAATATGTGCAGGAATGTAATCTTGCCAATAGACCTGGTGGTGTAGCAAGACATTTAGGTCACTGGCATGCAAGAGGTTGTGAGTTCAAATGAGGTTGAGTCCCAACTGTGCTCCCCAGTAAAAAAAAAGAAATACAATTTAACTTTTGACTAAAAGCATCAAGTTTAATCAACAAGTTATTAAATCCACATTTGTCAGTTCCACTTACTTCACTAGATTGATGTAACTTTAGAGGAAGTTAATTTAACATGAATCCCGATTGGACTTGATAAACATTTTATGGCAGCCTGGAAGCAAACTTTTTAAAAGTTGAATAAAGAATTGGGGGCTTTTTCTCACAAACAAATCGCAGGTTTGCTTTGGCATAGCGAGTCCTAAAACATTTGATTCTATTTTATTGTTAGTTTTATAATGGACCTGCACTTTCTCTTGAAGAAGCACTAAATTGAGCTAAAATCCCCAAAGTCTATTTTTGGTAAATAAGAATTTAAATCCCCCCCTTCTCCACAACGAGGTGAAATCACCCCTGACAAACACACAGACACAGATGCAGACAAAACAAATTAGTCACATGCTGTTAGAGCCAAATCCAAACAAATCTCAGGTCTGTTTAGTAAACCTCCCTGCCCAACACATTGTATTGCGGCTATTTGTTCTGTGTGGCTGGGTTTCATAGTCACACAAGGCTCACAGTCTTCCATGCTCCGTAAGGAGGAGATGCACCACATGGCGTGCAGGGTTGACCAATCAACAGAGGTAAATCCCACAATGCAGTATGGTTTCTGTCTGTTTCTCTGTCATCATGACTTGAAGCCTCCTTCCTTATTCACATACAGGAGGAAATGAAAAAATTTGTGGTTCCTCCATGTGGCAACAGAGGTTCAAAAGTATGATTCTCTGACTCTAATGGCTTGAGATTAGTTGGTAAACAGAACACAGCAAGTTGACCACAACCGGGAGCTATTTCTGTTAGAGGCAGCAGAGCTAGGATCGGCGTCGTCACATGGTTAGAAATTTCCTCAACACATTGCATGGTGGGAAGAGAATGGCTCGTTAAGGTCCAACAGAGGCCAGTTCATAATTGATGGTTTAAGTTCCTTTATGCAATGGATAGTGTAATGGGAGAAAGAGGTGCGTCTGGGAATTTATATACACCGTATGAAACCGAGAGGGGCCCACATTTAGGAGCAGACCAGGGATGGTGTTTCTATGGTGAAAGATGCAGGAATGCTATTTGCAGGAATGTTAATCAGTAAATGCTGGAAATTCTTCTTCTTCTCACTCTATTGTCTCGGTGAGGATACAATCTTCTGCTTGAGCAAATTACAGCGCATATCTGTCAATTTTGCCAGACAAAAATGTCAGGCTGGTTATGTGACCACAATTATTTCACTGCCTGACATGAAAACAATATTTCTTTCCATGTTTTTAATCTCTTATTCGGAGAAGTTGAAAAGTCTTCATGTTTTGTTTGAGATAGAAATCAGGAAGGACAAACAGGGGGCAAAACCCACCAGCATGTGAGGTGAGCTGTAAATGTGAGATGTTTATGAAAACAAGAGAGAGATGTATTACCCCCCTTCCAGTAGCTTTAGCCTCTCTCTCTCCCCATCTCTCTCTCCCCATCCCCCTCCTAACTCCCCACCTGCAGTACGTGCACTACTGCAACGGGCACCAGCCACTCTCTTCCAAAACAACAGGCGGCTGAGTCTCCTCAWACCAACATGTCTCTCAGCACCAACACTCTCATCCTGCTCCTCCTCAGATAGAGAAACACCTGAAGGCAGGTATTTTTSRTGAAAGCTATAATAAATCATTGGGCTTTTGTGCCCCTGTTGCTAATGTGTTGTCTCTCCTCTGAGCTCATTCTGGAGTTGACATAAGTGTACTTTTAGTGAGAAAGGAGAGGACCAGGCCAGTTTCAGGACTGTTCAGTAATTCTCACACCCTGTGGTCGCACCAATGCCCCCATTTCCCTTGTCTGAATGGAAAGCAAAGTGCCGGGGACACCCAGGGAGCAGGTCCAGCCAGCTAGCACAGGGTCTGCCCAGGGCTAAACATCGTTTTTTAGGGTTCTATGGCTTTTCAACTCTGAGACTAATAGTTTAGGTCGCTAGAATATGCTGTAGAACAAATTGTGAAGCAAATGTTGATTTTAAGTTTATGTCCACAACTCCTTTTGACCATTGCATGTAAATCAAATGCCAATGATGATGCCTTTGGTTTTGGTACATTCTGTGTCCAGAGGGAAGAAGAGTAAGATGTTTAGTTAAGGGGGAGGATTTCATATTTTTACCAAATTTACTTTGTATAGGGAAAAAATCAGCAGGGCATGTAAATATATATAAAAAAAGGGGTTTAATGAAACCATGAGGGATGACAGTGTCCAAGATACATATTATCCATGGAGGAGTCACAGTGGGAAGCCTGGTGGCCAGAGAGTCAGAAGTGACCATTGGAATGTGCTGGTTGGCGCCCCGTGTATGAGCCTGAGCCTGTTTGACACCCTCTTCCTCAGTGTGTCATCCCCCCTCAACACACACGCACGCACACACACACACACACACACACACACACACACACACACACACACACACACACACAGAGCCCTCCAGCTCAGTCTCCCTCCAGCCCAGTGGCTTGGAGCCCTCACTCAGTTCCTAAATCCACCTCCTGTCTTATGGGCCAGTGGGAGCGGACTTCCTGAAAACAATGGAATGGAATAATCTGCGGATTTACCAGTGGATTTGATAAAGGCCGGTGTTCCTGGCCAAAGTTTCTCTGACCTCTCTTCTCCTCTCACCCCCCGTTATTTTCATGAATGGGCTGAGAGTGGATTACCGGAGGTGCTGTGTCTCTAATTAAACTCTTCTCTCTCTCTCATCCCTCCGTCATCCCCCCATGGGCGCAAGCACACACACACAGAGTGAGAGAAAGAGAGGCATCCCAACCTTTTGGTATTTTTGGCCATTAGTAGTCTTGAAAATACTCATGACAGTGTCTCACAAAGGGGGATAAAGCACAGCAGTGTCAGGCCAAAAGTCAAAGGTCAATCCCCAAAGGTCATGGAGAGGCTAATATGGTGTTGTGTCAGTTAAAATATGTAATCTCCCTGAGACTCGAAAGGATCCATCTCCCCCTTAGTTCACTTCACAAGGTTCCCCCTCCTCAAGGAGTATGTTTCTCTGTTGTTTTTTCTCCTCCTACATTTGTCAAGAAGGCTACATTTTTCAAAGCTGTTTTTTGGAGAGGTTTCATTTACAATAAACTCTCCTGAATCCTTGCCTTATCTTTAATCGGAAAGCTGTCCTGAGCCATCCTATTTGAATGGCTAACTAGTTGATCCCAAAAACAATTAAAATTCTGCTCTTTGGTGAGCGCTCCGCAGGCTGCCTTTATGCTAATAACTTGGCCTGGCACATAGAGGACTGTGTGGTCATGAGCCCTCTTGATGAGGGTATTATTTTAATGGAAAAGAGTTGCTATTCATGACTTGTAGAAGCCATCACTAAGACACAAAGCAKAGTTAATGAAGCAGACAAAAATCTGGCAGGCAGCCCACTTTTACAAGAGGCAAATGCCTCCCAACCATCAGGCTACCTCTTTCCACCAAACTAAGCAGCACATGAAAATGGAGTGTGAAGCTGTCCTGTACAGGCTTTTAGCTTACCTTCTCCTCCATCATCCTATTTGACACATTTTATAGAGTGTTTTTTCTTCTTCAAATCTTACTCTGATGTTGTTGTGCTGCGATAAAGTTCTGGCCTGCTTTTAAGTCTTTCCCAGAATAGACGCCATTGCACAGAAGACAATTCTCCCAGACATACGCCAGACTGGAGCTGAAAAGGCAGAATGTATTTGGAGTTCTTACGCCCATGTTTCCTGTTTACTGTATCATTTTCTCATTTGGTGCTCTGCACTTGTGTCAGTGTCAAAGTGTGTTTGTGTTTGTGTGTGTGCGTGTGCGTGCTGCGTGTACCGATAGTGATACGCAATAGACACCATCATCACTACTGATCAGACCTTCTGTCTAAAGTCTTGCTTGACAGTTTGTGTCTGGTGTTATTATGAGGTTACTTTGATAGATAAAAGTTGTATTTCTCTAGTCTGATTATTCATTTTTTATAGGAAATTATGAGCTGAGACTCTTGTGAGATACAGATAGTTTCTCCATTGTAAAATGTGCATGAACATTCCTACTGGCAACACCACAACAGCAGGGACGTGATGTGCAGTGCCACTGATGGTAAGGATGTGACATATTGAGGACAAACAGGCTTTTCCACAAACAAAAATATGGGGATTTCCACTTGTTTGTGAAGCAACCACACTGTTATTGTTTTTCTGTCGATATAAGTTGTGGTCGTTTGAGAGGAAGCGTTTTTCCTTCTCCATAATTGCCCATCTTTCTATTCTGAAAAAGGAATCCTTGGACATCCCTTGAGAGTGGGTGTATGCTTATTCAGGACAGACCTGGGTTCAAATAGTATTTGAAATCTTTAACATTTGGTTCAATTTGGTTCAGGCTAACTGGTGCCAGATACATGGTGTAATCACTTTTGGGACTAATACATTGGTTCCATTGCTCCAAACAAGCTTAATCCAGCATAGCTATAGTATATTCAAGATAACAAATACTATTTAAACCCAGGTCTGGCTGAGGGGGTAGCTGACAGAGTAGCTTATCATTTCCATAATCATCTTGTTTGCAAATGGTAATTRAGCTTTGTTTCAATTATGTATAATACATTGCTATGTACTGTAGCTGAATGATGACAAGAGGTCTGGTTCTAAATGAAAAGATGTGGCTGTACCGCTAGTTAAGGATCAATGGGTGAGACGTGATACAAGCAGCCAGGACATTCATTTCACTAACCACAGTACCGTATAACTTTACAGTTATTCATATCTTGTCTCTGAATCTAAACAAGAAACATCTTTCGGCGGAAGAAAAAGGTCTTCTCAGTTGGCAGACTTGTCACTTTAAGGACATTTGGAATTGTCACTGAGTCTTGTTCAGCTTGGAAAAAGGCAAAACAATTTGGACCAGAAGGACAGGGATGCAAGCAAGCGACAACTCCAAGAGATCAGAGACCCATATTGAACCTCATGTTTTAAACTCCAGCATATGATCWTTTAAATAGATGGAGACTCAGGCATCCAAGCTCAGTTTCCAAGGGTTTTGGGATCAAGACTGATTTGAACTTGGAGAGGTTGGGGCCTAAAATAAAGTTCCCACTATGAGTCCTCAGGCTTTTTGCTTATCCCATCAAGTCTTCTATTACCTGCAGCACGTGGCTTTTGTATTTTGATGATATACTCTTACATGACTACATGATGATATACTCTTACATGACTAGCATGATGATGATATCTCTTACATGACTTACATGATGATATACCTCTACATGACTACATGATGATATATCTCTTACATTACATATATAAAAATGACTACATGATGATATACTCTTACATGATTACATGATGATATACTCTTACATGATACATGATGATATACTCTTACATGACTACATGATGATATACTCTTACATGATTACATGATGATATACTCTTACATGACTACATGATGATATACTCTTACATGACTACATGATGATTACTCTACATGATACTGATGATATACTCTTACATGACTACATGATGATATACTCTTACATGACTACATGATGATATACTCTTACATGACTACATGATGATATACTCTTACATGACTACATGATGATAATACTCTTACTGACTAATGATGATATACTCTACATGACTACATGATGATATACTGTACATGACTACATGATGATATACTCTTACATGACTACATGATGATATACTCTTACATGACTACATGATGATATACTCTTACATGACTACATGATGAATATACTCTTACATGACTACATGATGATATACTCTTACATGACTACATGATGATATACTCTTACATGACTACATGATGATATACTCTTACATGACTACATGATGATATACTTCACATGACTACATGATGATATACTTTTACATGACTACATGATGATATACTCTTACATGACTACATGATGATATACTCTTACATGACTAACATGATGATATACTCTTACATGACTACATGATGATATACTCTTACATGTACATGATGATATACTCTTACATGATTACATGATGATATACTCTACATGATAAATGATATATACTCTTACATGATACATGATGATATACTCTTCATGATTACATGATGATATACTCTTACATGATACATGATGATATCTCTTACATGACTAATGATGATATACTCTTACATGACTAATGATGATATACTCTTACATGACTACATGATGTATACTCTACATGACTACATGATGATATACTCTTACATGAACTACATGATATATACTCTTACATGACTACATGATGATATACTCTTACATGACAACATGATGATATACTCTTACATGACTACATGATGATATACTCTTACATGACACATGATGTATACTCTTACATGACTACATGATGATATACTCTTACATGACTAAATGATGATATACTCTTTACATGACTACATGAATGATATACTCGTTACATGACACATGATGATATACTCTTACATGACTACATGATGATATACTCTTACATGATTACATGATGATATACTCTTATGACTAACATGATGATATACTCTTACATGACTACATGATGATATACTCTTACATGACTACATGATGATATACTCTTAAAGAACCGATTCATGCTGGTCACTGATTTAGGTTAAAAGAAAATATTGATGGTGGTATGGTTTTGATTATGAAACAGACAAGTTAAAAAGCAAATATTTATTGGAATAACGTTGTAAAATGCTATAAAATCTGTCTTTGAAGTGAGAGGCTATAATTATTAACCGACCGCAAGTGGCAGTTTCCTCATATACCTTAATTGAGTTATGTCCAAGGGGAATAGTGTGGCAAACTGACGTTAAAAGAAATCCTTACACAATAACATGGTGGCTTCCATTTCTTATGAACACCTAATCTTCTTTGGCAGTGACCATTAATATTGTCTGTTTTTCCCATCTCTCTCTGTGTGGGAATATGGGCATTTTAATGCCAGTTAAGACCCTGTTGATATTGAAATATGGTCTGGATGTGGATCCATTGTGAAACTTTCGGCATCAGTGGAGCTCTGAGAGTATTTTCTATGTCTTGTGATCTGTATTTAAAGTGTGATGTATAGAGTTGCTCCCTGCAGGCCGTGGGGATATGGAGATGGTGTGTGCTGTGCAGAGCTGAGTGCATCAGGCTGTGTCCCAAATGGCACCCTGTTCCCTAAATACTGCACTACTTTCGACCACGGCCCAAAAGGGCTCTGGTTGAAAATAGCACACTAAATAGGGAATAGGGTGCCATTTGGGACGCAGCTGTGCCTCAGTGTGGTCAGGGTTATTTCAACAGCGAGTTACAGCTGCTCCCTCTGCTGCTCCCTCTGTGGATACCAGGCTTCTTTGCCTCCTGTGGTTTGGTGTCACCCAAAGGTGTCTGATGCGTTTGGCCGTCACGCCCGGGTGGCCTGCCCTGCCTGCGGTACTCTACTGTTTGGGTTTCTGCTCCATGCTCAGATTAGCAGCTATCTCTACTGGGCTCTGTTCGGTGAAGCTTTTCCTGGAAGCTGGCTTCACATTCATTGAGTATTTACTTACTACATGTTTCAATGGGAACTCAGTCTGGTCTCATAGACTAGACATAACATATACTGAACAAAAATATAAACGCAACATGTCGGTCCCATGTTTCATGAGCTGAAATATAAGATCCCAGAAATATTTGTTAACGCACAAAAAGTTTATTTTTCTAAAAGGTTGTGCTCAAATTTGTTTACATCCCTGTAAGTGAGTATTTTATCCTTTGACAAGATAATACATCTACCTGACAGGTGTGGCATATSAAGAAGCTGATTAAAAAGCATGATCATAACACAGATGCACCTTGTGCTGGGTACAATTAAAAGACACTCTAAAATGTGCAGTTTTGTCAAACCACACAATGCCACAGATGTGTCAAGTTTTGAGGAAGCATGCAATTGGCATGCTGACTGCAGGAATGTCCACCAGAGCTGTTGCCAGAGAATGTAATGTTCATTTCTCTACCATAAGCCGCCTCCAATGTTGTTTTAGAGAAATTGGCAGTACGTACAACTGGCCTCACAACCGCACACCACGTATAACTACGCCAGCCCGTGACCTCTACATCCGGCTTCTTCACCTGCAGAATCGTCTGAAGGGGAGGGAGGTCATCTGAAGGGGAGGGGGGTGCTGAGGAGCATTTCTGTCTGACTTTTCTGGAGCTCATCAATCAAGGCACTTAGATGTAACCATCTTTTGTCTGTGTGTCTCTTGGTGTTTCCTACAACCATCTCGATTATGTCTGTGGATCTTGTGTTCTGTCTGTGGAACTCTTGTTGTGTCTGTGGACCTCTCAAACTCTTGTTGTGTCTGTGCACCTCCCTTTCCCAAAAACTCCCCCCTTGGGGGGGTTGTGTCTGTGGATCTCAAACACTTGTTGTGTTCCTGTGGATCCTTCAACACTTGTTGTGTCTGTGGATCTTTATGTTCTGTCTGTTGGAACTCTTGTTGTGTCTGTGGACCTCTCAAACTCTTGTTGTGTCTGTGGACCTCTCAAACTCTTGTTGTGGTCTGTGGATCTCTCAAACACTTGTTGTTCTGTGGATCTCTTAAACACTTGTTGTGTCTGCGGATCTTATGTTCTGTCTGTGGAACTCTTGGTTGTGTCTGTGGACCTCTCAAACTCTTGTTGTGTCTGTGGACCTCTCAAACTCTTGTTGTGTCTGTGGATCTCTCAAACACTTGTGTGTTGTGATCTTGTGTTCTGTCTGTGGGACTCGTGTTGTGTCTGTGGATCTCTCAAACACTTGTTGTGTCTGTGTGTGTCTTGTGTGCCTGCTGTGTGTATACTCCTCTTGTTGTTGTTGTGTCTACAGTAGGTCGCTTCTCACTTTGTCTGTGGTAGATGTGATACTCCGATGACAATGAGGAGAGCCCAGCTCAGAGCTCTATTTGAGATGAAGCAATCTGTGTTTGGCTGCCAGACTGCAGTCAGTGATACCCCTCTGGAGGTTTCACCACACAACTCAAACATGATCAATCCCAATTAACCTGTCACATAACGGAGAAAGATTTGTCGCTGACTGCCCAGTCGTCTCTGAGATGTGTTGTGTTAAAGATCACCAGCACCATCCTATAGAACAATACTGTATACAGCTTATACAGCTGTGTTTTAATTCACATATTAGGTTTTCCCTGATGACTACAGTATCTGGTTGCCCATACAGTGAGTGGCATTCCTTACTGTGTATTTCACAACACTAGCACACAACATTCTGAGAACCAGAAGTTTCTTAGAGCTCGGTGACAGCGAGGTTGTCCTATGGTTATTTTGCATACAACCTTCCCACAACTTGCTGGGAGTGGTGCAGGATAGTTGCTTGGCTTTTGAACATTCTCAGCACATTTAAAACTTCTTAGGGATAGCCACCCTTTTTTTCAATTTTCGTCTAAAATGACAAACCCAAATCTAACTGCCTGTAGCTCAGGCCCTGAAGCAAGGATATGCATATTCTTGGTACCATTTGAAAGGAAACACTTTGACGTTTGTGGAAATGTGAATTGAATGTAGGAGAATATAACACAATAGATCTGGTAGTAGAAAATACAAAGAAAAAAACAACCAGTTTTTTTCTACCACCATCTTTGAAATGCAAAGAGAAAGGTCCCAGTTCTAGCCATCACTCTTGTTGTAATTACAATGGTGTCCACAAGATGGCAGCAGTATATGTGCAAAGTTTCAGACGGATAACTTGAAGTATGAGTGAACTACATGACATTTAGTGTGAAATCACCCAGGTACATTTGGGCAAATCGTGAAGGAGACATTTGCCTTCATATTGCATTTTTCTTGCAAGAATATCGTCAAATCTGTATACTTGGACTTCGATTTAGCTTTTCCAATATTAGTAGCCATATTATAAGTTCAACATTTGCAAAACAACCTGTTTTCATAACTTCATAACTCTGAATATTCTTATAATATTTGTCCAAAAGGAAAACATGCTGTCGCACATTTTTCAACAGACACAGGGTTTCCAGATACTCCCGTAAAGCCCAGCTCATTGGCTATCTAGCTAGCTTTGTTTGACCCTGATTGGTGTCGAGTTAGAGTCGTTCAAGTGAAGACCGCCCGCGTCATCGGCGTGCCATGAAGGCGTCGCTCTCTGACCAAATATGGTGTCCTATAGGATAAACTACACTCCTAATTATATAGTGAAGTCTGTTTACATTCTAGGATCAGTGAGGAATACATACAAACATGATTTGACTGGTTTGAACAACATTTAGGGTTAGATTTTCACAGATTCCTTTCTTTGCAAAGTGTGGAAATACGAGTGGAAATACAAAATCGATCGTGCATGCTATATGGACCTTTTTAGTATATGAAAAATGATTTTATCTAACAAAACAACACTTAATTTTATCTCTGGGACTCTTTGGATGACAAATCAGAGCAAGATTTCAGAATGTAAGTTATTTCATTACTTTAACAGAATGTTCCTAAAAGTTAAAACATGGTTACATTTCATTTCAATTTTGAGAATGTTCTAGGAACGTTCTCCAACTGGTTTGARGTTGAGAATGTTCTCAAATGAATCAGAAAACATTAAGAAACAACATTCTTCTGTGGGAATTGTAGTACTTCAGCATAACATTTCCTACAGGTTTCCTCAAGGTTCTATATGGTTCTATTTAAAGTCACGTTCTCAAAAAAAAAACATTATTTTTTTTGTAACGTTCAGAGAACGTTCTAGAAATGTTATTTAAAACATACAGTGTACCATCTGTTCTCAGCATCAACAAAAATCTATCGTCTATCTTGTTGAGTGTGTTCAGGTGTGTTGGCCACACCCCCTAACAGGACACCTGATATTAATGAGTTCTTGTTTCCTTTAAAATGGGGTCTGTTTGAATAGACTAAAAAGAACAGCTTTGTATGTGTAAAAAACATGGCATGCTAGTACCATTTTGATTGCGCCGTGTACTAATTCCATGGATAGCTAACAGAAAATATTAAGTTTGAATCTCACTGATGCTGTGTCACAATAAAAAATAAATGTGTTTGCATGATTGGAGTTCAAAACAGTTAACCCAAAATTAGCTAGCAGTGTTATTAAAAGCCTTATTGAAACATTCAGTGAATGTTTTAAGGAAGTTATTCAAAAACCTCCAAATAACCTGTCATTTCAGTTCTCAGAGCGTTAATAAAACCTCCCAAGAAAACTTTCAAGGAACCAGAGTGGAATGTTCTCAGAACCTCCCTGCAACCTAAATATACATGTTTCGGAACAAGCAACATTTTCACTTCTGTTCTCAGAACATTTAAAAAACGTTCAGTTTAACAGTCAGGAAACATATGGCTTCATTCCTACAACCAATGTGATACCAAAAACATACGTTTCCACAACTTCAAAGGAACAAAATGTCCTAGCTGGGCAACCTGATAGGCAATCACATTGTTGTACTGCATGTGCAGTATAATCATGATTTATCTGATATCTGTAAAGCGTGAGTGTGTGTGTGTGTGTGTGTGTGTGTGTGTGTGTGTGTGTGTGTGTGTGTGTGTGTGTGTGTGTGTGTGTGTGTGTGTGTGTGTGTGTGTGTGTTAGTTGGTGGAAAAACATCACTGTGGCAGTGGCAAGCGTTTGCATATTTTAGTCTTTCTCACAATGGTATATTTAACATACTCCGATGTGCCAAGTCCCCAGAAGATTACAGAAGGACAGAGTAGTTGCACATCCCTCTCTCTCTCAGGCCAGTTTTCACTTTAATTGTGTTTATTTGCATTCATAATTAGTCCTGCTCCACTGGAAGTGTGGCATCATCTCCCAGCACGACTATAACTTTTTTCCACTTTCCTAATCAATGCTGTCTTGTTGTCTTGATTGGCTATGGGTGCGTATCAAATGGCACCCTATATAGTACTCTACTTTTGACCAGAGCCATACAGGCCCCGATCAAAAGTAGAGCATTATATAGGGAATAGGTGCTATTTGGGATGCAACTAGGCCTGTATCCCTGTCATGTTACTGTAGTTAGCTAGTCCCTCTCTGATTACCTCTGTGTGCAAAAAAACTGTGTAAACAGTGATGTAAGAGGAGGAACTGCTAAAATACAGTCTTTCTCTGCACTGAGGAAAGAGAAAACCAACAGTTGCTTGGCAGATAATGATGAGGGTCTAACTAACACAGCAGCGGGGGCCATGGCAGACGGTCCAAGCACTCCCATTCTCACGAGAGAGAACAAGAGCTCTAGCTGCTGGTTTAGATTACGGAGCAGAGATGGGGCACGGTGCCAGGGTGTCTTTTCACCGGGGACGAGACACTCATTTGAGTTTGTATCCCTCTAATGGGGCTTCCTGACCAGTTGAGGATGTTGTTATCATTGGTTAATGTTGAACTTGCCTCATAGTGGTCACATAAGCTTTTTGCCAAGCTGTTGGGGTGGGGGTGTGTGGTGTAGTGGGAAGGTAGTCGTGGAAAGGGGTTAGCAGTGATGGGTTGGGGAAAAGCAAGATTGCTGTCAGTCTTTTACGTACTCATCAATCCATTCCCCGAAAGCCTGTTTCAAAACATATTACGAAAAAAGTTGCTTGGAAAGTTATCGAAAGTTATTTGATACCTAAATTACACTCTAACTTCTATGCTACCACTCATTGTAACAATTTTTTTTAAACTTGTGATTTTTCCAAAGCTTGTATGTAGTTTGAATGTTGCAGAGTCTCCTCCACTCCCCGAACAGATTTTGGGCAACCCAGACCATTTGTGTTAACCTCCTGTCCTCTCCTCTCAGAAAAAAAGTATCAAGAACCTAAAACGGTTCTTCGCCTGTCCCCATAGGAGAACCCTTTGAAGAACCCTTTTTGGTTCCAGGTAGAACCCTTTCGGTTCCATGTAGAACTATTTCCACAGAGGTTTCTACATGGAACACAAAATAGTTCCACCTGGAACCATAAAGGGTTTTACCTGGAACCAAAAACGGTTCTCCTTTTAATTAAGGTAAAATATGGGGACAGCCGAATAACCGTTTTGGAACCCTTTTTTACAAAGACTGTAGTGAGTGTGTACTGTAGGAAGGGTATATTTACTCTTGGAGCCTGCATGGCAGCCCATTGTGGGAGGATTCAGCCTCATACCACAGGAAAGGTGTTACGCGTCGCTGAGGTGCGGGCAGAGCACATTCCTGGTAGGCAGTGTGTGCCAACCCCAACCCAGCCGTGGGGAGGAAAGGGGAGAGGAAGGGAAGGGATGGGATGGGATGGGAAGCCAAGCCAAGCCAAGCCAAGCCTTCCTGCCCCAGCCTACTCCCACCTCGCTCTCAACCACCTCGCTCTCAGCCTCCAGCCTTAGGGATGGGGCTGTGTCAGGGTAAACAGAAAGTGTGACTCATGGCTGTTGGTCCAGACTAATGTCATCCGAGACCACAGACAGATAAGTCTGGTGGTGCAGCCAGCCAGTCAGTGTCATTTGCCACAGGCAGGCAGGCAGGCAGGCAGGCAGGCAGGCAGGAGAGTATGATGTAACAGGAATCAGATCCCCTCCCCTGCTACCCTGCTACTCCAATCTGTCCCTGCCCGACGGACAGCCAGGCCAGCCGGCCGAGAGCAGAGCTGCACAACTACTCCTCTTAGGTTTGTTGGTCACCCCCAGTCTAAACCAGCCGAATCGGATGCAAGGTCGTTACCCAGATGCTAAAATAGTCCAAGTGATCGTTTTCTCATCTGCCCAGCCCCAGACAGACATGAGTTGTGTTCAATAAATTCTGTTCTTCCTTTCAGTACCGACCCTCAATTTCTCCAGATGCAGATGTGAACTACTGGACATTTCACCACTGCATTTAACTTAGTCAGATGTGCCAGTTCCTGAAGGAATAACCCACTGGACACAGTAGTCATTTCAACATCTATTTTTATTTACATTTGGTTGGGTTGTCAACTAACGTGAATTCAAAAGTGAAATCAACAGCAAAAAAGCCACAATGTCATTGGATGTAGGTTAAATGTTGGGTGAAAAAAAGACTACATTCCCTACGTTGATGACTTTTTGCAAATCCAATCCGTTTCCTACGTTGATTCAATGTCAACGCATAGATTTTTGTTGTTGTTGAAATGACATGGAAACAACGTTGATTCAACCAGTGTGTTCCCTGTGGGAAGCGTGCTCCAGCGGTGTGCTGTACCTATAGGTCCAAAAGAAGTCAACATTACCGGACATGAGTTGCATTCATCAGTAAGGTAGACGTACAGGCCTTGGCTCATTACTCTCCATAGCTACCAGAGAAAACACACGCACTCGCAGGCAGGAAGCACGACACGCAAGCAGAACAACACCTGCCAGCAAAGCCAGTATAGTGAATTCCCAGTGGAGAGGGCAAGGTCAGGGATTCAATCAAAGGCTTATTGTTGACAAGCACACTGCACTTGACCTTTAAAGGTAATTCATGCTTGAGCCAACATCGGCAACATTTACCACGACTTGACTGAATCCTGGCGTAGGTCTACTTACCCGTTGACTCTGTGTGGTTAATTATCTTCTCCCATCCAATCAGATTTTTCTCTTCTTGCTTAACGATTGGGTTTAGCTGCATACCTGTGATATGCCCAGGCATGATGGAGCATTGTGTGCCACAGGTGATTAAACAGTTTTAGGGGAGGGTGGGGGTATGTCTAAAAATATCACCCTGTCCCCCCTCCCTCGGTCCATGCCATAAAGTCTTATCTCTCTACTCTCTCGTCTCTCTCTCTCTCTACTCTCTCTCTCTCTCGTTCTCTCTCTCTCTCTCTCTCTCTCTTCTCCTCTTCTCTCTCTCTCTCTCTCTCCTCTCTCCTCTCGTCTCGTCTCTCTCTTCTCATCCTCTCTCTCTCTCTCTCTCTCTCTCTCTCTCTCTCCTCTCTCTCTCTCTTCTCTCTCTCTCTCCTCTCTCTCTCTCTCTCTCTCTCTCATCCTCTCTCTCTCTGCCTCTCTCTCTCTCTCTCTCTTCTCTCTCTCTCTCTCTCTCTCTCTCTCTCTCTTCTTCTCTCTCTCTCTCTCTCTCTCCTCTCTCTCTCTCTTCTCTCTCTCCTCTCTCGTCTCCTCCTCTCTCTCTCTCTCTCTCTCTCTCTCTCTCTCTCTCTCTCTCCTCTCTCTCTCTCTCTCTCTCATCTCTCTCCTACTCTCTCTCTTCTCTCCAACATATTGCGAGGCGTCACCACTCTCAACACCAGCCCGTTGAGCTGCTGAGCGGATTGCTGGAATTTACACGCCTAATTATCACCCTGTTTTCTCATACCATAAAGAGAATCTGGGATTAGAGCCTGAGTGCTGTGTGTGGTTTGGGGAGCAGTGGCAGCTCAAAGGACTTTAACACCGTCTCACTCACCTCCACACTACTTTAACATGATGTTTGGGCATCCGTTTTGTTTGTTTTGATTCTTCTAGAGGTGAATTATTGTCAGAAGATGTAACATAGCATCTCCAACGACTGCAACAGATACAGTAACTACTGGTCCTTCATAGATCTTCKTTTTTATTGATAAACGTTGCTAATAGACATTTTGGCCTTTTTTCTCCGCTTTTTTCATCCCCTTTAGTTCTTAGTGACTTGATAAGCAGATTTTTGAGTTGCTCAATTAAACACTAGATGTCAGTGTCGTTTCTGGCTCACGTGGCCACAGCCAGCCCATCCACCTTCACTTTACACTGGTGTACCCTCCATGAATGGGGTCTTACAAATGCCATTCTAATTCCCTATGCATTTTCCGCAATCCTATACAAAGTACTTTAGCTTGTGTTGACATATAGCTCAGTGTATAAGTTGTGAAATCCAAGATCATGCAATTAAAGAAACATGGGCCTCGATGCTTTTGAAATTTGGTGTTACCATATTAATTTATCAGTTAAGCATTCGGGCACTCTTTTCTGTCTCTGATTTTATGAAACACCCAATAAAAAGGACACACACGTCTTAAAACCCCATCTTACAATTAAATCTCATTTATAGATTCATATAAACAGTGGACCCATTTGTCCCTCTTAGAATCTATAGCATAGCTTAAAATAAATAGTGTTCATTTGGTATTGTGCTGTAAATCACCACTTTGGAAAAAAGATTAGATAGGACATGCTTATCTTAACACATCACCTACATTTGTTTTAAATAAAATAAAAAGCTCTACCAGTACTATCCAGGTTACTTCCTAATGCATGTTTTGCATGTGCTTTCACACAGAACATAGACCAGATACACAAGCTTTGTCAGAAAGTAAAGAGATAATGCTAGCTCCTGTATTTCATGAGCAGCCTCTCGGCTATACCTCTTGGCAGGACCCATGTGCAGTGATAAGGGCGGATGGTGATGATGTAGTGTGAGGAACACTCCGTCATGTCCTCGTCACAGGGAGGAGAGATCAGCTCGAGGTGACCTGCAGAATGTTAGGAATCTAACCTCTATATTAACACTTTCCTTTCTTTTCCTTCCTCCTTTCTTCCTCTTCACTCAGATCGGGGAGAGAATATACTTCTGAGCCCCCACGTCTGTCCAGAGTGGCACGCTCGCTCTGTTCTCTCTTTCCTCCTCTCTGCCTGCCTCTCTGACACAGAGGTAGAGACTGTGGGAAGTGGAGGTCGCTCACTCACTCACTCACTCACTCACTCACTCACTCACTCACTCACTCACTCACTCACTCAAACAGACCTGGCTGGCCGGTTCAATTTGGCCAGGGCCGGATTGCACATTTTGGGGAAGAAAAAAAAGATGTCAGAGGAAAGGGGGTTAGTTTGTGAGTTTTCCTGACACAACCTGGCTCTGGGTATCCCGGCTATCTCGCTTTTATTAAGTGCTGCATTTCATTTGCATTTGTAAGAGGACCTATTTCTTTCGCACTGGTAGTTTTGTGCCCTCAGAAAAGGTTTCTCGCTGTGGTTTTCCTTAGTGCTGTGATGTAGGTGTGGGGTGTGTGGAGGGACATTCCAAAAAATGGGGGATAGCGAGAAAAAAAGAGAAAGGTTTGTCAAAATATATACAGTTGAAGTCGGAAGTTTACATACACATTAGCCAAATACATTTAAACTCAGTTTTTCACAGTTCCTGATGTTTAATCCTAGTAAAAATTCCCTGTCTTAGGTCAGTTAGGATCACCACTTTATTTTAAGAATGTGAAATGTCAYAATAATAGTAGAGAGAATGATTTATTCCAGCTTTTATTTCTTTCATCACATTCCCAGTGGGTCAGAAGTTTACATACACTCAATTAGTATTTGGTAGCATTGCCTTTAAATTGTTTAACTTGAGTCAAACGTTTCAAGCTTCCCACAATAAGTTGGGTGAACTTTGGCCCATTCCTCCTGACAGAGCTGGTGTAACGGAGTCAGGTTTGTAGGCCTCCTTGCTCGCTCACACTTTTTCAGTTCTGCCCACAAATTTTCTATAGATTGACGGTCAGGGCTTTGTGATGGCCACTCCAATACCTTGACTTTGTGTCTTAAGCCATTTGGGAAGTATGCTTGGGTCATTGTCCATTTGAAGACCCATTTGCGACCAAGCCTTTAACTTCCTGACTGAACTGTCTTGAGATGGCCTTCAATATATCCAGATTAAACTTTCCTCCCTCTGATGCCATCTATGTTTGGGAGATACACCAGGCCGTCCTGCCAGCACGAGCACCCCCAAAAACATGATGTTTGCGCACCCCGTGCTTCGACGTTGCCGGATGGTTCTCAGCATGCAAGTATCCCCCTTTTTCCTCCAAACATAACGATGGTCACGTATGGCCAAAAAGTCCTTATTTTTTTCATCAGACAGGAGACATTCTCCAAAAAAGTTACAAATTCTTATGTACCCATGTGCAGTCTTGCAAAACCGTAACGTTCTGGCTCTTTTTATGCCTGTTTGGAGCAACAGGGCTCTTCCTTGCTGAGCAAGCCTCTTCAGCTTCATCTCGATTTAGAGAGGGACTCTGTTTTACTGTCTGGTGATATAGATTGCTTTGTACCTGTTTCCGCAGCATCTTCACAAGGTCCTTTACTGTTGTCTGGAAATTGATTTGCACTTTTTGAAGCTAAAGTACGTTCATCTCTAGGAGACAGAAATGTTCTCCTTCTTGAGCGGTAGACTGCGCTCGGTTCCCATGGTGTTTTACTTGCGTTACTATTGTTGTGACAGATGAAACGCTGATAACTTCAGGGCGTTGGAAATTGCTCCAAGGATAACCAGACTGTGGAGTGTCATACAACTTTTTTTTCGAGCGTCTGGGCTGAATTTCTTTTGATTTTCCCATGATGTCAAGCAAAGAGGCACTGTGTTTGAAGATAGGCCTTGAAATACATTCACAGGTCCACCTCCAATTGACTCAAATGATGTCAATTAGCCTATCAGAAGCTTCTAAAGCCATGACATCATTTTCTGGAATTTTCCAAGCTTTTTAAAGGCACAGTCAACTTATTGTATGTAATCTTCTGACCCACTGGAATTGGGATACAGTGAATTATAAGTGAAATTATCTGTCTGGAAACAATTGTTGGAAAAATTACTTGTATCATGCACAAAGTAGATGTCCTAACCGACTTGCCAAAACTGTAGTATGTTAACAAGAAATTTGTGGAGTGGTTGAAAACGAGTTTTAATGACTCCAACCTAAGTGTATGTAAACTTCCCACTTCAACTGTACTTTTAGCCCAGGAGCATCACCTGCATCTAACACAACAGCCCTTGTGTGAATTAGGCACTCTCAAAGTTTTCTATGTATACAGCAAATTGGCCAGTGTTACCTAGTGCTGATTTTTCAGTGTAACATTTCTACGAAGGTCCGAGTGTCTGCAGGTTTTCGCTCCACCCTTGTACTTGATGGATGAATTAAGGGCACTAATTGGTAAGGAACCCCCCTCACCTGGTTGTCTAGGTCTTAATTAAAAGGAAAAATACTAAAACCTGCCCTCTGTGGACCCAAGTGCTGGTTCCCAGGGTTACCCAAACTCAGTCCTCAGGACCCCAAGGGGTGCACATTTTGGTATTTGCCTTAGCACTACACAGCTGATTCAAATAATCAACTAATCATCCAGCTTTGATCATTTGAATCAGCTGTGTAGTGTAAGGGCAAAACCCAAAACGTGCAGCCCTTGGGGTCCCGAGGACAGATTTTGGGAAACGCTGTACTAACCAGTGTTTAACCGAAATCACGCCCATTATTATCATGTTTTCTAGCATGCTCTATTACAGGTGGATTTTTACAAGTATTTGTCTCATTATCTATGTTGTTGCATGTACATTGATTGATTAATGAATGGTATGCTACTGAAATATACATAACATACATTCTTCTAAACTAATCCAATCTYTGACTTGGACATATTGCACCCGTTACTGCAATGGTTGTTCTTTGTTTAGATTGTTTAGGTTTTCTCATAGCGACGTCTTCCCGACCCGGCAGTCCCCACTCTGCAATGCATTGTAATGTATTTTGTATTTAATATGGATCCCTGCTAAGGAAGCAGCTACTCTTCTTGGGGTCCAGCAAAACTAAGGCAGTTATACAATTTTAGAAACATCAAGTAACATTACAATACATTCCCAACAGATGTCATAACATATTGTGTGCCCTCAGTCCCCTACTCTACTACCACATATCTACAACACAAAACCCATGTGTACTTGTGTGTGTGTAGTGTGTATGTTATTGTGTGTGTGTATGGATGTGTCTGTGCCTACGTTTGTGTTGCTTCACAGTCCCCGTTGTTCCATAAGGTGCATTTTTATCCGTTTTTTAAATACAATTTTACTGCTTGAAGAAGTTACTTGATGTGGAATAGAGTTCCATATAGTCATGGCTCTATGTAGTACTGTGCACCTCCCGTGGTCTGTTCTGGACTTCTCTGGTGGCATGTCTTGTGGGGTATGCATGGGTGTCCGAGCTGTGTGCCAGAAGTTCAAACAGACAGCTCGGTGCGTTCAGCATGTCAATACCTCTCACAAATACAAGTCAATCTCTCCACTTTGAACCAGGAGAGATTGACATGCATATTATTAATGTTAGCTCTCTGTGTACATACAAGGGCCAGCCGTGCTGCCCTGTTCTGAGCCAATTGCAATTTTCCTAAGTCCCTCTTTCTGGCATCTGACCACATTACTGAACAGTAGTCAAGGTGTGACAAAACTAGAAGCTGTAGGACCTGCCTTGTTGATAGTGTTGTTATTAAGAACGCAGAGCAGCACTTTACTATGGACAGACTTCTCCCCATCTTAGCTACTGTTGTATCAATATGTTTTGACCATGACAGTTTACAATCCAGGGTTACTCCAAGCAGTTTAGTCACCTCAACTTGCTTAATTTTCACATTATTCATTACACGATTTAGTTGAGGTTTAAGGTTTAGTGAATGATTTGTCCCAAATACAATGCTTTTAGTTTTTGAAATATTTAGGACTAACGTATTCCTTGCTACCCATTCTGAAACTAACTGTAGCTCTTTGTCAAGTGTTGCAGTCATTTCAGTCGCTGTAGCAGCTGACGTGTATAGTGTGGAGTCATCCACATACATAGACACACTGGCTTTACTCGTTTACTGGCATGTCGTCAAGTAATGGGCCAAGACAGCTGCCCTGGGGATTTCCTGATTCTACCTGGATTATCTTGGAGATGCTTCCATTAAAGAACACACTCTGTGTTCTGTTAGGTAACTCTWTATCCACAATATAGCAGGGGGTTTAAAATCATAACATATACGTTTTTCCAGCAGCAGACTATGATCGATAATGTCAKAAGCCGCACTGAAGTCTAACAAAACAGCTCCCACAATATTTGTATCATCAATTTGCCAATCATCAGTCATTTGTGTAAGTGCTGTGCTTTATGAATCAAATCAAATCAAATTTTATTTGTCACATACACATGGTTAGCAGATGTTAATGCGAGTGTAGCGAAATGCTTGTGCTTCTAGTTCCGACATGCTACTAAATAACCAACAAGTAATCTAACCTAACAATTCCACAACTACACCTTATACACAACAAGTGTAAAGGGATAAAGAATATGTACATAAAGATATATGAATGAGTGATGTACAGAACGGCATAGCAAGATGCAGTAGATTGTATAGAGTACAGTTCTATACATATGAGATGAGTAATGTAGGGTATGTAAACATAAAGTGGCATAGTTTAAAGTGGCTAGTGATACATGTATTACATAAAGATGGCAAGATGCAGTAGATGATATAGAGTACAGTATAAACACATACATACAGTGGGGAGAACAAGTATTGATACACTGCGATTTTTCAGGTTTTCCTACTTACAAAGCATGTAGAGTCTCCTAATTTTTATCATAGGTACACTTCAACTGTGAGAGACGAATCTAAAACAAAAATCCAGAAAATCACATTGTATGATTTTTAAGTAATTCATTATGCATTTATTGCATGACATAAGTATTTGATCAAACTACCAACCAGTAAAGAATCCGGCTCTCACAGACCTGTTAGTTTTTCTTTAAGAAGCCCTCCTGTTCTCCACTCATTACCTGTTATAACTGCACCTGTTTGAACTCGTACCGGTATAAAAGACACCTGTCCACACACTCAATCAAACAGACTCCAACCTCTCCACAATGGCCATGACCAGAGAGCTGTGTAAGGACATTCAGGGATAAAATTGTAAACCTGCACAAGGCTGGGAGGCCTACAGACAATAGGCAAGCAGCTTCGCTGAGAAGCAACAACTGTTGCCCAATTATTAGAAAATAGAAGAAAATAGAAGAAGTTCAAGATGATGGTCAATCACCCTCGATCGCGGGCTCCATGCAAGATATCAGCCTCTGGGGCAATCAATTGATCATGAGAAGGTGAGGGATCAGCCCAGAACTACACGCAGACCTGGTCAATGACCTGAAAGAACTGGGACCACAGTCTCAAAGAAAACCATTATAACACACTACGCCCGTCATGGATTAAAATCCTGCCAGCGCCACACAAGCTCCCCTGCTCAAGCAGGCGCATGTCCAGGCCCGTCTGAAGTTTGCCATGACCATCTGGCATGATCCAGAGGAGGGAATGGGAGAAGGTCATGTGTCTATGATTCAAAAATAGAGGTTTTGCCTAAACTCCACTCGCCGTGTTTGGGAAGAAGAAGATGAGATACAACCCCAAGAACACCATCCCAACCGTGAAGCATGAGGTGGAAACATCATTCTTGGGGATGCTTTTCTGCCAAAGGGGACAGGACGACTGCACCGTATTGAGGGGAGATGGATGGCGCGCCATGTACTGGACCGAGATCTTAGCCAACAACCTCCTTCCCTCAGTAAGAGCATGTATGATGGGTCGTGGCTGGGTCTTCCAGCATGACAACGACCCGAAACACACAGCCAGGGCAACTAAGGAGTGGCTCCGTAAGAAGTATCTCAAGGTCCTGGAGTGGCCTAGCCAGTCTCCAGACCTGAACCCAATAGAAAATCTTTGGAGGAGCTGAAATCCGTATTGCCAGCGACAGCCCGAAACTGAAGGATCTGCTTTGAGAAGGCTGTATGGAGGAGTGGGCCCAAAATCCCGTGCTGCAGTGTGCAAACCTGTCAAGAACTACAGGAAACGTCATGATCTCTGTAATTGCAAACAAAGGATTCCTTACCAAATATTAAGTACTTCTGCTTTAATCTGATGTATCAAATACTTATGTCATGCAATAAAATGCGAATTAATTACTTAAAATCATACAATTTATTTTCGGATTTTTTTTTAGATTCCGTCTCTCACAGTTGAAGTGTACCTATGATAAAAATTACAGACCTCTACATGCTTTGTAAGTAGGAAAATCGGCAAAATCGGCAGTGTATCAAATACTTGTTCTCCCCACTGTATGAGGTGAGCAATGTAGGGTATGTAAACATTATATTAAGTGGCATTGTTTAAAGTGGCTAGTGATACATTTTTACATAATTTCCATCAATTCCCATTATTAAAGTGGCTGGAGTTGAGTCAGTATGTTGGCAGCGGCCACTAAATGTTAGTTTATTATGAATTATGAATGTCCTTCCCTATAAGCGTGCTGAAAATCTGTTGTCAATTTGTTTACTGTAAAATAGCATTGTATTTGGTCAAACACKATTTTTTCCAAAAGTTTACTAAGGATTGGTAACAGGCTGATTGGTCAGCTATTTGAGCCAATAAAGTGGGCTTTACTATTCTTAGGTAGCAGAATGACTTTTGCTTCCCTCCAGGCATGAGGGCACACACTTTCTAGTAGGCTTCAATTGAACATATGGCAAATAGGAGTGTGTAACGGTCGTTCTCCTCCTCTTCGTCTGAAGAGGAGGAGTAGGGATTGGACAAAAGCGCAGCGTGATAGTTTGACATAATGATTTATTTAAATGATAGAACGAAACACGAAAACACTTTAACAAACTACAAAACAAATAAACGATGTAGACAGACCTGACTTGAGAACTTACAAACTACGAAGAACGCACGAACAGACTACATACACYAACGACAAAKSYAAKKYMRCCSMMMMGMMKYACATARACYGACACYGYAGACAACCACCCACAAACAAACAGTGAGAACACCCTACCTTAATATGGTTCTCAATCAGAGGAAACGTCAAACACCTGCCTCTAATTGAGAACCATATCAGGCAACACATTAACCCCAACATAGAAACACAAAACATAGACTACCCACCCAGCTCACGTCCTGACCAACTAAACAAAGTTAAACAAAGGAAAAATAAGGTCAGGAACGTGACAGTGTCAATAATTTCCGCTATTATCCTCAGTAATTTTCCATCCACGTTGTCAGACCCCGGTCACTTGTCAGTGTTGATAGACAACACTTTTTTCACCTCTTCCACACTCACTTTATGGAATTAAAAATTGCAATGCTTGTCTCTCATAATTTGATCAGATATACTTGGATGTGTTGCATCAGCATTTTTTGCTGTCATGCCTAATCTTGCCAATGAAAAAAATCAATAAAGTAGTTTTTGTGATGAATGAGCCGTTTGATTCAATTAATTTTGCGGCTGAGTTTGCCTTTCTGCCAGGAATTTCATTTAAGATGCTCAAAAGCTTTTTACTATAATTTTTTATGTCATTTATCTTTGTTTCCTAGTGTAGCTTCTTATTCTTTTTATTCAGTTTAGTCACATGATTTCTGAATTAGTAGTACGTTTACCAATCGGTTGTGCAGCCAGACTTTTTGCCATTCCTCTTGCCTCATCCCTGTGAGCCATATACTTTTTAAATTCCTCATCAATCAGATTTTTACAGTCATTTTCTTAATGGGTACATGCTTATTAGTAACTGGGATAAGCAATTTCACAAATGTGTCAAGTGCAGCATCTGGTTGCTCTTTATTACACACCACAGATCAACACATTTTCTTTACATCAACAACATAGGAATCACTACAAAATGTATTGTATGACCTCTTATACACTATAGTAGGCCCAGCATTTGGAACTTTGGTTTTCCTTACATTGTGATCACTACATCCAATGTATTTGGATACTGATTTAAAGCAAAATGTGATTTCAGGACACTACATTAGGTAAAACTAGGCCCTCAAAATAAGGCCCTGCTGTGTTAAATAACTTAATTTGAAAGATAACATATTCTGTTAAATTCTAACTTGTTAAGACAAATACTGCAACAACCATGTCTCTGTTACTAACAGATTCAGTCATGGGTGGTAACTCTACAATTCACCAGAAAGGCAAGGCACTTTGGGAAATATGCAAATAAGGCTGTACACTAAGCAGTGTGTTAATTTGACACTGAAAAGTGTGTATCCATATAGACACTGGATCAGTGTTAAATTGAACACTGTCAGTGTTGATTTAACACTGGAGAATTTGCTGTGTAGTTTATTTGGAAATGTTGGGCATGGAGTATCATTCCTCGTGTTTCCTGCAATACGCATCTGTCAGTGTGAGGTCAGCTAGTTCAGCCTGTGTTCCTGAGTGTTCCGTGGTAGTTCAGTGAGGTGTGGGACTCACAGCCGGAGAGGAGGAAGGCTGGGTGCTGTGTTACCACGGCAATAGGACATGAACACAGATAAACACTGTTTATTCTGCCAGTAGCACACAAGTAATTGCTATTCTCTTATCTGAAGATTCACAAGCGAGTGTAAGAAAGGTATATATAAAAAAGAGAGAAAAAAGGGGGGGGAATCCTGAATTCCACGCAGAACCCGATACTTTTGGAATGGTAACGCGTCATAGCGGAAATTGCTTGGTTTTGCCCTGGTTTTGGGCACTAGTCATTACCAGAGAAGTGGCCTGTAATCTGTGGTCGTTCCATGATGTATGTGATTATTACTGTGATTGTGTGGAAGACAGGGGAGGGACATTGTTGCATATATATCTCTGTTGTCTTCTTTAGAAGGATGCCAATGTGATTCACACGATTCATAATAACTGATGATACATAGATGATTCATAGTCACACCATACCTTTTAAGGCATTTTTGCTACCATTTTCAAAAGACTGGGACATTGACATTAAGCAATTTGGTCTTGTATGCAGTGATATCTTTTGGAAGTTCAATTAAAACAAGGTATTCTGAGGTACAGTAGCCTTGGGGTTAAAAAATCCCCCTGCGTGAAATTAACATTCCACCTTTGATCTGAGATCAATAGCTGGGCTCTACTTAATCAAAGTTGTTTTTCTCCCTTTCTCTTTTTCTTTCCTCGCCTTGCCCCTTGGCTCTCCATCGGGATTAGCGTTTCAATTAAATCATTTATTAAACTGAAGTTATTCCTGAACCAGCCCATCATGATGTCATTAATTTAACGGCTGATAAAAGCGATGGTTGTGGTTTTAGGGCAGAGCACCTGCTGTACCTGCCATCAGCTCTTCATGTGTTGGGAGCAGCTGGTGCCCTGGCTGGGTGTGCTGGGTCTGCTCCATGCCCCGCGGCCCTCTACCATCACCACTCACTGGGAGAAACAGTAGCAGACTGGTGACAAACAGCCCTCCAGGCCACGGCTCCTCATTCCAGCCAGGCCTTTGCTGCATGCCGCCCCAGCCCTCAGCCCCAGCCCTTACCCTAGCTTCATGTCCACACCTTGGCTCAACCCTAAACCTAGCCATGACCCTAACCCTAGCTTCATGTCCACACCTTGGCTCAACCCTAAACCTAGCCATGACCCTAACCCTAGCTTCATGTCCATACCTTGGCTCAACCCTAAAACTAGCCATGACCCTAACCCTAGTTTCATGTCCACAACTTGGCTGAACCCTAGTCTCGCATAGCCATACCTCCAAAAACTTTTGGAGAATTTTGTAATTCCTGCGGCTACATTTTTATTTGATGTTACATTTCAAGAACCCTCCCCCACATGCCCATTTATGAAGTGCTGCGTGCTAAGCTCTACCCAAACAAGGCATTTCATTGATTTGAAGTGTTTGATTGGAGCTGCATGTTAAGCCCCGCCTGAGCAAGGCATTTGATTGGTTTGATTTGCACCGAGTCTCCAACCCTTATCCAGTAATAGGAAAGCCTGGTTCTCAATAAGACTAGCTCAACCCTAACCTAACCCTACCCTTACCCTAACCTTACCCTTACCCTTGTCCTAACCCTAACCAACGGACAGAATCTACGCCTCAACGGTAACCTATATCTTCACTCTACCATAGTACCTCATAACCAAATGGGTGCGGATGGGCACTGGTGGCAGGTGGACCAAGCGTAACATGGGCTGAACCACCCTGGCTGCAACCAAATACCTATCCCTAAGTCCTGGGCTGGTTGTGCCCGGACCCCCGGGGGCTGCTGTCCAGCAGCGGTCTCCGCACAGCTGGAAGGCATCGGATCGATCTTGGGGATTCATTAAAATATGACCGAGCTCTAGCTTCATGTCCACACATTCAACCCTAACCCTAGTCATAATCCTAACCCTTACATGCTGACCACACCGCTCGCATTACGCGCTCTCGCTTTGGAAAACATCCATGTTATTCAATCATTGCATCCAAACTGCTTGTGCGCGTCAACGAGCGTCTGCGTAGCCAGGCATTAATAAAATTGAACTTGGTTCTATTTGTGAAGCTTGACTCACTGCAAGTGTCGCTTCTCCCATCTCCTCATTGGTTTTTAGGAGCATATACCCACATGGGTGATTGAAAGATGAACTGACGTCCACACTCCAGTCCAGTTGGTGGTGGTAATGCACCTTAAAGTTGGTTGCCAACTGCCATGTAAAGTCCAAAGAAGAAGAAGACTGAAGGAGGTGAGATTAGTAGATACAAACTCGGTTGACCCTTTAATCTGTGGATTAATTGTTGGAGTAGAGGACCTTGTGCGTTTCAGGTAAAATAACAACCCATGTTTATATCCCAGGACAAAATAGCTAGCAACAGCAAGCTAGCTAGCTAAACAGCAAGCTAGTGCGTTGGTCTAGTCAGCATGTTAGCTTCATGTCCACACCCCGGCTCAACCCTAAACCTAGCCATAACCCTTACTCTAACCTCAGCCCTAACCCTATCTCCAGCCCCAACACCACTCCTTGGCCATAGTAGAAACCAACACTACAGTTCAGACAGAAGCCCAGTGTTGGAATGTGTCGGCCCCTGGCTGTGGGGTAGGGGCAGTGAGGCAGGACAGAGCAGGGGTACAGGGAAGGGACAAAGGGACAAAGGGACATATGTGCGTCAGTAAGGACCCCCTCTCTCTGGATGTCTCTTTCTGCACTGCAAGCCGCTCCTCTCCATGCTCCGCGGGCCTGGCACACTGTTTAATTGCTGTTTGTTCTGCATGCAGAGAATGGCTGCAGTGTTTGCCCTGTGGAGTGGAGAGGAGCAGTTTGTTTGAGAAGCCCTCTAACTCTCAGGGCCCTGTCTCTCACTCTCTCAGCCAGCCTGGCCCGGCCGGCTCTGTGTTTCTTTTTCCCTCTCCACTCAGATTTATGTGCCCTCCGCTCCGTTGCTAGGTTACGGATGCGCCCAGCGTGTCCTTGTCAGGGACAGTGACCGGGATGTACTCGCAGAACCTGGCCTGGACCACAAGCTAACCACAAACTCACCCAGGCAGTGTAAAAGACACCTGCATTTCACGGTCCACTATTAAAACAAACATGAGTAACAAAATCAAACAGCCTCCAAAACATGATCATTAATTGCTACAGGAAGAACATGCCGGTAAGATGCCTAAGTGTTGACATTAAATTGAATCACAAAACAACCAGACCCATGCAGTAGCGATCTGTGACCAGAGTGTGTGTGTGTCCTGCAGTGTGCTGAAGTATCGCTTTCCTCCTCCTCCTCCTGCTCTACCTATCGACTATATAACACACAGGCTAATTACTGCATAATGACTTAATGAGAGCTGTGGGTTTGACTCAGCAGGAAGCAACGGGTCTGTTTTACATCCAGCTGTAGCAGCATGCCATGCTTTGCTCTGCTTTGCTCTGGGTGAAACCATGACTCACTGCACGGCTCAAACCTTGGCTCTAGGCTCATTGTCTGAACGGTGCACATGCAGGCCAGCCTGCCTGCCGCAGAGAGGGGGAGAGAAAGTAGCACAGGGGAGCTGTGTGGTTAGGAGAGGAGGAGGAATCAGGGGCTGAGGTAAAGTACAATGTTATTGTCTGCTTCCGAAATTGGTATCCTATTCGGTACAGAGTGCACACGATCTTTAGTTACAGGGTGTGCTAAGGAGTAAAGAGTGTTGCACTGTTGGTGAGTCTGTTGAAACAGTCCGTTACCCCGGGAGATAACTGTGTTGAGTTGGGCCATGCTTAACCTCTAATCCGTTTTAGCATTGGCCTGTTCTACTGCTTAAACGCTCTCACTCTGAGTCTCAGTTAATCTGACAAGATGGACGTATCGACATGAAACCCTAAAAAAGGGCTACCAGCTAAGGCTTGTAATTCCTTGAGAGGGGCATTTGGCTTATGCAAATAGGCCACCCAATGGCACTGAGAAAGGATTAGACACCCAAAGTAATCAGCAGTGGCTTTTCATGATACTTTCCCATCTAGCAAATTCCAACGGCAACTAGAGCTTTGTTATGCTAATCAGAGAAGGTGTGAGTGTGACCAAACCGGGTATCAAACTCAGATTGTCTGTGCGGCTCACTATTGCATTATCCCACTGAGTTAACGCCAAGGCATTAGATCTGGGCGCTAACACATCTTCTGGGCGCTAACATCTTCAGGTCTCGGAGACTGTTGCTCATCATGCGAGTCTATAGTTCACCCAACCACCTCCCCTATACATGAGCACTAAACAGTATATATCCATCACCGTACAGTACCTGTGAATGAGTATGGTACCCCTATGAGTTACTGGCCTGGTCTGACTGTTGACAGTGAAGCATGTCAAATCTCCCTGATTGGGAGATTCACCTGCAGCCGCGCTAGCTTTCTCTCTCATCACGTCCCCTGAGCACCTCCTACCCCATCTCCCCCCAACCTCCCCCACCTCCCCCCATGTCTCTTAGCCAGTCAGGTCAGGCACCAGTCTCAGAGAGGGAAGTCGCTCAACAACCTGGAGGAATCTCTGTCTACTACAGTAGGGGCGATTGGGATAGATGGGCCGTTCTCCCTACGTTGGCTGATCATCTATTATGCTTCCTTGTCACTGTGGCATGACCTGGTTGGCAGGGGAACTGTTTGAGCTCTCGCTCCCTCTGAGGGATGGGTATTTTGGAGGGGCTCTGGGGCCCTAAGGAGGGAGCAGGGTTGCGCTGTGTGTGTGTGTGTGTGTGTGTGTGTGTGTGTGTGTGTGTGTTGTGTGTGTGTGTGTGTGTGTGTTGTGTGTGTGTGTGCGTGCGTGCGTGCGTGCGTGCGTGCGTGCGTGCGTGCGTGTGTGCGCAGAAGTCTAGACAATTTTTTTATTTAAACAAGGCTACAAATAGTGATGATATTAGTGAAACAGGTGTTGACAGTGTCTGCAGCCAAATGAACCAGAGAATGGCTGTGTGTTGATCGGTTGGTCTGGGTTGGGCCAGCAAGCCAGATGTGACAGCGAGGTGTCCCTGTATTTAGTGTTGGTGTTTTCCCTTGGCAGGCCCTCAGGATGTTTTTACTGTTGAGTTCATTCTGCGAGCGGTGGTTTTCTGCCTTGATAGCTCCCAGCAGCAGGGGAAAGAAAAGACTCGCACGACATTTTATTTGTGTTTGCCTTTGCTGAGGCCCATTTTTACGATGTTTGGGGAATTAATGTTTGTGTCATGCTTGTGGTTGATTCCATGAGCTTAACATGTTCTTTGTATTTTGTTTTGGATATGTGATGATCAAATGCTTTGCTCTTGGCAGACAGTTTAAGTGTTAGTGGTTTCCTCAGAAAAGATACATCAGGAGCTTTCTGTGACTGCGAGTTTATTTCCGGAACAAAATGGTATAGTTGAATAGATAGAGAAACCCAATAGAAAACAAAAGACAGTGAAAGAAGTGTTATACTGGCATGTCGGAAAGTCATTTTACTAACCACAGCGTTTCTCAGACTCACATGCTGAAAAACGGAGAAAAAAAACATTAATTGAAAGATCTATCAAGCGTTCTAATATTTATTTTAGACTAACAGTTTGATTTAAGGACTACTCTCTCCTTTTCAATAATAATGTAATCCAGGGCTGCTTATAAATCCTTAATGAGCCTGTTAATACCTTATGTGAAGCACTACAGATAAACGTGTTGAGTAGATTGATACACATAAATTCCAATAGATATAGGGACTGGAGAATCTGGTGAGCCACAGCCCAGTCCAGTTGTGACCTGTGAACTTGGCGTGGCATGCTGTGAGTAACACACCGTCCTGGGCCTAGTCTGGCTCGGTCCTCCCTTTCCTTCCTCTCCCTCCGCTAAGAGATGTGTGTGGGTTAATTCATCTTTCTGTGGTTTCTGTGGGGATATTGGAGGCTGTCATGCAGCCATGCATGGGAAGGCTTTGTCGCGGCCTGACTGTATGTGTTTGTTCATGGCTGCAGAATTTTTATTTTGGTGGTTGGTTCTCCGGCCGGACGGGGTGGAGGAGAGTCAGAGGACGGGAGTTCAGTTCAGTGAGGACTTCACCTTCAGCCAACATTTAATTAGAAAAACAGCCTTGTTTTGAGAATACTTTTTACGGTTTGTCACTGGGAGCACATAGAAAAAGAGGAAAGATATTTATGCATAATACCCAATTTGAGGTCAAAGCATATTTGCAGCCGCAATAAAAGTACTAACAGCTGTAAAGTAAGCAATAAATAAATCCACGATGCATAAACAACTCAGTTAGTAAGTAGATATAAGTTGGCCGACCTAAAATGTGGGTTTTATTATGGTTCTGGAATCTGATTTTAAACTTTATCAACAATTAATACTTAAAGACACTATGAACCTGTTAACCCACCTCAGTATTTGCTTGATTGTATTGGTGTCAATGTCCATTGAAGCAGGTTTAAGTCATAAATGTTGTTGGTATTGAGAAACACTGGCTATGTTGTTCCACTAGTGCCAGGTGGTTCAAGCTCCTTCAGCGATCTCTTGTAATGTTTAACTAGCCATTGTGACTCTTTTGGATGTAAGGCTGGTCAAAGGCGAAGAGGGGTTATGTTGAACTGGCAAAACACATGCGCGCGCACACACTCACACACACTTTACTTCGTATTCAGTGAGCCTAGAGGGATTAGTGATAATTTCTTGGCGTAGAGCCTGCTTTCCACGGCACTCACCCATCTGATCCAATATCTTAGTAGCTTCTATTGTGCTAAATTCATATTACGTACACATTTAAAGTATGAAGTGGATGGAAATTATAGTAAAACACAACACACAAAGGCTTGGTGTAGCCTTTTAGAGTGAATCTGTAGTTGCAAAAGTTATAAAACCATATCTGATATTTACACAGTCTCTCTATATCACATTTATGTTACTTTCATAGCGCAATTACTTGAAACCCTCGTGTTGATTTGCAACAAATACACCAGTGGTATTACAACAGTCACCATGGAAACATTGGAGGCCAGAGTGAATACGAAGGAATCTGGGTTCCACAATCTAAGAGAGTTGAGTGTTTCTAGGATTATGGCCTCTGGGCCATGTTTCATTACACCTCTGGGCTGCAGAACAACAGAGTAATGGGAGTATTAGCTCCTACTGCAGCTAATCACCCTTTAGCACTTCAGCCCACAGCGACCACCGGCCGACTGGGTGGCTGAGTTAGCATGACGACACATGCTAACAAGAGCACTACTCATAGAATAAACATCACCTTCCCCATCATGTGCACCCCAACCAGCATCACTGATAATGCTCCAGAATTCATCAACATAAATTCCTGTGCCCTACTCACTCTCAGCATCCCGATTAAGTCACAACCATTCTCTTCAGGTCATGGTACCATTGTGTACTTTTCTGTGGTTTCCTCTTCAGCCAGTATATCATTGCCTTCATTGCTTTCATTCATCCTTGCTTTCAGCCCCATGAGGAATATGTACTACCGTGCAAGTTGTCAACACTGTGTGTGTACGTCTGAAAAACCTGGTCATTCCACCGCACTTATTATCACATTAACATGTCAATGTCCTGTATGATGACCATGATGACCCAGTAAATGGGGTCAGATTGCTTATTAATGCAATTGGAAGGACCTGCTCCATAAGTGGAGCCAGTAGTGGACCAGGAGTGTCATACCGCGGGAGGGGAGCCAGGGGCCATGTGATCTGTTTTAAAATGTCAAGTGGAAGGCAGTGACGGCACAATGCACAGGTCTTATTTCCTATTCCTTATAGAGTGTATTACTTTTGACCAGAGCTTTATGGGCCCTGGTCAAATGTAGTGCACTATATAGGGGGTAGGGTGCCATTTGGGACATAATGAAAGTGGTAACCTGGGAAAGGGAGGAGAGAAGAGGAGTGCACCACATTCTACACACACTCTGGACCTTTAATGGTTTCTATGGAAAGCTGCCAAAATCACCTCAGACCCTTTCTCCTCTCTTTCTTTCCTTCTCTCATTGGGAAAGCTCTTTTCTTATCAGACTAAAAATAAGCAAGTGAGAAACCCCCTTCCTCCTTTCCTGAAAAGGTTACACAATTCACAGAGGGAAGAGAGACTGTGGAATAGTGAGGTAAAGTTACTTGTCTGTCATGACACTGCGTGCCACACACAGCAATGGCCTTCGGGATATTATTTTACGTTATCACCCTCCTCCTCCTCGTTCAAAACACTTGTACAGTACCACCATTTTGTTCTTCCGCATTTTTCATCTCTGATTTGATTTAAGCAAAGGGGTCACCACTGAGGTTATTGCAACATGCTCACAGAAGAAGACCGTGAGGGGGGTTAGTCGGGAATGTGTGGGAGATTTTTAGAACATTATACACGTTTGTCTTTACTTAGACTATCCAGTCTTGGTGTTGAATGGATACAGACCCTTGACTTTTTCCACATTTTGTTATGTTACAGCTTTATTCTAAAATGATTTAATTTGTTTTATTCCGTCATCAATCTCCACATAATACCCCGTAATGACAAAGCAAAAACAGTTTTTAAAAATGTGTTGTTAGTACCATTTAAAAATTATAAATGATCACATTTACATAAGTATTCAGACCCTTTACTCAGTACTTTGTTGAAGCACCTTTGGCAGCGATTACAGCCTCGAGTATTCTTGGGTATGACGCTACAAGCTTGGCACACCTGTATTTGGGGAGTTATTCCCATTCTTCTCTGCAGATCATCTCAAGCTCTGTCAGGTTGGATGGGGAGCGTCGCTGCACAGCTATTTTTAGGTCTCTCCAGAGATGTTCAATTGGGTTCAAGTCCGGCCTCTGGCTGGGCCACTCAAGGACACTCAGAGACTTGTCTCGAAGCCACTCCTGCGTTGTCTTGGCTGTGTGCTTAGGGTCGTTGTCCTGTTGGAAGGTGAACCTTTGCCCCAATCCTAGTTCCTGAGCGCTCTGGACCAGGTTTTCATCAAGGATCTCTCTGTACTTTTCTCCGTTCATCTTTGCCTTGATCCTGACTAGTCTCCCAGTCCCTGCCACTGAAGAACATCTCCACAGCATGATGCTGCCACCACCATGCTTCACTGTAGGGATGGTCCCAGGTTTCCTCTAGACGTGTCGCGTGGCATTCAGGCCAAAGGAGTTCAATCTTGGTTTCATCAGACCAGAGAGTCTTGTTTCTCATAGTCTGAGGGTATTTACCTGCATTTTGGCAAACTCCAAGCATGCTGTCATGTGTCTTTTACTGAGGAGTGGCTTCAGTCTGGACACTCTACCATAAAGTCCTGATTGGTGGAGTGCTGCTGAGATGGTTGTCCTTCTGGAAGTTTCTCCCATCTCCACAGATGAACTCTAGAGCTCTGTCATAGTGACCATCAGGTTCTTTGTCACCTCCCTGACCAAGGTCCTTCTCCCCCGACTGCTCAGTTTGGCCAGGCGGCCAGCTCTAGGGACAGTCTTTGTGGTTCCAAACTTCTTCCATATAAGAATGATTGAGGCCACTGTGTTCTTGGGGACCTTCAATGCTGCAGAAATGTTATGGTACCCTTCCCCAGATCTGTGCCTCTACACCATGCTGTCTCGGAGCTCTACGGACAATTACTTTAACCTCATGGCTTGGTTTTTGCTCTGACATGTACTGCCAACTTTTGGACCCTATATAGACAGGTGTGTGCCTTTCCAAGTCATATCCAATCAATTTCATTTACCACAGATGGACTCCAATCAAGTTGTAGAAACATCTCAAGGATGATCAATGGAAGCAGGATGCATGTGAGCTCCATTTCGAGTCTTTTTTAAAACCTTTGCAAAAATTTKTAAAAAGTGTTTTCTCCTTCGCAGTCTTCTTCTATTGTACACTCAAAAAAAATGTTGGGTTAAAACAACCCAATCTAGGTAAATATTGGACAGAACACACATTGAGTTATTTTGACCCAGCCAGTTGGGTCACAAACAACCCTATGTTTTCTTTAAGTGTGGTTGTTGATGCTGGGTTATTGAGGTATGATCCACATTGTCAGCTCAGAAGATGGTAGGCGTGGCTTAGTAGGGGCATGGCTTTTTGGCCACAAGTGAGTAAATGTCATTCCAGTTAAGGTTGAGCACTGACACTTTCGTACCTTAATAAGGCTAAGACAAAAGTATGAGTTCCTTAAGTGCCTATTCATATCCCAATGTTGGGATATTTAGCACTTTGTTATAATATTTAAATAATAATGTTATTAATTGTATAGAAGAAAATATGTAATGTGTAGTAAAATAAAATTTGTGGTGTACAACAATTAACATGACGAACATGAATGGCATTTGCTCTCACGGGTGGCCAAAAATAATTATCTGAAAGCTACGTCCCCGATAGGCTACACCTTTGGATTACACTAACATGGGTTAAACATGGGTTCACCATCAGTTCGGTTTTTATTAACTTTCATGTTGAGCCAGTAGATGGGTCTTTTTTAATGTAATTTACTGGTTATTTTCAGTAGGCGTGGCCTATTGGGGCATGTCTTCCAGGAAGGTATTTTTGGCCACCCGTGAAAGTTAATGTCACTCCTGTTTATCATGTTATTTTTGTTTACCCCAAGTTCAAATTGCTCTTCAATAGTTTTGCACATTACAAATTTTAATATACAATTAACCCTTTACACCCCAGTAGAATTGCTGTTGTAGGTTACTGAGAATTTTCAAGATAAAGCACATTTTTGCACACATTTAAAATAAACAGATGTAGCAAAAAAATTAACGAATGACAATTACAAGTTAGCTTAGTTTTAAAGAGCAGAACCTCTTCTTTAATATGACACCACATTCATGTCAATAGTAATAACAGTCATTTTGTCAAGACACTATCAAAAAACTAGTGACACTCAACACAGCAAAAAACCCTTGAGTATTTAAATTGGAGTAAATTTGTACATATTATTTAGGACAATATTCAGAAAGTATTTCAAAACCCATGCAAAGTAAGCTACTGGACTGACATAACTAAACATTCTTAGTTATGTAACAATGTAAAATTGCAAAGAACTATTCAGAGACTATTTCAAAATGTAGATAACCTCTCATTAAAATTTAGCACAGACTAGGCCTGACAAAGTGGAGAAATAGTAGCCTACTTTGACAACAAGAGAAGATCCAAAACACAACTGTTCAGAGACAATTTCAAAAAGTACACAATTTCCCTATAAGATTTGTAGAACAAATGAATACTTCACACTGTCACTTTAGTATTTGCATTTTGCCTATGATATGTCATGGAACTTCTTGAAGCATGCCTCCATCCCGCAAAGTAGCACAGAGCACCCAAAGGAGGTTTCTACACATCTCCCACTCTTTGCACTGCATTCACTCCGGATGCACACCACACATCCTCTCTTGCGCCCTTCAAACTTATCTTATCACACATGTATCTTATCACACATGCACAGCGTACAGATAGAATCTTTGAGCGGAAAATCTGTCAGACAGCGCTTGTATAAACCCAATCATTGCGCAACAATTCTAAATGCAATTGTTTGTTAAAAATGTTTTTTGGGCCACGATTCAAAAGAGCTACTATTTTTATTTCTCAACTGGTAATTGAGGCTCACCTCACATTCGCCATTCAAATGTATAGGCAACGGAAGACAGGCTTCATCAACGCATCACACACCACTTTGCAATGAGCTGGAGGCTGTATGCATTTAGAAAGCATGTACTGTAGATACTTCATTGTTTGAAACCTGAATATTTTACTACATATTATGAGGCATGTTTTACCTTGCTTCAYAGTAGCCTAAGGCATCCGACAATATCCGTGGCAATTATTTTCTAAAGACTTCCATGTGCCATTAAAACCAGTAGCTTACTTTTCTCATGTTCTATTGGTTTTCAACTTTAGTTCATTATTGCTGCGCTGTTTAATCAACATTTTAAGCTAAAAGTTCGGATCTGTTGCATCAGATTCATTGTTTTTTAGTATTTATTTTTAGCTGCAACATAGTCTCAGTAAATTTTGTATTATTCTGTAAGTAAATCCGGGACTCCATTTAGTATGATATGTTACATTTCGTATGGTATGTATTCATTTCTGGATGTTACAAATTATAATTCGTATTATATGTTACGAATTTGCAAAATGTACAATATGTTATGAATTTGCTAAATTAACAATATGTTACGAATGTAAAAAATGTATGATATGTTACAAATTCTGGCGAGGTGGCTAATGTTAACTAGCTGACTAACTTTAGCTAGGATAGGTGTTAGGGTTAAGGTTAGGGTTAAGTTTTATGAGTTAGGTTAAACGGTTAAGGTTAGGATTAGGGGAAGGGTTAGCTAAAAGTGTTATGGTTAGGGGAAGGGTTAGCTAAAATGGTTAGGGTTAGGGTTAGGAGAGGGGTTAGAAAACATGCTAAGTAGTTGCAAAGTAGCTAAAAAGTAGTAAGTAGTTAAAAGTTGCTAATTAGCTAAAATGCTAAAGTTGTCCGTGATGTGACTCAAAACCTTTTGGTTGCTAGACATTGCTTGGCATTATATGCCCACRAATTCATCCATCCATCCATCCATCCACCCCGACCAACAACCCTACTTTAATTTTTGCCTTAAGTAACCATGTGTTTTATGTAATCATACCAAATGTAACATACAGTGTCATACAAATTTGAGTATCCCGGATAACTATGTTACGTCTAGTCGATGAGACCAGGCTGTTCTTTTATGTAGCCTAGGCCTATTGGTTGTATGAATTTGGGGTGTTACTTTCCAATTTACTCGCGCACACACACACACACACACATACACATACACACTTGTGACACTGAGGTGGCTGACATGTGGAGGGCGTTTATTCTACTTTAAAAAGTTTAGGGGACAGGAGCAGGGATTAGAGCATTTGGGACAGGGACGACTCTTCAATTTAGCCAAGTCATATGCCACATAACACAATGCACCAAGTGGTTTGAAAGGGAAAACTGTGGTGATATTCATGTGATTGTAGTTAATGTGATAATTKATTAAGACAGTCAAGAACATTTAGAAATTGATTATGTTCAAATGAGTTATGTATTTGTAGTGCATATCATATCTATGGCCACACAGAAACACACACAGAAATCAGTATCATGGYCAGCCACYTGATATTTAGCAACATTGATTGGAATAAATTGTTTTGGTAAACTAAGCATATATAGGCTTGTTGATTTGATGGTGTGTAACTGTTTAAGTTGAAATGGTGCTGGAATAGTGGAGGCAGTGCATCTGTTGTCTTTGTGTTGACTTGCTGTAACTCTGTGGTTCTAAGTCAGTAGTTGTTTAGTAGACTGTGGAAAACATTAACTTGCTTGACCATGCTACAGGTGATGTAACTGTTTGTTACATGCAATATTTGCTTTTTGGACTTCACCGGACAGATGATGCTCTCTGATTTTGTGATGAAACATACATGTGTATTTTAATTTATTCCTCCACTGTGTGACGGTTGACTTTTTGTTGTCACGGCCTTATTGTATGTCACTGTGGAGTATGAACGATTGGGTTATAGAGGAAACAAAGCAATTATCACAACATAGGTTGTAATGTGGCTTTTTTACTGGCTTGGCTTACTCAGACAATTTCACCCACGCAACTCAACTGGTTACGGTTACAACACGCCACCCATTACACACACACACGTGCGCACACACACACACACACACACACACACACACACACACACACCGTATACAGTGTCATCATGTGGTACACCAGGAAGAATTGATTAAATATACACAACCATTCAAAAGTTTGGGGTCACTTAGAAATGTCCTTGTTTTTGAAAGAAAAGCTKATTTTRAGTCCATTGAAATAACATGAAATTGATCAGAAATACAGCGCAGACATTGTTAATGTTGTAAATGACTATTGCAGCTGGAAACGGCAGATTTTTTWWATGMAATATCTACATAGGCGTACAGAGTCCCATTATCAGCAACCATCACTCCTGTATTCCAATGGCATGTTGTGTTAGCTAATCCAAGTTTATKATTTTAAAAGGCTAATTGATCATTAGAAAACCCTTTTGCAATTYTGTTAGCACAGCTGAAAACTGTTATGCTTATTAAGGAAGCAATAAAACTGGCCTTAGACTAGTTGAGTATCTGGAACATCAGCATTTGTGAGTTCGATTACAGGCTCAAAATGGCCAGAAGCAAAGAACTTTCTTCTGAAACTCGTCAGTCTGTTCTTGTTCTGAGAAATGAAGGTTATTCCATGGGAGAAATTGCCAAGAAACTGAAGATCTCGTACAACACTGTGTACTTCTCCCTTCACAGAACAGCGCAAACTGGCTCTAACCCGAATAGAAAGAGGAGTGGGAGGCCCTGGGGGCACAACTGAGCAAGAGGACAAGTACATTAGAGTGTCTWGTTTGAGAAACAGACGCCTCACAAGTCCTCAACTGGCAGCTTCATTAAATAGTATCCGCAAAACATCAGTCTCAACGTCAACAGTGAAGAGGCTGGCCTTCTAAGCAGAGTAGCAAAGAAAAAGCCATATCTCAGACTGGCCAATAAAAATGAAATATTAAGATGGGCAAAATAACACAGACAATGGACAGAGGAACTACGAGATCTTCAGTTTCTTTCCAATTTCTCACATAGAATAGCCTTCATTTCTCAGAACAAGAAATGACTGACCATCATTAAGTTTGCTGACGACACAACAGTGGTAGGCCTGATCACCGACAACGATGAGACGGCCTATAGGGAGGAGGTCAGAGAACTGGCAGTGTGGTGCCAGGACAGCAACCTCTCCCTCAATGTGAGCAAGGCAAAGGAGCTGATCGTGGACTACAGGAAAAGGTGGGCCGAACAGGCCCCCATTAACGTCGACGGGGCTGTAGTGGAGCGGGTCGAGAGTTTCAAATTCCTTGGTGTCCACATCACCAACGAACTATCATGGTCCAAACATACCAAGACAGTTGTGAAGAGGGCACGTCAAAACCTTTTCCCCCTCAGGAGACTGAAAAGATTTGGCATGGGTCCCCAGATCCTCAAAAGGTTCTACAGCTGCACTATCGAGAGTATCCTAACCAGTTGCATCACCGCCTGGTATGGCAACTGCTCGACATCTGACCGTACGGCGCTACAGAGGGTAGTGCGAACGGCCCAATACATCCCTGGGGCYAAGCTTCCTGCCATCCAGGACATACTGTATATAATGTCAGAGGAAAGCCCATAAAATTGTCAGAGACTCCAGTCACCCAAGTTATAGATTGTTTTCTTTGCTACCACACGGCAAGCAGTACCAGAGCGCCAAGTCTAGGACCAAAAGGCTCCTCAACAGCTTCTACCCCCAAGCCATTAGACTGCTGAACAATTCATAAAAATCGCCACCGGACAATTTACATACCCCCCCCCCTGAAAGACACACCCCTACTAAACCACGCCTCCAGTATTCTGATCTGACCCGGTGGATCATAGCTCAATAACCCAACTAAGTGACCCAACTGTCTGAGTCANTTTAAAGGCAATGCTACCAAATACTAATTGAGTGTATGTTAACTTCTGACCCACTGGGAATGTGATGAAAGAAATAAAAGCTGAAATAAATCATTCTCTCTACATTTATTCTGACATTTCACATTCTTAAAATAAAGTGGTGATCCTAACTGACCTAAGACAGGGAATTTTGACTAGGATTAAACATCAGGAACTGTGAAAAACTGAGTTTAAATGTATTTGGCTAAGGTGTATGTAAACTTCCGTCTTCAACTGTATAGCATCTTGCTCTGTGAAAATTTGCGCCGTCACTTTGAGTAAAAAGTCATGTGACAGCATATCCTGTTTCCGGTTTCTGGTTGATGACAACAGGCATGTGAATAAGACAGCAAGTTCTTAGCACGTCAATTTAGCTACGGTAATTTAATTAACAGCCGTCGACAGTTGCTATGTGTTAGAAAGGGTTAATAACATTATTATTTAAATATCACAACAAAGTAGTAACTACCTTAACATTGGGATACACATAGGCACTTAACTTGTTTAAGCCTCTAAACAACAAAAGTGTTAGTACTCAACCTTAACATGGGCTGACAATACAACAGAACAGATGAACCGGGACAACATTTACTATCACGGGTGGCCAAAACACCTGAATGACACACCCCTACTAAACCACGCCTCCAGTATTCTGATCTGACCCGGTGGATCATAGCTCAATAACCCAACTAAGTGACCCAACTGTCTGAGTCAAAAATAACCCAATGTGTGTTCTGTCCACTATTTACCCAGGGCCCAGCATTMTTTTAGAGTGTAGGAACATTTACACAGAGCCTGTCTGCTTCCTCTGTCCACCTGTCTAATCCAGAGCCTTACAGTATGTTATGATATTCTCTATAAAAGGCTCTGGTCTGACCTTTGGAGTGTGATCCCACAGAAGAGGTCTGAACTGAGGTTCTCTGATCTCTGATCATTGACCAACTTCTCCTTTCAGCGGTCAGTTTACCTWGCATCTCTGCCCTTCTGTGAACCTGGTCTGTGCCTGGTCTTTGCATCACTGCCCTCCTCCTCCTCCCCCTCCTCCTCCTCCTCTCTAGCTACGTCTTTAAACCCCATGACTCATCTGAGCTGTATTGTTCACAACACCTCCTAATAGGCTGGCTGTAGGGTAAGCAAACATGACAGGGAATRTTTCCACTTTCTCTCTGCGTTGGTTGGCTCTGGTATGTTAATGGTTTGTTAGTCCACAAGCGGCGGCTCATAGAGCAAGGGGTTGAGCTAACAACAGGTCAACGCTTCACTGCATATACTGTTGCAAATGTCAGGTTTGTTGACGTTTAAGAGGTGTCCATTTGGTTATGAAATACCCTTTCCTTGACATTCTGAAATGTTTTGTTTTCGATGCCTCTGATTGGTCGAGGAGTGTCAAAAAGTCAAGGGTAGGGAGAAGTTTGTGATTTGCCTAAAACTAAGTCTCAGTCTGACATACACAGTGCTTGTTTTGTTACAGAGATCAATGAGACCCGTGGGTGGTGATGTACTGTAAATGAAGGCAGATGGACCGTGATTGTTTTCATCAGGAAGTTGAAGAACAGAGAAATGGAATACMTCCTGTCCTCATCCCCGGCACAAGGGGTTCCGCTTTCATGATACCAGATCAGSCTTCTGTAACGATGGGCAGCATAATAGCAGCTTTGATATCATTATGCGTTGCTGTGGTGCATTCCTCCATTCCWCCTCTCTTCCCAGATGGTCCTTGTTTTCAGTCGCAATCCGTTTTTTTCATCACTCAACATTTCTACCCATATAATTACTTTTAGTTCTCAAGTCTAAAATATGCAGCTCTGTGTTCTGCTATTCATTTCCAGTATTGTCATTACCTTATGGTACACATTATTAACAATCAAACTAAAGCTGAATAGGAACTTGTATGGCTTTGGGAAGTTTCCCTATTCCTTTCTTTGATTATATGAAAGKTGACCAAATTGACAGACCCTCACGTTATAACGCTCAGTGAACATTTTCAAGCGCTTGGATTTGATACCTAACATCTGATGATTATTACATTGTCCACATCGTGACCAATGTCCACCACTTGCTTGTTGTGGATCCGTGCAGTGAGAAGGTCTGGTTGAACTGAGTCTAGACAGTAAAGGGTTAACTTCGAGGGGGGGGGCAGTGGGGGTTGAGAATTCCTGTGTCCATAGAGGTGAGGAGAGGCCTGGCTCAGCCTGGGGAACGAGGGAGTGGGACAACCTTTCACTCCCCTTCACTCACTCACCCCTCTYGAGTGGTACACTTCTTCACCTTCGCCCCGGCCTGCCTAGCAGTGGGGTCCACAAAACACATAGGAGTAATCCATATAATAAAACAGGTAACTGAATGGGTTTGTAGAGAGCAGAAAAGGYGTAATTCTCTGTGTTTTCTAAATGGGGGACTGGGAGGGCTTTTCAGAGTGAAAACATGCTGATTACTGTATTGTAAAGTGCCTTTTGATTCCCCCGCCGGCTCTAATCCCCAGGACACAACAGTCCCCCTGTGTCCCACCAATGGCAATTGAGCCTCTAAAGAGACTTCTATTACCAGCCAGGGGGGATTAATTCTCAACCCGATCGGTCATTAAAGAAGCCAGGCCCGGCTCAATTGGAAACCGGTGGGCCAGTCCTCCACATGGTCCTTTTGACCGTTGTGCCTCTTTCTTCATAGAAACTGGGTTCACAGTTTGTTGTTTCAAAACAATGTGTAGTCTTGGATGAATAAAGCCTCCCCGCTATAGATTCTTCTTTTTTTTCTTCTTCTCCTTTGCATTTTTCCTCTTCTTCTTCTCCTCCTGGCTTCCAGGGAACGCAATTAAAGAGGGGAATTTTATGGGAGGATGGGGCTGCTGAGGGGAGTGGGCCAGTGTGCTATTATCCCTCAGATAGGCCTGAATGGGTTGCCCCCCTCAGAGCACACAAAAGGAGTGGCCAGGGCTGAGCTGTGCTGGAGAATGGTCCCATCTGAAGAATGGTAGCCATCGSTGTTACCGGCTCCCAGCATGGCTTTATCCCTGTACGTCCACCAAGGAGGAGGAGACACAGTTTATCTCAATACAGGCAATCTTTTCATTTCATGGTTCTCATTTTACAACCTACTAAAGAACATGTTGAAACTCCGTTATTCTGTTTTAAGCACGGTGATAAATACATGTGGCCCGATAATCAATAGGAAAGAGAGGGAGGAGAGTTACAGCGATGGTATTAGCATGGGGATTGACCCCTGAAGTTCATTGCTAATAGCAAGCTAGACACACCATTTGATCTATCTTTGGGCACCTGCAGAAGTAGTGAAGTAGTACCTTTTTGTCAAGGATTTACTCATATGCCTTTACCAAYGTCTTCTCCAAAATCTAAGAATGATCTAAACCTCAGTTTTACCTTAGCATTCTTAGCAGACGCTTCTCAGTCTCTCGACAATGGTCGATTGAGGACACCCCTGACACATGTCTGCGGGGATGCGGTCTGCACTGTGCTTTAACATTACTGCTGTGCTGGGAGCTGAGCTGTGTGCCAATCGGGGTAAATAGAGGCAGTTTAATATCCGGTAGGGGGCCGAGAGAGAGGGGTCAGTGTGAGTAGCTCACTGAACTGGCAGCCATGCACGCCATTGTTGCCGTTTGTTAGCAGGTGTGTGTTTAAATGGAGGTCTTTCAGTGAGGCTGCCCAATGCAACATGAGCCTCTGAAGAAGGAGAAGCGGAGGAAGATTAGGGTATAAGAGGAGAGCAGTACAGACTGGACTCAGTGCCCACAGAGCAGGTACATTACACTCAGCTCTCAAGTTGTCCTGTTGTAACCCTAACCCTTATTACTCTTTTCTGTCTTCGTGTTGACACTTTTGCAGTTTGCTTGCGATCACATTTTCCTTCCTCCCATGTCACTCCTGCCTGTGACACACAAGGGAGCAGAAAAAAGGTCAGGTCTTACGCATTTTCACCACGCGCGTATCAGGAAAAATCCTTACCCTGTGGTGTGGAGGTTGAAAAAGAAGAGGGCAAAGCCAAGTGAAGTGAAGTGAGTCTCCCCTCTATATTGGGCTGTGTGGTGGAGTTTACTTTACGTGTGTGTGTGTGTGTGTGTGTTGTGTGTGTGTGTGTGTGTGGTGTGGTGGTGTGTGTGTGTGTGTGTGTGTGTGTGTGTTGTGTGTGTGTGTGTGTGTGTGTGTGTGTGTGTGTGTGTGTGTGTGTGTGTGTGTGTGTGTGTGTGTGTGTGTGTGTGTGTGTGTGTGTGTGGGAGAGGAGAGAGGGAGAGAGGGAGAGAGGAGAGGGAGAGAGGGAGAGAGGGAGAGAGGAGAGAGAGGAGGGAAGGGAGAGGGAGAGGAGAGAGAGGAGAGAGGAGAGAGAGAGGGGAGAGAGAGGGAGAGAGGGAGAGAGAGAGAGAGAGAGAGAGAGAGAGAGAGAGAGAGAGAGAGAGCTGCCTGAACGATAACCTTCCCACACAGCTCCATGGAACCCTGCCCTGCTAATAGTTTCCACGCCGGGAGGGAGAGGAGTAGAGGAGGAAAAGAGAGGGAGCGGTGGGAGACACTTCCTGTGGCTGGGTATTGGCCACACCGCGGCGGGAGAGGGAGCAGCGGGTGCTGGGCTGCAGTGGGCACTGTGAAGGAAGCTCAGTCAGCGAGCCGCTGCTTGGACAGAGATGGGGACTGGGAATGGGGCTAGGCTGTCTCTCTCTCTATGCCCAGCCACCAGCCTGGGCCCTGCTGTTTTCCCTCCAGCCTCTCCCTGACCAGCCAGGCTGCTCCCTTCCCCACATATCAACAGGGCTGGCCACAAGACAGAGGGTACAGGGTGCAGGCCAAGAGCCTTTTAGCCTCTCGGGATTACCGCCATGGGTCCATAGATTTCCTATAGGTAAAGAGGACATTAAGTCTGTGTGATGTAATCCAATCTAYTAATATATGATTATTTGGTAACYCTTTACTTCACACCAAGTGTCATAAAACGTTATGACACGGTCATAACCATGTCAAAATGTGTCATTGCTGACATAACTTGTCATAACCTGTGATTATATGGTCATAACACTGTCATGACCAATATATTTACACCTGTTGTGACAAATACTGTGTTATTTTATGGCTAGTTCACACCTAGATAAGAGTGTCAACACCCACATTTGTTCAATTTAGTTTTTTCCATGCCAAGAGTTTCCTTTGTTTTTAAGTTTCTTTCTTTAATCCTTTGTTGTTATTGTAATGAATTCTTTGCTGTAATTTTTTCCTTCAGCATATTTTAAATTACTTGTAGAAAATACACTTTATGACACTGTCATGAAGCGTTGTGGTCATCATGTGTCACTTTACTTGGACTAAGAAAATGCATTTTATGACACTCGCAAGAAGCGATATGACRGTCATAATCATATAAACCAGATAGGCCTATCACCTACATGCCCTTATATCAGTCATCAGTCAAAAAGAGGGTGTCTGGTCCTGRTCCTGAAATCTGCTCCTGCATTCCTCCCAGTCATCAGCAACAMAGCTTTGGGGGTAGATGCATGTCTGACATCAATYTGTGTGCAATTACAATGATAATTTAATATGATGAATAAAAAAATATATACTATTACATAAACATACAAGCAGGGTATGGTGTAATGTAATGTTTTGCCTTGTGTGGTCGGTTTTGTCGGTGTCATAACAGCCATAGCGAAATATATGCCACAACAGGTCTAAATAGATGTCGCATGACAGTGMTATGACCATATTATAACAGGTTATGACAAGTTAAGTCAGCTGCTATGACATATTATGACATGGTTATGACCGTGTCGRAATGTGTTATGACACTGGGTATAGACTCATGTAGGATAAATGCCATTTGATTAAATTTCCAACTTTTAATTCCCTCCTTTGATACACCTTATATACAAAGGTATGTGGACACCCCTTCAAATTGGTGGATTCAGCTATTTCAGTCACACCCGTTGCTGACAGGTGTATAAAATCGAGCACACAGCCATACAATCTCCATWGACAAACATTGGCAGTAGAATGGCCTTACTGAAGAGCTCAGTGACTTTCAACGTGGCAGCGTCACAGGATCGTCAAATTTCTGCCCTACTAGAGTTGCCCCGGTAAAGTGCTGTTATTATGAAGTGGAAACATACAGGGGCAACAACGGCTCAGCCGCGAAGCAAGCTCACACAATTTTACCATCTGTCCTCGGTTGCAACACTGACTACCGAGTTCCAAACTGCCTCTGGAAACAACGTCAGCACAAGAACTGTTCATCAYGAGCTTCGCGAAATGGGTTTCCTTGGCCGAGCAGCCACACACAAGCCTAAGATCACCATGCGCAAAGCCAAGCGTTGGCTGAAGTGGTGTAAAGCTCGCCGCCATTGGACTCTGGAGCAGTGGAAGCGCTTTCTCTGGAGTGATGAATCATGCTTCACCATCTGGCAGTTTGACGGACGAATCTGGGCTTGGCGGATGCCAGGAAAACGCTACCTGCCCCAATGCATAGTGCCAACTGTAAAGTTGGGTGGAGGAGGAATAATGGTCTYGGGCTGTTTTTTATGGTTTGGGGTAGGCCTCTTAGTTCCAGTGAAGGGAAATCTTAACACTACAGCATACAATGACATTCTAGACATTTCTGAGCTTCCAACTTTGTGGCAACAGTTTGGGGAAGGGCCTTTCCCCTTTCWSCATGACAATGCCCCCGTCCACAAAGCGAGGTCCATACAGAAATGTTTTTTCGAAATCGGTGTGGAAGAATTTGACTGGCCTGCACAAAGCCCTGACCTGAACCATCGAACACCTTTGGGATGAATTGGAACGCTGACTGTGAGCCAGTCCTAATTGGCCAACATCAGTTCTCCACATCAATAATGCTCTTGTGACTGAATGGAAGCAAGTCCCTGCAGCAATGTTCCAACATCTATGGAAAGCCTTCCCAGAAAAGTGGAGGCTGTTATAGCAGTAAGTGTGAACCCACTCCATATTAATGCCCATGATTTTGGAATGAGATGTTCAACGAGCAGTTGTCCACATACTTTTGGTCATGTAGTGTATGTCAAACGTACCTAAAATGTAAATACAGTATCCTGTGTTAGGTTACTTTCTTAAAACTTATTTGGGACTGGGGGCAGTATTGAGTAGCTTGATGAATAAGGTGCCCAGAGTAAACTGCCTGCTATCAGGCCCAGAAGCTAGATATTGCATATAATTAGTAGATTTGGATAGAAAACACTCTGCAGTTTCTAAAACTGTTTGAATGATGTCTGTGAGTATAACAGCACTCATATGGCAGGAAAAAACCTGAGAAAAAATCCAGCCAGGAAGTGGGAAATCTGAGGTTTTTAGGTTTTCATGTCTTTGCCTATCCAATATACAGTGTAAATGGGGTCAGATTGCACTTCCTAAGGCTTCCACTAGATGTCAACAGTCTTTAGAACCTTGTTTCAGGCTTCTACTATGAAGGGGGAGCGAATAAGAGCTGTTTGAACCAGGTGTCTGGAGAATGCCATGAGCTAAGTCAGGCGTGCGGCTGTGAGAGCGAGCTCTGTTCCTTTTCATTTCTAAAGACAAAGGAATATATTATTGATAATATTTATGATAAAAACATCCTATAGATTGATTCTCTACATCTTTTGACATGTTTCTACGAACATTAATGGAACTTTTTTGACTTTTCGTCTGGACCTAGTGCCTGCGCATTGTGCATTTGGATTACTGGATAAACACGCAAAACAAAAGGAGATATTTGGACATAAATGATAGACTTTATCAAACAAAACAAACATTTATTGTGGAACTGGGATTCCTGGGGAGTGCATTCCGTTGAAGATCATCAAAGGTAAGTGAATATTTATAATGCTATTTCTGAGTTTTGTGACACCTCTGCTTGGTTGAAAATGTCTGTATGTTTTTCTGTGGCTAGGCGCTGACCTAACATAATTGCATGGTGTGCTTTTACCGTAAAGTTTTTTTGAAATCTGACACAGCGGTTGCATATAAGGAGGCGTTTATCTATAATCGTATGTATAACACTTGTATCTTAGATCAATGTTTATGATGAGTATTTCTGTAATTTGATGTGGCTCTCTGCACTTTCACCAGATGTTTGTTTTGAGACAATGCACTTCTGAACATAACGCACCGATTTCAAATTAGGTTTTGGACATAAAGATGAACTTAATCGAACAAAACACACATTTATTGTCTAACATGGAGTCCTGGGAGTGCCATCCGGTGAAGATTATCAGAAGTTAGTGATTCATTTTAACGCTATGTCTGTCTTTTATGACACCTCTCCTTCTTTGGAAAATGCTGTATGCTGTTTTTCTGTGACTAGGCGCTGACCTAACATAATCGCAAGGTGTGCTTTCGCCGTAAAGCCTTTTTGAAATCAGACACCGTGGCTGGATTAACCTTTTCAACGGGTGCTGTTTCAACGTTAGCATTTATCGTCTCCAAATTTAAACTGCCTCATACTCAATTCTTGCTCGTACAATATGCATATTATTGTTATTATTGGATAGAAAAACACTATCTAGTTTCTATAGCCGTTTGAATTATGTCTCTGAGTGAAACAGAACTCATTCTACAGCACTTTCCTGATATGGAGTGAGATTTCAGAAATTTTGGCCTCTGGTCCCAGGTCAGTTTTAAAGTCCCTTAAATCCTATGAGGATACAAACACTGCCATGCTTCCTCTAGATGTCAGTAAGAGGTACAATTTGAATGGAGTCGGTTGCGCAATCAGGGCCTGTATAAAACGCGAAGACCGGATGTTACCGTTCTTTTCCTGCTGCGCCTGAAGCAAGATGGACGTCGGACTGGCTCTCTTTTCAAGCGTTGGTTTAGCCACTTATATATCGCCGGTCATGTTTTACTCGTTATAGGTGTTAAAAAATCATAAGGTAGTTAATTTAAACCGTTTTATAGCAATTTATATCCGTTTAGTGCGATTTTGAGGCATTGCTTTGTGATGCACTTTGAAGCGCCGGGCACGTTTCGGGGTCCCGTCGAACGTTAGTGGCATTTCGACGGACAAGAGGACATCTTTCGGCCAAAGAAAAAGATTAGACCCAAGAAAGGATACATTGCCCAAGATACTGATGGAAGAACAGCTCACAGTAAGAACTATTATGATGATAAATCGCTGTTCTGTTGAAAAATTTTTAAACGCATATATCGCCATTTTGTATGTGTAGCTTCGCTTGGCGGACCCGGTATTGCACAGTAAGGATAATTTTAGAAATGTAAGTCAGCGATTGCATTAAGAACTAATTTGTCTTTCGATTCCTGTCAACCCTGTATTTTTTAGTCAAGTTTATGATTAGCTATCGATTAGACTAGATCACTCTCAAAAGACAGCGCCCGACATTTTCAGGCCAGTTTGCGACTATTCTCATTGTATAACCACGTTTTTTTGTGGCTAAATATGCACATTTTCGAAAAACTCTATATGTATGTTGTAATATGATGTTACAGGAGTGTCATCGGAAGAATTCTGAGAAGGTTAGTGAAAAAATTAATATATTTTTGTGATCATAACGTTATCGCTCCCTTGCCTTGGATTCATGCTGGGGTAACGTTTGCACATGTGGTATGCTAATATAAGATTATTGTTTTTCGCTGTAAAACGCTTAGAAAATCTGAAATATTGTCTGAATTCACAAGATCTGTGTCTTCCATTGCTATGCTTTGTCTATTTTTATGAAATGTGTTTATGATGAGTAAATTGGTAATACACGTTGCTCTCTGTATTTATTCTAGTCGAGTTTTGATGGTGGGTGCAATTGTAAACTATGATTTCTACCTGAAATATGCACATTTTTCTAACAAAAACTATCCTATACAATAAATATGTTATCAGACTGTCATCTGATGAGGTTTTTTCTTGGTTAGTGGCTATCAATATCTTATTTGGCCGAATTGGTGATAGCTACTGGTGGAGAGAAAAAATGGTGGACAAAGAAAAATGGTGTCTTTTGCTAACGTGGTTAGCTAATAGATTTACATATTGTGTCTTCCCTGTAAAACATTTTTAAAAATCAGAAATGATTGCTGGATTCACAAGAAGTGGATCTTTCATCTGGTATCTTGGACTTGTGATTGAATGATATTTAGATGCTACTATTTACTTGTGACGCTATGCTAGCTATGCTATTCAGCTTTTTTACTGGTGGGGTGGGGGGTGCTCCCGGATCCGGGTTCTGACTCGGTAGAAGTTACAAGAAGTGTATCTTTAAAATGGTGTATAATACTTGTATGTTTGAGGAATTTTAATTTTGAGATTCCTGTTGTTTGAATTTGGCGCCCTGCAATTTCACTGGCTGTTGGCGAGGTGGGAGAGTGTAAACCCAGAGAGGTTAAAAGAATATAAACCCTGTTAAGTTAGGAGAAGAGTGGGAGAGGGTTGGGGGGGGGAGGGTTATTTGGCTATTTGGCTACTTGAATAATCTAAAATCTAAATATATTTTGATTTGTTTAATACTTTTTTGGTTACTACATGATTCCATATGTGTATTTCATATTTTCTATGTCTTCACTATTATTCTACAATTATGAAATAGTCAAAATAAAGAAAAACCCTTGAATGACTAGGTGCTCTAAAACGTTTGACCAGTAGTGTACGCTGTGTTCTTGAGAGTCTCACGTTTGCATCCTTTGCACATATTAGTGTGTAGCCCAAACTGTTCGGATGCTACAGATAGAAGTTGGCAGATCGGCTGTACCAATTTCCTACGAGTCSCAAGACACTTGTGGGGGTCGTAGAGCAAAACGAAGAACACCATTGTGTTCCTGAGAGTTTCATATTTTTTAAAGTTTGTAGGCCGAACCATTCGGACCCTACAGACGATTTTGTGAGAAGACCGATTTCCGGATGTCTCATGGTCTGACAAACACCGCTCTAGCTCTGTCACCTTTCACCGCAAAGTGCGACATAGGCGAATGTGATGGATTGAGACGCATCCWATGCAAAAAACAGATATCTCTAGCTTAACCTGACAGATTTTGATGGTGATTTATTRTGTTATGCTAARTAGATTTCCACAGGAGCGAGGACATCGACCTTAGGAGGTTATTYTAATCCGTTAGGGTTACTAGATACTTGTCCAAAAGGCATTCGAAGAAGACAAAAAGATCCATGAAATGTATTTGGTGTGTCATCATAGTGGRCTCTGACTTGTCGTCAGACTCGCTCAGGTGGAACAAACTTTCCCCTTTTTTCAATGCTGAATTGAATGTCATTGAGAAAACAGAAAACTGTCGTAATATTATTTTTTTCTGAATTTAAAAGTAATCCAAGAAGAAATTCTCGTTTTTCAAAAGTATCTGATTACAATATTTTTGCTGGTAATGTACTGTACCTGATTACAGTTACGGTTTTTATCATGTCATGTTTCTCACCACAGGGTCATTTCATTTCAGCAAGCAATGACACCCACCATCTCAAATTGTTCTGAAATTATATCTGTAGTTAGAAACAGATAAGATAAGCATTCCTGCAACATTATTTTGTTGAAAGACAATATGAACTCTGAGAAATTAATTGATTGCACTCATTTCAATTCATAGGATTCATATAATATTCATTAAATATAATACCCACCATCCGATTTGGACCAAACCACTTCTTCACAATGACTAAGACTTGAGGAATCCAAATAAAAGGTCAAAAGACACCCACGGATCCCCCCCCCCCCCAGACCACACACCAAGCCCACCCCAAAGGCCAGTATACAGTATCAGTTCTTTAAGTTTGACAAGTAGTATGAAGCTGCGGCTTGGAGTATTGTTTATTCATACTATGTAATGTATTCTCAGTCAATTTGGTGATGTACTTTTTCCCCTGCTCAGAAAAATTGTTTCAGAAKAATCTGAGATGGTGGGTGTTGAAATCCCTATTTTTTGTGCTTTTTGAGATGGAACAACTCCACACGCTAGTGAATCAAAATAGTAYATGCTCCTGTCCTTGGGTGATGAGATATGATTTTAGGGCCTGCMAGACAAAAACAAACTTCCAGGGCCTGCACCACCCAAACCACAGGGCTGCCGGGAGGCTGGGAGACTGCTGCGACAGTAGTATGTAGTAAAGGGCAGCTGTGCATCACAGATTATACATTCTGGAGTGGCCCCTGTGCTACAGTCAGCGGGTGGAGCAAAAACCCTTGCTCTTCCTCAGGGAGACTCTGACCCTGGATAGAAACCAACCATAGCAGTGTTCTGTTTTCCTCTCTAGGGTAGTATGAAGGCTTGACATGCAAAGCCCTTCAACTACTAAAATAGAAGGAATATATCTCCAACAAAGTCAGTCCACCATGCTTGACTGGAAAAGTCACAAGGGTCTTTAACTTCTTTATTGAGTAAGAAGAATATTTTATTCCAGAACATTCAACATAGAAAACATTGCCACTACTACGCCATATTGAAAGTAACCAAGGGTCATATTTACTAAYGAAAGTCAGGAGATGTGCTAGAAATTGCCCTGACGCAAGCAACTACCATCATGCCATTGTCAGTTTGTAGAAACTTCACTGTCGATCACCTTTGATGCTTTAGCAGTGTAGCATCGGACTCCCCATTTGACAGCCATATGTGACCGACCGGCTTAATACGGTCATGTAGCACAATTTGAAATTGTGTTTTTCACATTGAATAGAAGTAGAGACTCAGAGCTAGAACATGGTATATKATATACTACAGTTGAGGAACAATGGGGAAGTAATTCTGCTTTGAACGTTGATAAACTTGTAACCCCACTATTGAAAAAATGTKCCTTGAATGTTTTGGTACACCTTTTGGAGCGCTCCTCTTTGTCTTCACCCATTCAGCATTGGTCACACCCTCTTAAGCCTTATCCCCTCCCATCTCTTTAAAAATCAAATCAAATCAAATCAAATTTATTGTCAATACACTGGTTAGCAGATGTTAATGCGAGTGTAGTGAAATGCTTGTGCTTCTAGTTCCGACAATGCAGTAATAACCAACGAGTAATCTAACCTAACAATTCCACAACTACTACCTTATACACACAAGTGTAGAGGGATAAAGAATATGTACATAAAGATATTATGAATGAGTGATGGTACAGAACGGCATAGGCAAGATGCAGTAGATGGTATCGAGTACAGTATATACATATGAGATGAGTAATGAAGGGTATGTAACATAAAAGTGCATAGTTAAAAGTGGCTAGTGATACATGTATTACATAAAGATGGCAAGATGCAGTAGATGATATAGAGTAAGTATAGACATAACATTATATTAATGGCATTGTTTAAAGGTGCTAGTGATACATTTTTTTGATCAATTTCCATTTCCATTATTAAAGTGAGCTGGAGTTGAGTCAGTATGTTGGCAGCAGCACTCGATGTTAGTGGTGGCTGTTTACAGTCTGATGGCCTTGAGATAGAAGCTGTTTTTCAGTCTCTCGCGTCCCTGCTTTGATGCACCTGTCATGACCTTGCCTTCTGGATGATAGCGGGGTGAACAGAGCAGTGCTCGGGTGGTTGTTGTCCTTGATGATCTTTATGGCTTCTGTGACATCGTGGGTGTAGGTGTCCTGGAGGGGCAGGTAGTTTGCCCCCAGTGATGCGTTTGGCAGACCTCACTACCCTCTGGAGAGCTTACGGTTGTGGGCGGAGCAGTTGCCGTACCAGGCGGTGATACAGCCCGACAGGATGCTCTCGATTGTGCATCTGTAGAAGTTTGTAAGTGCTTTTGGTGACAAGCCGAATTTTTCAGCCTCCTGAGGTTGAAGAGGTGCGGCTGCGTTCTTCACAACCTGGTCTGTGTGGGTGGACCAATTCAGTTTGTCCGTGATGTGTAAGCCGAGGAACTTAAAACTTACTACCTCTCCACTACTGTCTGATGTGGATAGGGGGGTCTCCTCTGCTGTTTTGAGTCCACAATCATCTCTTTGTTTGTTGAGTTGAGTGGTGAGGTTTTTTCCTGACAGCCACTCGAGGGCCTCACCTCTCCTTGGTCGGCCGTTCGTGTTGGTAATCAAGCCTACCACTGGTAGTCGTCCGCAAACTTGATGATTGAGTTTTGGAGCGGCATGGACAGCAGTGTGGGTGTAAGCAAGGACAGGAGAGGGCTCAGAACGCACCCTTGTGGGGCCCCAGTGTTGAGGATCAGCGGGGTGGAGATGTTGTTACCTACCCTCACCACCTGGGGGGCGGCCCGTCAGGAAGTCCAGTACCCAGTTGCACAGGGCGGGGTCGAGACCCAGGGTCTCGAGCTCGATGACGAGTTTGGAGGGTACTATGATGTTAAATGCTGAGCTGTAATRGATGAACAGCATTCTCACATAGGTATTCCTCTTGTCCAGATGGGTTAGGATCCACATGCGASGCCATGTGCTAAACAGAGRGAGTAGAGTAGTGMACTAAACAACCAAAGATTTCATGACTAAAGTCTTGTTTATACTACYTCTATTGCATGTCTGCAGACAGTTGTTGCAGTGACATCATGAAAATTGTATTGTCGTCCAACATCAAAATTGTGTTTGTCTTTATGAAAAAGTATAAACACAAAAACGACAGGCTGCATGACATCAGCAGCCTGGTGGTCCAAAATAGCATAACTGGTGTATTTTAACACCAACAAACCCATCCATTTCAAAATGAATTTAGTGTACACTGTATGTCAATCTAGCAAACCAGGCAACTAAATGCAACTTTCTGAACAATGTTGTGGTTCATTTCTAGCTTGTTAGCAAACGTTAACTTAGCTGGTTAGCCTGTTCAAATAATGACCATATCATAGCTGARAACGTCTTAACTCATTTTTATTACCTATTACAGTAAAATAAACTCACAACAAGATCATTATTCACAAGTTAATGGCGAGCTAATTACAGAAAATAGCTTACGGTTGTGAGTGTGGTGAAATAAAAGCATGGCYTTCTACAAGAGAATTTTAGAACTTGGACACTGTCTCGTTTGTCACGTCCTGACCATAGAGAGKCCTTATTTTCTATGGTAGAGTAGGTCAGGGCGTGACTGGGGGGTTAGTCTAGTTTATATTTTCTATGTGGGYTTCTAGTTTTGTTTTCTGTGTTGGTGATTTGTATGATTCCCAATTAGAGGCAGCTGGTAATCATTGTCTCTAATTGGGGATCATTTTAAMTAGCTGTTTTTCCCTRCTGTGTTTGTGGGATATTGTTTATGGGTAGTTGTATGTCAGCACTCCATTGTCGTCARGTTTCGTTATTCTTTATTGTTTTGTGTGTTTCAWTAAATAWAGATGTGGAACCCAGATCACGCTGCACGTTGGTCCGAGTATGCTTCCAGTTCGTACAACGAGCGTGACATCGTTGGCCTAACGTTATATCCTAATTTGACTTTGGTGCAAGTCATGTTGTTTTCATATTACCGTCTCTGGGTAACACACACTATATCAAATAACATCAACGTTTATTTGTCACATGCACAGGTTACAGAAGGTGTAAACTGTACAGTGAAATGGTTACTTGCATAATGGAGTCTTTTGTTTAGACATGTAGCTAGCTAGCTAAACAATGAACCATAATCCCAACTCATAAGATTACTGCCATGCATGAATCTGCAGGTAGCTAAAGCTAACCAACTAGGTTCAATGTTAGCTAGCTAACTAACATTAGGCTATAACTAGCAATGCAAATGGCTTTCTGAGATACAAATAATATTACTACACAGATCATACACATAACGTTAGCTAGCGAGCCAGCCAGCCAGCTAATGCTAGCTAGCTAGCTAACAGTACGCTTTAACTTGCAATGAAAAATAATTTCTGCCAAAGTTAGAAACGTATAATAACTGAAAATGTAGCTAGCTAGACTCTCTTCCCATATACATGGATGATCGCTTCTCCCTCTCTGTCACGGGTGTCATGGTTGCCCTTAGTTTGAAGATGTAATCCGGAGACAGGTGTTTTATACAATAGCCTTCTGTGTATWATTTTWATACTCCCTCCGCATATTTGCAATCAAACGCCYAAATTTTCTCCATCTCCTTAACTATCATACTCTGCTTCCACTGGGCATTCTACAGATTTCAAAACTCAGTCAACTTCTTCCGTGGCAACACCACTGTTGATTGCTGTTTCAGAAGACTCTACAATGTCTGGTTCAATTKAAATGTTTTTACCTAAATCAGGGAGTTCCTCATAGTCAGCATGGGACGATCGTCCTCCAGAAAGTGGAGAGCATTAGCAACACTTTTGCAGTTTTTTGTGATATCTTWAAAAAAAAGCAGTGTTAGAAAGGATTACCTACACATACTGAGCAGCTCATTTTATAGACAGAAGCAAGCTACATGGCAGACCAATCCGAACTCATATCTCGTTATGTCCAGCCCACCCATTATCTCAGCCAATCATGGCTAGCGGGAAAGTTCTTGTCTTTTTCTGTGGCTAAACCAARTAAGCTTGTATTTAAAAAAAWMTATTCATATTTACAGATGTCATACCCATTTGTTATTTAAGGAACATGAAAGTGCACATGTTCCAGATGGCATTTCTGACCAAAAAAATGCATTTTGACAACAACAAAAAAAGAATGTTTACGTTCAAATGCCTGCGATATATGCCTACTTTCCTGAAACAAGGCACATCTGTCCTTTCAGAATTCAATAACTACTTCGGCAACCTTCCCATTGTTCATATCATCTGTCAGTGAACACATCATCTGAAGACAATACTTGTGGAGACAGAGACTTTCATAATAGGGGGTCATTGAGACCTGAATTTAACCTCCTGGGTGGACCTAGCATGTGCTTTGCCCCAAGGCAGTTGGATAAGTGTGTTAAAGTATTATATTATAAACTGGGTGGTTCGAGCCCTGAATGCTGATTAACAAACATTTCTTTTTACTGGTCTAATTACGTTGGTAACCAGTTTATAATAGTAATAAGGCACTTCTGGGGTTTGTGGTATATGGATAATATACCACGGCTAAGGGCTGTATCCAGGCACTCCGTGTTGCGTCGTGCTAAGAAGAGCCCTTAGCCGTGGAAAATTGACCATTATACCACACCCCCTCGGGCCTTATTGCTTAAATATACAACAGTTGTTGAACATTCTCGTCTCTGAAGTACAGCATGCTGACAACATGGGGAACGAGTCCAAGAGCAAAGTACATTTGAAGAGGAGAGGGACGCAGATTGACATTCTTTGGTTTGGTGTGTGTTTTTCTATCGCATCTGTCTTCTTCTGCGAGTCGAGCTCAGAGAGAGAGAGACATGCTGGGCAGGAGGAATCGTTCTGCGCCACACCGCGGCGTGGCCTTGAGATGGAAAGGGAAATCGCCCGCACATTGCATGAGACTCAATCATTGTTCGGTAGTGTCTGTGATAGTGGTCGTCAACACAGCATTAATGAAGAACAAAAACAAAGCATAAACAATAAACACAAACCACAAAAGCCACAACTACCCCCCCATATCAATTCTAGGCCCAGCCAAAGAAAGTCAATGCAATAATACTTTCAAGATTTGTTTCTCCTGATAGAGAGCCCAGCTATATAAGGGCAATTGAAACGCAATATTCATCAGATAAAAGCGTGAGGATGTCATTCATTGGAAACCAAGCAAGCCGACATTAGATCCTGTTTCACATGGCCAGGCCTGGCAGTTCCGCTCTGCAGATGTGCAACTTGGCATATTGAGTAATTTCTAAAATAACCTGTTTTTAAGTAGTGTGTGTGTGTGTGTGTGTGTGTGTGTGTGTGTGTGTGTGTGTGTGTGTGTGTGTGTGTGTGTGTTGTGGTGTGTGTGTGTGTGTGTGTGTGTGTGTGTGTGTGTTGTGATGTGAGTAAGTGGTGCGTGAGGGGTTTGTTGGGGGGGACAGCTGTAACGGAATCACTTCATAAGTGAAATACCACTCTGGGTACAATAGCCCGCCACAAACCAGAGCTGTGGTACAAATGTTTTTCCAACATGGTATAGATTTATCCGAGCATATTGGGAGTAAAAACCATTTATTCTTCACTTCCTTAAAACAAGAAACGAAAGAGGTTGTGACTCTTGTGTTTGTATTTGGGGCCAAAGACTCATTACTCTTGAGTAATGTTGGCAATGTTTGTAAATTGTCAAAACTCTGATATTGATTTTCAAGGAAAGGGGGGGGGGATGAACACTTCTCCTTTGGGAAGTTTATCGGTCCATGCATTTGACTTCAACACTGGTTCACTGTTTTGTTTCGGACAAGACGTTTGCTAAGATGTGGTCTCGGATCACTCTGGTTTAAGTGAGAAGACAGTCTATTCAACGGTGGATAATGCAGGCACTGAAATGCATTCATTCTACATAGTTTCTCATGGCGAGGGGTATTTTGCATCCCCTTAAGAGTTGGATAAACAATGGCCTCTCAACCTGAATGTTCTAGAATGGCTTATTGAGGAGGGCGAGGGGATGAACTACATTCCACAGGCCTGGTGGATAGAAAACAAGATGGCCTCCTGTCAGTGTGTGACATGTGCCTTTGTTGGCCCAGCCAAGGATGCCTCTCACGGCCATCAGTGTGTCAGARTGTGTTACCTTTAATCACAGCTGATGGGTGGGGACCGAAGGACGGATGGCTGAGGGAGGGAGAGAAACACAACAGGCAGGGCCTCGTGATTCAAATCACAACCAGTTAAAAWAGGACCATGACCACACATTGACAGCTTAACATTCCACATGTTTAACTCATATCTCAGGCAGCTAGGAGAGAGCCGTGAACCACCTATAACCTGTCCCCTTCCCCTTCCCTCCCTCCTGGCCTGAACCTGGGGGAATATTACCATTGGAATGCCCATCGGAATGCTCAGGATGGAATTCCAGTGAATGGCCGCTGACCTGACTCACCACTTAGTGTCGGCACAAGGCACATACTCAATGATTATCAATTGGACCATGGTAACCGCAGCGCTGCAGAATGGATGTCTTGACCTGCCTGGGCCTTAGGACCGGCACAGCTACTTATGGGAACGGGCAYGTGGTCAGGAAATCCCATGCATTAGCCAGGGTGGGACCAAGTTGTGAGAAAGAATAGCAATGTGAGGGTTTACCTAGACAACCTTTGTCCGCTTGAGTATTGAAAAGTTACTAAAATGACGAGAATAGAAAGGGATATAAAATATCTGTGGTATGGGAGTTGTAGTTTTGGAGAAAAGAAAATGCTCTAGTTTGGAGTGGGGATGCGTTCTTTCTGTTGTCAACCGTCACAAAACGGGTGTCAAATGTTGAGTAAGCATCAGGCATGGAATAACCTCACCCATACTGCTAGCTTGGGAAGTCAATTCAGGTTAGAACCCTTATATATTTGAGCAGATTATATGGTTGCATAAACCGGTGCCCAAAATCCTCCAATAGCATCTACTTTACACTTACCCTGTCTACCCTCTTCTGTTATTTTTGTCCTCTTTTGACTCACAACCACTCACCACCAGTGACTGCATTATCACCCTTCAGTCATATTAACATGAGTTCGGTGCCAACCTAGCAAGTGTGATGTGAGATGTCTACATTTCGCCACCTTTTATGTCACAATCAAATAAATTATTTTTTGTACGCAATGTCACGTCTCATTTCCTGTGGCAAGGAAGCACATCCCAGCTTCATCTCAGTGTCAGACAGAAACATGCACACAGAACATTACATCAGGACATACAGGAYTTTGTAATCACATGATGTAGAGTCTCTCAAGTCTCACAATGCAAAACAGAGCTAGCAACAAAATCAACAACAACAGAACAACCAATTTAGGCCAAATGTGACGACATTCTTGGTATGCTGCTTTGATCATGCAAGTCACCCCCTGTACACAAGTACAAGTGCTAATCAACTGTCTAATTGCCTTGACCACTGACAGACGGAATGCATTCTGCAGGCAACAAGCTGAGTGTCCAAGTGTCACAGGTAGGACTGGATAGCCTTCAGCTGAATACCTTGGCAGGGAACAATGACTATGTCACTTAATCCGATTTACTCACAGTGCCTTAGACCAACTCTAAAATACTTTAGGCCACAGATGATCATCTAAAGGAGCCTGGGAAGCAAGAACAAGACGTACAGATGTATGATCTTCATTTGATCAAATGTATAGTGTATTTGAGGTTGGTTGTGAGGTATGCGCACTATGCATGTGGTCTTAACAAATGTGTCACACCAGTGGGGGGAAATAAAGAAAGACAAACAAAAAAACACAAACATTCCTGCTGGGGGAGAGAGAGAGTGAGAGAGTGAGAGAGTGAGAGATGGAGAAGGTGTGGGGCTCGGGTAATGAGAGAGAGAGAGAGAGAGAGAGAGAGAGAGAGAGAGAGAGAGAGAGAGAGAGAGAGAGAGAGAGAGAGAGAGAGAGGGGGTCAGGAGGAGGCTGATAGTCTGAGCCCTGGAGAGGAGATGGAGAGACAGACAGGTCTAAGAGCTGCACCATTCACACACAACGGGCCCTGAGAGGCTCTTTTCTCCCAGTGGCACCTTCATTTGATCACTCTTTTGTCGCTGAGAATTTTCCTGCACAGCAGTAGTTTATGTAATTATGTAGTTTATGTAGTTTATCTGAGGTTTAAAAATGCTTCTAAAGTTGCCCTAACAAAAAATGTATCAACCCCTACAAAAATGTCCATTATTTATAATCCACATAATAATTCAAATGTCCTGTTGCTGCAGGATTATTTTCCTGCTGTAGCAAACTGTCTCAAATTAAGATTCTACATCTGTACAGTTTCTATGTGTGAATAATAACTTTGACAAAGTGAAATCTAGTTACTGTTTTATGTAGAACTTTGTGTAAACCGGGTGAAAATGAAATGTGCACAAATGTCAATTCTTTGGAGTTGTATACGAGATAGACAGTAAAGTGTGTGTGGTGTAAAATCAAGCGAGTGGAAACATAATCCGCTGGATTACTGCACATGTGCAGTCAGGATGCGGAACCTCTCTGCCAACATTCTGAAGGTTTCCTAGCTCACCACCTCCACACATGGGGATTCTTTGGCATTTATCTTCTGGCACAMGCCCACTAACACTAACAGTATGCTATAAGAATTTTTCACTTTTTCATGGAATGTCATCACTACCCTTCTGAAAAATCCACAAGGTCTTTATGTGGATTCTGAGTGATATGGGGTTAGTAAGAGACATAATACTCGTTCCAATCCATCAGGGTGGTGGCGGCGGTGGTGGTGGTGGTGCACCTGTTTAGACCAAACCCAGAAATGGCCAAAACACTGTGGCTGATGATGGCATGTCTTCTTCAGAGAGATTGAGGGTGCAGTAGGTTCATGTATCACATTGCTGTCCTAGATTTAACATCATTGGTTGCTGAGCTCATGCCTTGCACTTGGGGTGMTTTTTTTAACAATAATTTTGTTACAGATGTGAATGTATTCCTTACATTTAAACAACTGTATAATGTTTGTCTCTCAACTAGCCCTTTGACTGAAGCAGACTAGGCCTATACTGTAAAAGCAGCCAAATAAAGACGCCACAGCCATCTAACAGCTGGTGTACTAGGGAGAGAATGATGGGAAAGGAAAATACGTAGACTAACTTGTCACTGCTTCTTCTTTCCCTTCCCGCCTGGGCGGTGTGGCCTTCGACTCCCTTTCAGGGGCCAGTCAGGGGCGAGGAGGGACCTGTGAAAGGGCCTGCCACTGGGAGAAAGGAGCCTCTCAGTGCACATCGTGTGTGAATGCTGCATCTCTCAGACCTGTCTGTCTCTCTGTCTCCTCTCCCCCCTGCACAAACTCTTCAGTTTGAAGGAATAAGTATGCATGCCACAATGGCCTGTGTTGCTCAATATGCCACTGCTGTCTTTTATGTGATATTGTTCATAAGGGCAATAAACGGTATGCAGTTGTGCCTCAACCAATGAATAATGTAATCTGGACTCGTTTGTCATTGTGTCAGATTGAACCCCTTTTGCTGTCCATTGACCTTATTTGTCTACACACATCTCTAAACTTTAAGTTTACTTTCTGAGCTTAAATTCAAGACGTGTAGATTTTTTCCCCCTCATCCTTCATAACTACACTCCTAGAAAAAAGGGTTCCAAAAGAGTTGTTTGCAGAAGTTAAGGCTTCCACCAAGATCCATTTTCATCTGAAGAACCCTTTTTGGAAGACATGGGTACTTTCTAAGGCAAAGGATTCAACCTAGAACCTTTCTCATCCTAAGAAATGTTTTTGGAAGAAAAGGTTCTTTGATGATTCTTTGGAAGGCAAGAAAGATTATTTGGAAGGTGAGAAGGGTTCTACATAGAACACTTCAGAACCTGAATAAGCATTGTATTGTATTTTTTTTACTTTATTTTAAATAGTGCCTGTTTACCCCAGGCTTTAAACGTTAACCCTCTAGAGTTTAAAAGGATAGTTGTGAGATTGATTTAAACTGTACCTACATGGGAATATTTGTACATAGCAAATTGGCCAGTTTTACCTAGTTGACTTTTCATTGAAATATTTGTAGAGTTGATTCAGGAGTTAAATGAACTCTGTAAAGAGGTACATTTACACTCAGTGGTGTAAAAGAACCCAAGTGTTGGTGTTAAACAAAGGTGAGTGTGATCAGAAGTGTCATGTCCATAGGGGGCACAGGGGCATGTGCCCCATCAGATTTGTCATGTATCAATCAAGATCGAGTAACTAGCTTGTCTGTCTTAGCTGGCATGCCTGCTGGCAAGGTTGGTAGACTTTTAAAAAAGTAAGCAATAACTAAATGTACTGAATAAGACTCACATTTCTTTCAATCTTTTACCCAGATTTGAGCAGAATGCAGAGAAGCATATTTAGTTTCTTAAAAAAAAAAAAAAACATTCAGGACACAGACCGCTCAAGAGGTATGCTTAGGTATGCAGAACTATTGTTCAAAACCACAACACTCAAAACCACACCCATCATTATCATACTGCCCAACATGCTCTACTGCAGGTTGATTAATGAATGTGTTTTTGCATATACATTGATTGATTGATTGATTGATTGATTGATTGATTGATCTTATGCTACACAAAGATAAATAACGTACATTTTTCTCAACTAATCAAATCTGTTAGTAGTTGGACTTATTTAACCCGTTACTGAGACGGTTGTTCCAGATGGTTTACATAGTCTCAGTTATCAGTCTTCTCTGCCTTGGCAGTCTTTCTGAAACCAGGTTGTGGGTAATTAAAAGCCCCCCATGGAGGCACTTGCACTGAACACACCTACCAACTGTTTGTGAGTGCTCTGTGTCCAGGTTGGTCTGTGCCCTGTTTGCTTCCTCTGTCTTCCAGCCTTAATGTCAAATTGCTCCTGTTCCAACACAGGCCTATGGACAAACCTTCCACCACCCCTGCTCCCTCTCCATCCATTTCCCCCTTCCTCCCTCTACACTTATCCTTCTCACAGAACCAGGAACCATTCATCACCACATCAGATGAGGCAATGAGGAAGGACCAAATCTCTAGACCTACGCTCGGAGCGAGCAGGCCACTGGGGAGTACCATCACTGACCTCCGGGTCTTGTGCTTCCAGGTGTCTGCTCGATCCTCAGGTTGTCCTTCCTTCCATCTGCAGATCCAACTCTAGTCCCGGATCCAGCATCAGACCCAGTTCCAGTATCAGACCCAGTCACAGCACCAGAACACCGGAAGAGGCGCGGAGGAGGGTCCAACACCAGACCTTTACCCGGAGCAAGCGGACCACAGGGGAGTGCAACATTTGACCTCCGCGTCTTCCTCCCCTCTGTAGATCCAGCACCAGTCCACCACCAGACCAACAGACGAGGTGTGAAAGAGGGACCAAAAATCACACCTTCACCCGGAGCGAGCAGGTCACAGGGAAGTACCACAATTGACCTGTGGGTGTAAGACTCCCTTGTATGTCTGCTTGCTCCTCAGGTTGTCTTTCCTACCCTCTACAGACTCATATCCCAACTTAGCACCTGCAGCAGCCCCAGTTCCCGGTTCCTGTTATTTGTTTTGAATAACATTTTTATAATGTTTTTCAGGTTGGTGGACTGGTGCTGGATCCCCAGCACCAACCCTTGGCCTCCAGTCCCAGTCCCAGCACGATTTCCAGTCCAGGTCCCAACAGAAGTACCAACCCAGGTTTTTCCGGTCCAAGCCACAACACCAGCACCAACCCTGAACACAGCCCCGAATTCCTTTTCCTTTCAGCCACTGCCAGCCCAGCCCAGACCCCACCCCCAACACAAAGGCACATTGTGGACTAACTAACTGACTGATTGACTGATGGAATGGACTGAATGGACTGACAGATTGTTAAGATTATTTTTTGATTAGTTGATTGCCTTTGCTTTGCTTTTGATTGATTGGATAACCATTGTTTTTGCCTAATTTGAATTGATTACTTATTGATTGAATTGTTTATTATTCGGAATTTAAACTTAATGATGGATTGAATTTTAACTTGTTGAACATTTTAAACTGTAATGAATTTTGGAATAACCAAATAATATATTAAAATCTTTGGATATCCTCACTCTGGCTGGATTCCAATAGAATTACACAGCACTTTGCAAGCCAGCATCATGTGACTTGATGGCCTGATGTGGCCTGTAAACCAGGAGTTTACTAAAACCACTGTGTTAGGGTATAACTAGGCCCTCAAAGAAAGGCCTTATGATATGATATATGTAATGTATTCTGTAATTAGTTACATTTTAAAGGCTAACAAGGCTGGTGGAACCATTCATAGAGGGTTCTAGAAAGAACCCTTCAAAGATATTAAGGTTCTTAGTAGGGTTCGGGACGATACCAGTATTGCGACACACGTTAGTATCATGTTAAGGAATCAAAACATCATTATGTTGTCATCCGGAGTCACATTTATTTATTTTCCAAGCTATAGCACAAACTATTTTATATTCAAAGGGTTCTACAAAGAGTTCTACCTAGCACCAAAAAGGGGTCCCCTATGACAACAAACCAAAGAACCCTATATGGTTCTACTTAGCGTCCTTTTTTTCTAAGAGTGTATGGCCATCACTACCCTGTAGATTGGGGTTTGCAGTCTAGCTAATTCTGTATTCAGTTGTGAAATGAGGGGTTAAGTTCTCCATTCCAACCTTGATATTGAGGCTAGATCCATCTGCCAAAGCTTGGTCTGAATGTAAGAAGTGTCTGGGCTCACGGTTTGTTTTGCTTCTGCATCCAGCCTGTAATCGGAGTAATTTATACCCTTTTCTACCCCTGTAATTAACAGGCTTCCTAATACTTCACCTCATACTATACTGTACGTGGGTCATTCCACAAATGTGGTGTCTTTTGAGAAGTGTAACTTGGTCAAACAAAACTTTTGATTTCACCTAATTTTAACATTCTGTCATAAATAGCACATGTTCAACTTAATAAAAATCATGTTTTCCCATCTCAAGAGGTTACATTAAAAAAATGTGTATGTGCCTATTAAGTGCAAATATAGTAACAGCGTTGACAACTTCATCTTAAATCGGCCATAAATCCCGTTGTGACAGGAGGAATGGAAGCTTGTGCAACAGGGAGCGATAATTGAATGTAAGCTTCACCAACATATTTAAACTGTTCAATAATTTCTAGCCTGTCTATCTATGGGTAATAGGGATGACGTGTTATGCTCGACTCGCTCAGTTTTCCACCACAAAACAACAGAAAATGGGCAAAAAAAGTAAAACCAGCGCACCTACTTTGCACTTAAATAAATAAGTTTCAACTTAAACGAGAGTTCAGTTCACGTAACAGTGTTGACCTTAAAATGAGGGACTGACGTAAATGAACCACTAATCACGAAATTATCTTCAGGAAGGACTTTGGAAAGCAACAAAATAACTAGGGCTTTACAATGATGGTGAGAACTTGGTGAAATGTTGGTGTTAAGTGGGTTAAAATCACGGAGGGTAATGTCAAAATGCTAATTGTTTGCCCGTCTTTATTCATACAAAAAAATAATATTTATTGAATTCTCCTTGTGTTCTATATTAAAGGGCACTTAATTTAATATAAGAGGCTTTTAAAATTCAATATTGGTGCACAATTTATATTTAAAATATCAAAGGGGTGAAAAAGGCACTCTTTTCGTGGAATGACCGACATACAGAACGTTTAACTGTCCCACATGTCAGCACAACAGGAGCTATTGAGATGTCAGCTTCAAACTGAAAACACAAGGAGGTTGCCATAGTGACAGTCATCACTCACACACTACTCTAACCACCTCCATTTCGCGGCAGTGTTTTTGTATTCTGGCCAAATCAGGGCACGTTTCTTGGAGGAAGTCAAAAGGGAAGTCTAATGTTTATCATTCATAAAAGTGAGTAGTAGGAATATGATTAAAAAGTAGGAGGCTTAGGTTTTATTCAGTCTATTGATGTTTGAGTCAATCACAGCACAAATATGTGTTTGAAGAGTCAAGACAGAATATTCTACAGAACCATTTGATCAACACTGTAAATGTCTTTGAAACTACCAGTATTTTCTGAAATAGTTTGAACTATGTTCAGAAGACTCCTCACCTCTTTCCTAGCCTTCTCTGATGAAGACAGCACACTAGGAAACCTGGCCACAGACAGACAGACCTCTGTCCGTCCAGGCTGAGGAGTTCTATCCATGCTGTCATCCATCTGGAGATGAGAACCACACTGCCGCCTCACCCACCGCCCGGTAGACAGGCTTCCCAGGTCACGTCTCAGCTAGCACGCGTTGTATGGTCGACCAGTCGGCCCTCTGGTCAGGCACCACGCCCTGCCTACAACCACTGTCTGACAGCTCCCCTCTCAAACCAACCTGGACTCATCGGAAAAGCCTGGCTAGAGCCAACCAGACAGATGCTGGGCAGGGGACAGGACAGACAGGGCCTGGGCTGCCTGGCTGGTTGTGTCTGACTGGGCCTGCCTCTGAGCCCCATCATCCTGTCCACATAGTCGTCCACATGGCCCAGGGAGCAGGCTTTTATGGCTGGGGTGATGAGAGGTGTAGCTGTGGGTCGCAGGGCAGTGAACTAACTGGCTGGGAGTTAAAAATGGATTTTACTGCTGCTGCAGAGACCTAATGGCACTTCCCAATGAGGTCTAATGCGTTTATGTATTCGTGGATTCTGTTTTATTGCAATTCTGCTCAATAAAACAGAGAAATGTAAGGGCAGAAGTTTTCTTTGGAAAGATGATACATACATGTAAAAACCAGAAGATATTAAAATTAGAAACACATTAATTTTTCCTTTTCAGCCTCAAGCCGCTAATTGAACGAACATATCCGACAACTGGTAAGGTGATTTTAAAATGAACACATAACCATGCATTGAAAGACGACACATCTGCAGTCAAAAGCATCGGCACGACTTTGAAAGTCATTTAGTCTGTCAACTCTGTCAAGTTTATGATATTTATTTTCACAAACGGCTTAAAGCTCCACATTGTATTTGCCGTGTTGTGTCGTGAGGACTCATAACAAAGGAGTTGATTAACACCCCATAATAATGCATTACCTTGGTTTACATTTCCAACACACACGGTGGCATATTCGTGATGTGTTACAATCTCTCACCCACAGAACTAAAAAGTCGAAACATCTGCGTGTGTGTGTGTGCATGTACAGTATGTGATGATGTGCCACAGGATGGTGAAAACGTAATGTAGATAGGGGATGCAAGGACGCCAACACAACACCAGGAGATTTAACCAAGAAATACATACATAAATGAAAAAAATAACACTTCAGATGCATGGGCAATGTCCAAGCCAACGCCAAACAAAGGATATAAATGGTTCTTATATTTTATTATTATTTCTTAGGGTCAACAATGACTTGTAACATAGTATCAATTAAGAAGTATCAATTTCTTATGAAATGCTGATAGTTGGCCTGTTTAGGCTAACTTTATTTTATTTTATTATTTGTTGTGATTCTAAAACCAATAAATACAAATAATTTTGTTCAAGTCCAAACAAACAGTCAAATTAGACTGTCAAATTAATTTGCCCCTGACTCAACCTTGTGTATCTCTTTGACCAAACAGCATCTATTGTTAAGCTGTCGGACACCACAAGTAGAGACCGCTGGAGAGTGTGCGTCTTCATTTGACTTCAAACAGTGGCAGAAAGCCATGTTAACTGGATGTTTTGTGGCACAAGATTTAAGGAAAAAAGTATTATGGAGGATGTGAAATATTCATTCATTGTGAGTTCACCCATCACCGGGTGACCTGCCAGAGCAATCCAGAAACAAGTAGCGGCTTATTCCCGTCTTGTGTGAATCTTGAGTGGGAGAGGGATGTGTGCAGGGGGGCATCAAATCACATACTGTATCGCAGGGTCTGATTTGTGTCCAGTTCATGTTATCTGTGCACCAGAGTTTCATTCAAGTAGTCTGTTTGGTTAGGTTTCACTGATCAGTGAAGTTACATCTTAACACACAATATAAACAAGTTGACACAGAGGTATTGGGCCTTTCTTGAGCGTTAAGGTTTGTCCTCCCCAGGCTGTACAGGCAAGTACAGAATCCCCCCTCTGTAGCAACCAGGCAGGGCAGGGCATAGCAGAGCTTGGCAAAGCAGTGTCTACGGTGCCAGAGCGAACGAGAGCTGTCCGCCTGCGGAGAGGAGAGCCTTAAACAAAGACACGTGTTGCCAGAAGATGTCAGCAGCCTGTTCCTCAGGAGGGTGTAACTCGATCCCCCACACACACTCATCCACGGAGGGCAGAGAGGGGGAGGTGGCTGGGGGAGGGAGATGGGGTTCAACGCTGTGATCAAAGGCCCAGCGATGGACCAAAGGGCTCTGTTAGATCATCAGTGCGACCTATGTGCATCCGTCAGGCATTAGGGTTCTGGATTGCGGCTAGAAGCGGACGGGTTGGTGAGGTTGGGCTGGGGGGGACGGAGGATTGGGGGGGGTGAATAGGACCAGCATAGACAAGAGGGGAAAACTGGGTGGAGGAGGAGTGGGGGGGGGGACTGGATTACAACCCAACCATCCTTTTACTTCTCCAAAACCACATGACGCTCATGTCCAATGCCCTACATATTCAAAGGCATGTACTCCAGCCAGCTCCAACCCTGTGACACAGATGGAGACCGAAATATACAAGCGCCGGGCGGCGACCGGTCTCTCTGATGTTTCCATCGGTGTGGTGTGCTCTGCTGACAGAAAGAGTTAGCCATCAATCTTCTGAAGATAGAGATAGACAAGTCCACTCGTATTTTACTTTCATACGGAACACCGCCAACTGGCTGAAAGCAGACAACGGTTTGAATCAGAACGATGTCTCTGTTATCCAAGAAAGTAATGACGGCAAGGGAATCATGTAGTATAGTGAGTCAGTTGTCCCGTCACCCAGGATGAGAGTTGAATGGTGAGATGACGCAACCTCCATTGCATACTGTAGGCCTATATGTCGTGGTAACCTCATGCTGAACTGTGGTGTTGTCGTGTTTGTGTCTTTAGACCTTCCATCCCCATGGAAAAGCAGGGGGGTTAAACAGTTATTTCCAAGTTAGTGACCCAGATCAGTAGCTTCGGCTGTAATCACCACCTCCGCCGGTATTCTTTCCACAGACAGGCCAGTCAGACCCATAAAGGAGATGCTCACTACTGGAGTTTACCCATCTCTGTACACAAGCTACCATTTACTCCAACCCAGCACCAGCACGAGGCAACGGCATGTAGCCGCTGTCATATACAATGTTTTGTAAATCAATTCCTTAATCAGTGTTTTATACCAAACATTTCAACTGTATCTGAGTTCTAGTTTAACCATTGCCAAAAGTGCCTCATTGAAATGAATGTAAAGTCAGATGTCTTTTCAATGTCGGCAGATAATTTTTTTGCTTGTTGACAACATCTCGCGTGCTGTGAGAGCTAACCAAAATGTTGAAAATTTAAATATTTTCCAAATGTCCAGGGATTTGGGCTGTGGGGTATCGAGTTCTGTGGTCTCAGCTGTGTAGCACATTGATGTTGTTTTATCAATTCAGAACAGATCACTCAGAGCATGGCGTTCTGGGCCATTTTATGGTTTGGACTTGGTTTGTAAATGCTAGAAAACACAGCATTGCTTCTTTCTTTCTCTCTTTCTTTCTTTCTTTCCTTCCTTCCTTCCTTCCTTCCTTCCTTCCTTCCTTCCTTCCTTCCTTCCTTCCTTCCTTCCTTCCTTCCTTCCTTCCTTCCTTCCTTCCTTCCTTCCTTCCATCCTTTCTGTCTCTCTTTCTTGTTCCCGTTTTATTCCAGCATTATTACCTTTGACAAAATGGCGTTTTGTTTTCTGGTGTTTTACATGTCTGTTACTGGTCCAACAGTCACTGGTGAGTTCCAAAGCATTTTGTCCTCTGTTTCTTTTGAGGAGGGTGGGCTTGGGGTTTAGAGGAGGGGGGGCAGTTTAAATGGATGTGCTATGAAAAGGGTTGTCTGCTTTTAGAACCCCAACCTCACTTCATGAAAACAAAACGCGAGGAAGGAAATATCCTCAAGGAGAAGCCGTGGCCTAGCCAACCACTGGACACCGAGCCGCGCTGCACAAAGCGCGTGTGGGCTGTCCTCGAACTCTCCCCACCAATGTCTCCATGTAGAAACCCACTTCCCTAAGGGATCTGTCTGTCTGTTCCGCACAGACACACACACATATACCGACACTCATGCATATAGACACTAAGAGATACAGACTAACTGTAGATACAGTCACACATTCCCCTCTCTCTTTCATTCCTCCTCTCGCTCTCTTATTCCCTCTTCTGAAGTTTAGAATGTACTGCTCTCCTATTTTATTTCTCCTCTTCTCTTGCTTTCTCTCTCTCTCTATCACACACACACACACACACACACACACACACACACACACACACACACACACACACACACACACACACACACACACACACACCCCCTCTGCTCAGCCTGGGGTTAGACCCATCCTGTCATGTAGGAGCGCTGATGTTGTCCTTACTGTAGCTGTGGGGCCTGACTGAGGGCGTCACAGCATAAGTATTAACCTCGCTCGTATTTTACAAGCACCGCTTACCGCCCCTGTCCAACATAAACAGGTGTGCTGGCCAAATTGGGCGTCATTACTCCCTAGGCTAATGTCTCGTCTCCACACATACAGTACATATAACTTTCACTTTCACAATATCTACGAATCTGAAATTATTTACAGTTTCAGTTACATATAGTTATTAAATATCCATTATTTAACATATTCCCCCTGAAACATATGAGTAAATCATGTTGTATTTGTATGTAATATATCAATGTATTACACATTCATGTTACAGTAACATTCTAGAGTTTTGTTCAGACTGTTATTCAATCACAAAACCCCCACCTTGTGTTTTTGTTAGTCTCAACAAGGCAATGATTATTTAGGATGAATATGCAATTCATTGATATCGGTTGACCGTTTGATGCAATTATGCATGTAGGGATGTAGCCTTCTGAACACAAGTATTGTGTGGTAAAGTTTGTACTCAAGAAGACTACATATACTGTAGTACGTGGTACTGTTGAATAAATGCAGGTCATTGAAATCTCTTTGAGGGAGAATCCAAGGTAAATCCCATAGATGAAGACTACACCAATAGATCAATGTAGTAAGACGCAGGGTAGCGTATGTTGTCAGGTATGTTTGAGAAGTCTCTGACTGGGGGCTCTGACGATATGATCCCGGCTTCGCCATGCGGTCTATGATGTCACTCAGGCCTCTGCCTTTGAATAGCCATGTGTTCCTCGCCACTAATATCAAACAGATGATGCGAAACCTCAAAATGACGGTCTTTCAGTAAGACGAGCAGTCAAAACAATGTAAAAGAACTGGTGAGAAACACCATTCTAACCTAACAGCAGATAAAAGACCACATTGATTTTAGAACTGTTGCAATCTTTGTTGCACTCAAATAGGTACCTTTTTTCTGTTGATTTCATTTATCGCAAGTAGACTTCATGAGTTTTGGTGTGTTCTTAGATCACATAATAGGACAACATGCATTTTAGAACTGAAAAACATTTTTGAGCTAATGGTGATCCTTGGACTTCAGCTGATTTACCTTTCTTACAGAAACACTGTAAGTGTAAGTCAAACTAAGATCACAATCAAATTGCCTGGTATGCTGTAAAACTTCCCAAATCATTGTTACAGTGTGCTATCATACCAGGACGGAGGGGTTCAGCAGCACGGCAGTGCCTTCAGACTCTCTTATGAGCTCATCCAAAACCAACATGTTCCTCGAATAACAAACAAGACAGGGAAGAATGCCTTAGAATGATACATCACTCTAGGGAATTTTACATATGTCCTCTATGTGTCTCCCAGGCACACTGTAATTGATGTTCAGTGTCTGGAAGACAACAGTCCTTCCTTTCTTCTCCCTGGATCCCTGGATAATCTCAAATGTCAACTCCAACGACTCCTTGATTTTAACCCCCCCCCCCCCCCCTTCTGGTTTTGAGGTAATTTATTTTTCGCCACCCTCTCCTCTCTCCCTCGCTGCAGCTGTGTCTTATCTATAAGGGTTGGGTCTCTGATCCAAAGGTTCTCTTCTGTTTCACTGAAGTTACAAATGACTGGGTGGAGTCATATCCCCTGAGCCAAGCTAGGAATCTATAGTGCTTTTGTGAATTCAGAAATGTTAAAGGAAAAGACAGGACACCCTGGCATCTAGACTGGTGTTTTTCCGGGAGTTCTGTGTGAGGCAGGACCGCCTAGTGTGTCTTTGTTACCTCTTTAGTGTCCACCCCATATCTATTCTACATAGGGCCTCTCTGAGGCCTGAGCTGTTCTGATACTTGAAGCTGACAGTTGGTTCATGTGCCTCTGGCTCAGGCCCATTAGACCATAGGTGGTAACGGTGCCCCATTTCCAGCAGCAGTGAATCAGGATGTTTGTCAGCTGAAGGAGGATAACACTGCAGTGTCAATCTGCGGAGGCACTTCATTTGGCATTGAGCAGCAGAGACTTTCAGAGAAAAGGAGCGAAAACATTCCCTCGTTTTGATCAGGACCTCACGAGGGTGGGTGTCCAGCTTCCTGTCCTCTCTTCATCCTCTCTATGCTCTGTGGGCATCTGACTGGGTTCAAATGAGACTTGGCAGCCTTTTGGGCCCCTCTTATGCTCTTTAGACTCCGAGTTCATCCCAAATGACACCCTATTCCCTACAAAGTGCACTACTTTCGACCAGGCCCCATGGGGAATAGGGTGCCATTTGGGACACATTCTCAGCCATCTTTAAGTTAAAGGATCCGCTTCTCTTGCCAAAATGGTGTACATCGGATCGGACCTCCCCCTCTTGTTTGTCCCCTCTCTAAACGCTTAATCATGACCATAGATGTGGGCTGGTCATGGGAGCAGATACAACCAGTGTCCATTCTCACTTGTTTCAATGGCTGTGTTACTTTGCAACTCTTTCTCCCCCAGCCGGTCCCTGATTTGGAAAAGCAGACACGTCGCGCTCTCCCAGTGTGAATTAGACCAGATGCATTAGCTTGCAGAATATAACCCAATGAACTAATGATTCTGTCAACTAAACAATAGCTGCTTTACAAGAAGGCACGCACACAGCAGTCTGTTTTTCTATCTCATATTTTTTTAATGTTTTTCAGAAACAAATGGATGTATTTTTCTCCATCAAGGGTATAGTATGGGGGGCGTATGTGGTTCCGGTCCCCAGGGTTTCAGACAACTAACAAAACACATCTTACTTCTGCTCTGCTGCCCAGCTGTTATGTTTTTCACATACAGGAGAACGAGTGGGAGCGCCCACCAAATGAATAAAGTAGCATGGCTCTTTTCACAGTATGTAGCGCCCCTTTATAAAAAGATCTGAATCAAAATTACGTTTAACACACAGCAACCATTTATACTTTTCACATCATGAAAAAAAAAAAAATATTATGAGATTTGTTTTCAATAAAATGTACTTTTGAAAAACAACTGGTCGTTCTGGAGTATATTTTGTACAAAGGTCAAAATATTCCACTGTTCTGTAAATAGACTTATTCATAAATATTGTCTTTATATCAATTTATCCATAATATGTACAAATAAAGGTGGACCCTTGTCTGTTCCAAAGCAGTAGATATAAATATAGCACATGTAAAATATACCATAAAACTCAACAACAACCATGGACATATTGATTATGACTCACAATCATGTAAAAAATAGTCATGTTGACACCATTTTTATGTATTGGATTTAAACAGTATTTTGTATTGGAATTTTCTGGTAATTTCGTTTTTTATCTCAATTTGGCCCAAGTAAATGTCATGTTTATTTTTGTTATGTCTGGGATAACTGACGGGCCGCTCCCAGATGGTGAGGGTAGGCAGCAACACATCCACCACGCTGACCGTCAACACATGGCACCTCAGGGGTGCGTGCTTAGTCCCCTCCTGTACTCTCTGTTCACCCACGACTGCGTGGCCGTGCACGACTCCAACACCATCAGTAGGTTTGCTGACTACACAGCGGTGGTAAGCCTGATAACCGAAGACGATGAGAGCCTATAGGGAGGAGGTCAGTGACCTGTCAGTGTGGTGCCACGACAACAACCTCTCCCTCAACGCAAGATGAAGGAGCTGATCGTGGACTACAGGAAGCAAAGGGTCGAACATGCCTCCATCCACATCGACGTGGCTGTAGTGGAGCGGGTCGAGAGCTTCAAGTTCCTCGGTGTCCACATCAGTAAGGAATGAACATGGTACACACACATCAACACAGTCGTGAAGAAAGCACGACACGCCTCTTCCCTCCCAGGAGGCTGAAAATATTCCTCAAAAAGTTCTACACCTGCACCATCGAGAGCGTCTTGACTGGCTGCATCACCGCTTGGTATGGCATCTGCTTGGCATCCAATCACAAGGCGCTACAGAGGGTAGGGCTTACGGTCCAGTACACCACAGAGGCTCAGCTCCCTGCCATCCAGGACCTCTATACCAGGAAGTGTCAGAGGAAGGCCCTAAAAAATGGTCAAAGATTCCAGCTACCCAAATCATAGACTGTTCCCTCTGCTACCGCACAACAAGCGGTACCATCTGGAACCAACAGGACCCTAAACAGCTTCTACCCGCAAGCCATAAGACTGCTAAATAGTTGGTTAAATAGTTAACCAAAAAGCTTCCCGGACTATCTGCATTGAACCCTTTTTGCACTAACTCATTGTACTCATCACATATGCTGCTGCTACTGTTTATTATCTATCCTGTTGCCTAGTCACTTTATCCCTACCTATATGTACATATCTACCTCATTTACCTCGTACCTCTGCACATTGACTCGGTACTGGTATCCTGTGTATAGAGCCAAGTTATCGTTACTCATTGATTATTCATTCCTTGTGATATTTTTCTATTATTTTTCTCTCTGCATTGTTGGCAAGAGCCCCTAAGTAAGCATTGCACTGTTAGTCTACACCTGTTGTTTACAAAGCATGTGACAAAAACAATTTGATTTGATAACTAATGCTAAAATAACAAGTTCTCAATTTTAAATGCAACATTCATCCAAATTACTCCATCAATCTGTCATGGATATTTAGAAAATGACATAACCCTTTTCAGTTCCTCAAATGCTAATTTCAAGCTGGGCTAAGTAAACAAACCCAAGTCTGGGTGAATGACTTTCAGAGTCCATATTAGAATCCATTCAACATTCAAATGAACTATCAACAACCAACAAGGGAACTAACAATTACCAACAAATGAATTGGTTCAAAGACGAGTAGGCTATTCGTTTTTATCTTACTTTTTGATCTGATCTTAAGTGGATTTGACTATTAACTATTAGAGAACACAAGAATTTCCGTTTATGAAAAGACAACATAAATGTGATTCACACCAATTTCTCTCCTCCACAGAACTGCTAGCTTGACCCAATGTTGTACTTCCTTAACAGTATCCCCACACTCTCTCTCACTTGCTGTTTCCGACTGCACATGCACATCCTTGTTCCATCCAGCCTTCCCATCCATCTAGAAAAACACACTCACAAAAGAATGACACTCGTTTGTGTCCAAAAGCAAGAAGCCAAATGAGGCACTTCTTATTCAGCACAGGTAATTTGCATGGAGCTCCACTTCCCTATTTGTGGTCCTGTGTGGCTCAGTTGGTAGAGAGTTGCGCTTGCACCGCCAGGGTTGTGGGTTTGATTTCCAGGGCACCCATATGTTTGCACGCATGACTGTAAGTAGCTTTCGATAAAAGTGTCTGCTTAAATGGCCTATAGTATTTAGTGACTCTAGGGGCCAATGCTGCCAACACAGAGAGTATGGCGAGGGTTCAGAGGGTTGAGGTTGAGGTAATCACTGTACAGGTACTCCATCAACATGTAAAGGCATCCATAACACTTGAAATGTACTTATTGATATCAATAATCAGTGTTGGGTAATAGTATTCAACTAGTAATAACCTACATTTTGCAGTGGCTTTGTGGTAGTTCATCTTAGTAGTGTTTTCAGCAGTTAATTACTTTTTTTGCCACGCTACATACTGGAACTCCTACACACTACTTTTTTTTGCAAAAATTCAATAAAATATGTGTGAAGTAGGCAACAATTTCCTTTCTTTTTCGGCATCAGATCTACCTAATTCTCCCGTGAAACATATATTTAGTGCTTAATAGTTTAAATTACACTGTTAACATCTGACGACAGAGAGATCCGTTCTTGCAATTTGTATTCTATGACACTTCAAGATTTAGTTATGATAATTTCTCACAAAGTCGTTTGGATGTAGTGAACTACTTTTTCAAAGTAACTTTAGTGAAGTAAACGATATGTTTATTTAAGGGTAGCTTAACTTCTTCCAGTGTGAAGTAATTGGTAGATTGGTAAACTATATTTTCAGAGTAGCTTCCCCAACACTATCAATAATAGGCATTTCACTACACCCGCAATAACATCTGCTAAATATGTGTATGTGACCAATAACATTTGATTTGATTTTGATTTAATAGTATCTCATATCAAATTGTGATATATTGACTACAGCAGGCATACAGTCAAGAACATGTGCAACAAATGGTGACTGAGTTAGACCGATTATTCAATGATAGAGTGAGAAGATGTGGCTTTACAGGCTGCTCTGACAATCCAAGCCAGACAACCCCAATTACCCAGAAAAGGCAACACAAGAACTCCCTATGAAGCTTTAGGAAACCCAAAGACTCTCTCTTCCACTTGCTCTCCCACTCGCTGCACGCATGTGACTGACTGACTCAGCGATGGGCCGCGAGAGATCATTTACTTTTGTTTTGTGCGTACCATAATCAAGACAGACGAACCACAGATTATTATGAACATGTGCTGTGTACAAAATACTGTCAAAGTCAGCAAGCTGGTTGATTTATTTATTTATGATATTTAATGATTTATGCTTCCTTCGCAACGCCAATAGCCATATTCGCGGTGGTTGGAACTTCTGAATAAGGGATTTTTTTTTATATAGACAATGGCGGCTTAAAATCTCTACATACAATGGCCAGACATATTAAGAATGTGTTCCATTGCAGAGAGTCAGAGCCCAAATAATAAGCCCTTTGGATATTTGGTGGAACAGTTGTCATGGGCAACTGAGATGAGCACTGACACGCAATATTATGTGAATCAACATGCACTTGGGCCAAACAATATATGGTCTTCTGCCATAAAAAATGAGATAACTCTCTGGATATTGTAGAGAACTCAAACATGGCAAAGTAAACAATTGACTCCAATTATGTTAATCAGTAACTTCAGGATTAGTCTTTCTAATATGTGGGTGTAGCGATGAGAAACTATCTGAGAGATAAATCGGATCATTTTCACACGTTTATCCCCTGGTTTGTGAGTTTATACTGTATCTTGAAATAGTAACAGGCTGCAGGGGTTTTAATCAATATTAGAACACATACTCATTTGATAAACTTTCAGGTCTAGACGGCATTAAATAGTTTGCTTTAGTCAGCAGACTATCCGGTTAATTCAACTACTATTGTATTTGAGTAGCACCTACATTGATACCATCATTGAAAACGATGAAAGCACTAGATTTACATCGATACTACAATAAAACAGCACCTTTTACCTAAATTGTAACGTTTATTATTTACTGTGCACACAATGACAGATCTGTCTATCTCATGAAAATCCAAGAAAATGAAACAAGAAAGAAACTGGCCTGTCTGAGAAGTAAACCTTGCGTCGTCATGATCTCAAATCAGCAGAAAAACAACGTCTCAAAACGTCTCATATCAACATATGAAGCTTAAGCACTAAAAAATAGATGATGAGCATCATGATCGATTATGATAAAGTGCCAAAATGATGTGTTCTGATGTTTTACGTCACTGAAACTCTATGTAACCGGACACTTTTGTATAGCATAACCGCAACCAATGAATACAGATGAGAATGAGATCACAGCTTTGTATGCAGTGAATGAATGAAGCCATTGGCTGACGCCTTGCATTTCCTCTCGAGACCAGCAGACTTCACTCACTTTGATTCTTAGTCTTGTTTTTCTTTGTAATACATTTCAAAACTCAGTCAAATTGGAGTTAATATGATTTTCATTTGAGGCGTCTCTCGACAACACATGCAGCAACATGTCAATATCACGTTAAATGAATTGAGGAAGGATCTTTGCGGTTAAGAAAGGGGTGCTCTTTCTACTGTCTTTGCCTGAAAATGCAAAATAACCCAGACAGGATGTAGGCCTACCATCTGATTCATAAATGACTGCAAACAAAAGCTATGCTACAGCAAAATAGAACCAATGTGATTGATTCTAATTGTAAAATGAACTTTAATGTTGATTTTGTTGTTGTTGTAGTCAACACACCAATAGCAATGAAACCATTTTAGAAAAAAAGGGGGATTGATAGTGGGATGGGTACCATTTTCTAAAAGACACGCAAAATCTTCAGTCAGAGTTTTCTAAAAAGTATTTTTTACACTTAGTACAAAAAAGACATTTCTACCCGTTAGTGCTTTGTTTTAAGATACTATAACATAAATAAACCATTTATTTTCAGTGTTCAAACAGACAGTTCCAGTGTGACTGGAAAACGGACATACTCTGTTCCAGTTGGCAGCAGAGGGCTTACTATAGAGACTCAGCTTTCGGTGCGCCCCAAGGCACCACGCTAACACAGCGTTCTTCATGTCTACACAGCTCCAAAAAGAAAACACCTCCTGTTTGGGGGCTAAAATATTCACCTCTGCTCTCTCCCTCTGTGGAAAAACAAAAGAAAACTCCAAAGAGTTCTTACTAGAAGACTTTTAGATGACTCTTTCCCAGAGTCTCATCCCTCAACAGTTACTGTCATTTTCTACCACATCTCCAGTCTCTTTCTGTTCCATTTAGAAGCCATTCTGGGAAAAACAGAACTACAAATCCCAGAGTGCAATGCACAGTTCCCGTCCAGGCACAATTTGTTTCCTGTAGTCCCAACTTTTAGAGTCACTTTGAATACATCACTACATGAGCACACATTATTTTGTCTCAGTCAGTCAAAGATTTGGGGTAGTATTATTACCTATTGATATTTAGCCTTTACTTTCTTAAAAAGCAAATTTTGATTCTGCTGTGCAAAACGATGCCATGAAGAGCTGACATGAAAAATTCCATTCCTTTTTTATTGTAAAATCTTTCATTGTTCCTGTTCCAAGACATGTCCATTTATCTTTCCTCTGGGGGTGTTCCTCCTCATCCAACTAGTCCTGCTACGCCCCTCCCCGTCATAGTACCGTACTGTAGGTCCGTTATGCCAAACCCTTTTATTTGCAGGTAAACACCTCCGTCCTCTCGCTGCACGTGTTGCACTTGACAAAGCAGCACCACTGGAACTTACAGTTGCACTGCCACACTTTGGTGTACTGGTGCGTGTTGTAGCCCCGGCCGCAGCACATGAGGTCGCAGCCGTCCGTGTGTGGCGAGGTGCGGTTACACAGCCTCCCCTGGGTACCCACGCTCCCCGTGGCCGCATCCTCCTCGCAGTAGTTGGGCGACCTCTCGATGTAGACGAGGTCGGTCTCCATGGGCTTGCGGAAGCCCTGGGTCTTCTTCACCTTGAGGAAGGTGGGCTGGCGTAGTCGGCTGGCCCGGACCACTTCCACATGAACCGCCTCGTTGTACTTGTCCTTCAGGATATAGCCGATCTCTCGGAACTTGGGCAGGGTCGTCCAGCAGGTCTTGGTAGTGCAGGAGCCCGACACGCCGTGACACTTACACTCCAACTTCATCCGCTCTTCCAGGACCTGCATGGACACACAGGAAGAGAGTGTCGTAAGAGGTTACATGGCGTTACATGACATTACATTGCATTCCTGTGGCAGGCCCAGCTTTAAAATACTGGAATGACCTGACTAGGGTGGAAACAGAAACCAAGGCCAGGGTGAAGAGGTTCCTAGCTCTTCTGCTAAATGAATGATGGAAAAACAGTCAACAGAAGGTCAGTGAGAAAAGATGGCCCTTGGTATAATATCATATTAAGATCGGAGTCTGTAATAAAAGACCAAGCTGTTCTCAAATGTTGTTGAACCACCGCACCTTTATCAAAACTTCTAATTAATTACCTCTTGAGACAACAAATAGATACTATTTTAGTGTGTTTGGTAATAACTACAGTGCCTTGCAAAAGTATTCACTTCATTTTTCTTATTTTGTTGCATTACAACCTGTCATTTAAATGGATTTCTATTTGGATTTCCTGTAATGAACATACACAAAATAGTCCAAATTGGTGAGAAAAAAAATAAACTTGTTTAAAAAAATTCCCCAAAAATAAAAAACTGAACAATGGTGCGTGCAAATGTATTCACCCCTTTGCTATGAAGCCCCTAAATAAGATCTGGTGCAACCAATTACATTCGGAAGTCACATAATTAGTTAAATAAAGTCTACCTGTGTGCAATCTAAGTGTCACATGATCTCAGTATATATATATATATATATATATACCTATTCTGAAAGGCCCCAGAGTCTGCAACACCATTAAGCAAAGGACACCACCAAGCAAGCGGCACCATGAAGACCAAGCAGCTCTCCAAACCGGTCAGGGACAAAGTTGTGGAGAAGTACAGATCAGGGTTGGGTTATAAAAAAAGATCAGGAACTTTGAACATCCCACGGAGCACCATTAAATCCATTATTATTCATTGAAAGAACATGTCACCACAACAAACCTGCCAAGAGAGGGCTGCCCACCAAAACTCATGGACCAGGAAAGGAGGGCATTAATCAGAGAGGCAACAAAGAGACCAAAGATAACCCTGAAGGAGCTGCAAAGCTCCACAGTGGAGATTTTAATATCTGTCCATAGGACCACTTTAAGCTGTACATTCCACAGAGCTGGGTTTTATAGAAGAGTGTCCAGAAAAAAAGCTTGCTTAAAGATAAAAAATCTTTGGTGTTCGCCAAAAGGCATGTGGGAGACTCCCCAAACATATGGAAGGTGGTACTCTGGTCGGATGAGACTAAAATTGAGCTTTTTGGCCATCAAGGAAAACGCTATGTCTGGCGCAAACCCAACACCTCTCATCACCCCGAGAACACCATCCCCACAGTGAAGCATGGTGGTGGCAGCATAATGCTGTGGGGATGTTTTTCCATCGGCAGGGACTGGGAAACTGGTCAGAATTAAAGAAATTATGGATGGCGCTAAATACAGGGAAATCCTTGAGGGAAACCTTTTTCAGTCTTCCAAAGATTTGAGACTGGGATGGAGGTTCACCTTCCAGCAGGACAATGACCCTAAGCATACTGCTAAAGTAACACTCGAGTGGGGAAACATTTAAATGTCTTGCAATGGTCTAGTCAAAGCCCAGACCTCAATCCAATTGAGAATCTGTGGTATGACTTAAAGATTGCTGTACATCAGCGGAACCCATCCAACTTGAAGGAGCTGGAGCAATTTTGCCTTTAATCAGAAAAAATACCAGTGGCTAGATGTGCCAAGCTTATAGAGACATACACCAAGAGACTTGCAGCTGTAATTACTGAGAAAGGTGGCTCTACAAAGTATTGATTTTGGGGGGGTGAATAGGTGAAGTTTTCTGTTTTTTTTGTCTTATTTCTTGTTTGTTTCACAATAAAAAATATTTTGCATCTTCAAAGTGGTAGGCATGTTATGTAAATCAAATTATACAAATCCCCCAAAAATCTATTTTTAATTCCAGGTTGTAAGGCAACAAAATAGGAAAAAAATAGGGTGAATACAGTCGTCTAATGCAAGGTGAAAATGTGACAGGATTCTGTCCAACAATCCTCCATTGGGCTTGGTAAAAGTATGAGAAATGTCATGATACTTATGAATCAAAATGCTTTAAAAACGTCCTTGACATTTTTAAAAGGACATACTCAGATAATAATCATACTTGAATACTTGAAACCATCAAGTTTAAACATCGCTCCTTATAAGAGTTTACTTAATATTCTTTAAATAAAAGTCTGGGAACATACCACACTGTTGCATGGGCGAAAAAGACAACTGTTGTCTATGTTGTATTTGCAGCACTGTTTGGACGGCATGTTTCTATGGAAGCTGGTATTTCTCTGATATAACGTCAGCTTCACAGTTCACACCAGTGCTTTCCTAGTTTGTTTTCTCGTCAGTGTTACATATACATCCTTTAGAGAAAGACCAAGAGACAATCTGAGTGAAGAGGACATATTTATTTGAGTTCAATATTGGGTCTATTAATGAATAACCAAGAGTTGGCAGCAGATGGTTGGTAAATGCACTCTTTGTTTGGAAGTGGAAACGGATGTCCGTTTTCAATGACAGATCTGTGGAATTCCAAACACATTTGTTTTGAAGTATTTTACTTAATATTGTGTTATAGAATGGGGAGTTTTGTTTTATCTGAATTCACACTTGTTGTTTGTTCTGTGCATTGTGCCACATCCACTTACGTCTAAGGGTCAAACATTCGCATCCTGGCTAAGCGTAGAGCAGGATTGTCAAAACAATTTGGCCCCGGGGGCCGTATTCAGTCTTCAACGAGGTCTGGAGGGCCGCACTGAAAATGTGTTATATTCCCTCGCCATCAAAATCTGAAGAAATTGTTCTATAACTATCGTTTTTTAAATGTTCTATGGTCCCTGACTGTCTAGCTTTCATTTAGGTGATTATTGCTGAACTGGACACAGTTCAGAAACTGTATGAATGTAGGTCCATTATCATTACTACACAATTTTGAGTTGGTTTTAGTTATTTTAAAATATATTGAGTTTGTTTTCCACCACCAATTTTTTTCCCAAAACAATATATATTTTTTCAATATATTTCATTAACTCAAACCACCCCCTGGGGATAAGACCCCCTCACGGGCCGTAGAGCGAGGAAAAATGCAATTTCTGGTAATATTCTACCATGTAATTATCCCTACCTTCCTGAAGACCACATCAAAAGCAGAGGAAAATACATCTAAATCTCATATAACCATACACCATTACACTTGAGTTAAATGTGGATCATTCGGCTATTTTATTTGTTGCAGATACGTTGGGAAGACATCCTCGACAGATGACCATTAACTGTTTGCATCTGGATCACGGTGTACACTGGGATCATGGTTTGGTTTATTAAGTAAAGAAACATGGTGTTTAAATGAACAAGCTCGATGCATGAAGTACTGGATGTCGCAATAAAACAGATCCTCCAAAACCAACACTTCAAAGTCTCTTATCTTGAATCAAAACACTCTTACATGTTCAGATAGCAGACATATCTCTTAGAAACTGAATCGTTTTTGAAATGCACTAGCACTGGTTCATTTCCCCTACCCCACGCCCTCACCAAGCTCATCTTCAGCTCCAACATGTGGCACACAGTGTAGGAGAGAACTCCTACTAAATGCCTAATCCTAGGGCATCTGGGAAATATTGTGTGGTGTCCACAGCAGTTTAGTGTCAGGAATGAGACAATCCTTGTTCTACAACAGGCTTCTAGTAACTTACTGTAGTACTGCGTTCTACCACTACAGTACAAACTGTATTTTGTAGAGAATAGAGAGGATAAAGTAATTGAGAAATAAGAGACTGTGGCTCTTGTACGAGACATGGAATACATTAACACTTCTGTAGTAGTCTTAACATGACTCTCAACCTAATTGGGCGCTTTTACTTGTAAGAACCAAGCATGTATTTGTTGTATAAGATGTTCCGTTTTGTTGGCAGGGCATTTTTCCAGAGCAGTTTTTTTTCCTGGCACGATGCCTTGCCAGCAGTAGTCATCGTTTCTATCAGACACTTACAGACACTTCTATCAGACACTTTGTACGCTGAGTTATCGATTAATACACGCCGTTAGACTCTTACATTGACACTGTATGTGATTTGAAATCCCTCATTAGCAGATATTCGATTGAAAGAGTGGGGAGAAGGTTAAAGATTTGAGGGTCAACCAACAATCTCATCACACATGGTGATTCAGAATGAGGATTTCCAAAAAAGTACGGCAGCACAACCCACAATGATTGTCTATGTGAAACAGACTGACTGAATGGTTGGAAACATTTACTTTACACTGTGTCCATCAAACCTCTTGTCTGCTACCAATTAGTCAGATATGACCAGATTTCTGCGAAATAAATCTCTGGTCAAACTAACAGAGAGACTAAATAATTCCATGGGTTTGTCTGTATTTATTTGGGATTTACAGAACTGGAGCCTACAGTGTTTGTGTCGGAATGTTCTAGATGCAGAGCGATCTTTGTAGTGGTAGAGTAGTAGACTCTCAAACTTGTTAGACACCAGAGTATTTCGTTAAATGGTCTAGGGCCAGCTTCAATCAAACCCCAAACACTGTAAAGAAAAGGACATTATTCCTGTGCTGTGAAAATGCAGCCATTCAAACTGGAAATATGTTTAGTTGAGTTTCCCTCTTGTCTCGTTAATCAACAGACTGCACTAGAAAAAGTCATTTTCCCCCAACAACTCCAGTTTCCACAGCGTGTGTTTGATTGAATCGCATCATCCATACCAAACCTCTGCCAGGCCTAACTCAGACGCAGACAGGTCACCTGACCGCGATCCCCTCATATCAGTCTGCCTGCGTTAACTCCACCATTGTCGCTGTGCTTTCAGAAACAGAATGGGTGCAGTGAAATAGCAGTGCTGTGTTTTTGGTACGGCTGAGAGAACTGCAATAATATCCTGTTCCTGACTTTACACTTCATAATTCCATGAAAGGGCTGGATGGAGGGCCATGGCAGAACTCCATCTGGCAGCTGGCGGCCGGCCGCGCTCCGCTTCCCCAGCGAGCAGCGAGCACACGATAAAACCCTGAACTTATTAATTAGATCCATTTGTCACCAGAATGCCAGAGAAGCACAGGCAGACAGTCAGGCTCTCTCGCTCTTTCTTTCGCTCTCTCTCTCTCCCTCTGTCATCTTTCTGTCATTTTTGCGCTCTCTCACTCCTTCTTTCTACATCTCTCTCTTCCTTTTTCTCTGTTGTTCACTATGCCTCTCTGTCTCTCTCTCTACCCTCCCTCCCGCCCTCTCTCTGTTATGGTTCATGTTGTTCTGTGTTCTGGGATGACTAATAGCAAACAAACATGGCCCAAGTGTGCCAGATCACTCCTAGAGAAAAATACACCCCATTATAGTAGGGGGAAAAAAACAGTAATTGAGCTAAAGCAAAACAAGCTGCTGAGAGGCTAACTGGGACTTGTCAATCAGCACGTCACCCAATCAGGGGTTCCCGCCACCAGTCTGTAGGTTTCCACTCTTTCTCAGGCCTAGGGTGTTTACACATGGATGCATGCGCACAGACACCAAACTAAAAAGACAAAGATGCATTTCTTCTATGTGGGTGTTTACCTTTCTCCCTGCCTCATTGTTGTGGAGGTTCATCAGCCGGCGCGTGGTCTTCTTGATCTCGCGGGCGTCTACGAACCTCCTGGAGAACTCCACGCCATACTTGATGTCTGCCGAGCAGCCTCCCCACTTCCAGCCCTCCTCCTGATTATAGTAACCCTGCTTCTCCCGGTCGCAGCCACACTGGCTCAGGTTGCCCTGGCTACACGCCGCCGTGATGGCGTGGGCTACGCCAGCGGCCGTGATAGCGTACGTGAACGCAGCCTCCCGGCTACCTGAGAAGAGGAGACGGGAGAGAGAGTAAGGTCGTTAAATAGTTGTAGAACTACAACGATGACAACTGAACACTATAGAAGCTGGTGTGTACTGTGACCTCGTTGCTCCCGTTTTTATTCTATTCACACTTGATCTAGACACGGAAATCCGGCATAACCCTCCAGGCAAGACCTCCCCTGCGTCCCTCCCTCCTTCCCCTCCTGCACCTTAGTAACATGGTCACAGCGCAGACCACAAAGTCCTTAAGCACAGCCTCCAAGTATGCGGTGCTGTGATTCCAGGCAGAGTGGAGAGAGGAGAGTACTGTAGCTAGGTGCTGTCCAAAGTGCTGAATTCCTCTCCTCGAGCACCTTGTATTGCTGCCCACATTACTACAGCTGTGGTCTGCAGGTCTGCCTGGCTGCTTAGTGCACTTACTTTCCTTTTATTTTCTTGGCTATCTCTCTCTCTCTCTCTCTGTCTGTAGTAGCCTGGCAGCAAAGGTTTCCCTCTCTGGTGTTCTCTCTGTCTACAGTACAGTCTGCAGTGGTTAGGACTTCAGTATTGCTGGTAAAGGCTAAGGCCATGTACGCGTAAGGTCAGAGGACAATCAACAGGCAAAAGTGATGCCGTGTGACATATGTAGTCTCAAATGAGATTTATTGTTCAGGGCCGTCAACACAGATGTTTTGTTCTACCATCCCTTTTCAAGTATGCATCCACTAGTGCTGTCCCATGGTCAGTAGGCAGTGCTCAGCCTTTAAAAGACTGCTGTGCTCTAAAAGGGTCCGTGGGCGCTGTGCTGTCACTGTGAGTGACCCAGGTGTCCCCTGAGCCGTCCTTAATGTGAGAGAGAGTAGAGAGGCTCTGCGCGTCAAAGAGAGAGGGTGGAGGGAGAACAAACGCTACTGGTGACTAACCAGTGGGTTTTAGTGGGCCTCTAAGCATTTATGAGGGGGAGTGGGGGATCTTTTCTTTTTTTACATGGCTGTTCCTGTTTCTTTTACGTAACATACTTTGCCTGTAACGTCACAGCAAGCACGCTGTAGAACTCATGGTTGTGTTTTCTTCTTACTCTGATGTTTGTTCCGTCTCATGTGAATACTATTAATCAAGTATTTCAGATATCAAGGAGAGTTTATGATCGGACCGGTATACTTTCTGCTGTCTGGTCCACATGGCCTACTGTACCAGGCTACCAGCATGAGGGAAGGGGAAAATATCTTGATGTTCAGCAATGTGTGGCCACTCCATATTGCAATGTATTTAGCCAAATTACAGAAAAAACATGACATACCTCAAACGTGAAAAGTGATACGTTATTTGCCTAAGCAAATAAATATTTTACAGTTTAGAAACTTACTAGACGTAAAATCACTGCTTAATTGTTCTTATTTTACAGCCCCAAACACTGTGGTCACAGCCAGTGGAGGCTGCTAGTCCGTGCTGGAGCTAGCCCCGGCCATGACTGCTGCTATTGCTAATGCCCTGGCCTGCCTGCCCACTGCCTGCCCACTGCCTGCCGTATGTACTGTATGAGGAATGACTCACAACCACCAGCCTTCCTGGTTACCAACAGAGATGTGACCTGCCAGCTTGTGGTTACTTAAAGCTCAGATTGACTTCGAAATTGGATGTCTGTGCATGTCCTGTGGACATCGGGGATCGCCTTCAAAACTGGCCACTAGGGGCAACAGTGAGCACTATTACCATCAAGTGGGTTTGGGTTTAAAGGGATACTTCGGGATTATGGCAATGAGGACCTTTTATCTATTTCCCCAGAGTCAGATGAACTTGTGGGGAAATAAATTCCACAAACGTGTTTGTCTATTTCGATGTGCTGTTACATTTGTATAGATGTTTTGGTTTGTGTCCGATGCACTCAGGGTGTTGTTACATGTCCACCTGAAAATCACCACAATGTTCCCACCCCCAATTTGTGAATATGTGTGATCAATCAGAGTGGTAGACACTCATTTTGCATTTTGGGGTATTAACCATATCGCAAACCTTAACCCTTAACCATTCGAAATGAATGCCTAAACTTGATGGTTTAACCCTATCCAAAAACTTTAACCCTTAACCTAACTATTTGGAATGATGTGGAGTAGGAGGAGCAATCTGGGGTGTAAAAAACACTTCGAAATTTGACGTTTGGCGGAACTTCAAAATTTGACGTTTGGAGAAACATGGTTAAACATCAGAATCTGAATTAAAACTGGTAAAACCGTGAGATCTTGTTGCTGAGCTATCCCCACCTCACGCACACAGTCACACACACGGAAACACACACAGAATCGCACACACAAAGTCACATGTACACAGACACACACAAAGAGACACATACTCAAAATATACACACACACCGAACACACACACGGCGGGGCAGTGTAATGGTAAAAACAGAATGGATACTGGAGTTTCCAGGGTAGGAAGGGTGGTTCCCTGTGCCATAGATGCAGGCCTGTTTCTGGGCCCATTCTGCCTGCACTAAAACTGGTCATGGGGAAAATGATGATGATTGGGTGGGCTGGTATTGGTTGACACCCCCTGTTGGCTCTGGAACCAGGGCCGGAACCAGAGTTTGAGTTTTAGTGAGGTCCCAGGATAATTTTTTTTGAATGTTGAAGCTCATTTACTGCATTTCTATACAATAAAACAACTTTAAAATGCTATTTGGAAAACAGGAAAAACAAGCAAAATCTACCCCAGCCATTATCACCTTGGCTGCTGTAGGTTCATTCACCTCAGTCGATCTACAAACACATAGCCTATTACCTATACAATTGTAATGTTATAACCCTGAAAGAGGGGAAATATGAGAAATGATTCACACTGACACGTAGCATCAGTAACTGTTCAGTCGGTTGTAATGATGAATTGCATAAAATCATCAAATCTTTACATAGATTGCATAGTGTTCACGTGTGTATTCCTAGGCCACACTAATCAAGCTCCGCACAAACAGACATCAACGGAGCACACAGATGATCGTTTTATCACTTTAAACATGAATTATTACAATATTACTTACGATTCTGTATTAATATCAGTGATGTAGTGGTAAAACAAAAGTGGGTAACGGATGAACTATAAACTGCAGTGGGTGATCGAGATAAGATGAACAACCACCGATATAAACGAAAAGGTAATGACAACTTTTGAACTGTATTTTTTGCATTTTGATTGCATTTTAATGTAGGCCTAGGCCATGTCGAGATGATCATATTGAAACATATATTTTTTTTTTTAAAGTTACTAACCTGTTTGACAGATTTTCTCAGGGGACCCCACATGGGGACTGACCCCCAGTTTAGGAACCACTATTACAAACCTCTCTCTCTGCTTGCTTCCTCTCTCTCTCTGTTTCCTCTGCTTCCTCCTGCATGCATTGCAGTCTGCCTCAGCCTCACCAATGAGCGCCACATCACTGTCTGTCTCGGTAATCTACTCTCTGTAAAGCAAAGTTATTATAAGAACTTAGTAGCCATTTTTTTGTGCTCCTGGTTAATGTTAGCTTCTTAGTTCATTCTTCTAGCTGGCTAAGTAATACTAGCCTGAGCCCTTAAATGTTACTACAATAGAAGTGTCTAAGGCAGCTAGCCACCTGACTGACTGACATATAAGCGGCTATTTACCAGTTGTCCACTCATTCTCCGAGAGTCAGTTTTTGTTTGTTTGGGGGATGTCTGTACACAGGAGTCGTGGGTCGGTTTTAAAATGGCCTTTTGTCCAGCATCTCGCAAACACATTGTCAGCAGCGTCTCTAGTTGCCTACTTGAGCCCGGAGACATTTGGGGTAGTTGGGGTAGTTTGTTTCGTGTCTCACTCATTCGCAAAGAGGCAGGCGCAATCAGAAGTCAGTTGATCACGAGTATAAATGTTCTGAGCTTTGATCGACGCCGGGAGCAATATTTAGATGTGTACAAAATATTGTTTTTTCTATATATATTTTTTTTAATTACGGAGGTCCCAGACCTCGGTGTCCTCATATGTAGTTATGGCCCTGCACGGAACTGCCAGCCAACACTAAGAGTGCTTAGTCTAGTAACGAGAGAAAATGGTAGGAAAGCAGCACCCACTTTATTCTGCTGCAGTGATCCTATGCACATTCGGGAGTTCCGTTTGTGGGAATCAGCATTATCCATCACACAATGACGTCAACATCATGCTTGCATGTCTTTATTCACATTTTAATTCACACAACTGGTATTCTTGAATCAGACTGTTTACAACTGTGCAAGGAATGTTTGCAGACCCAAGACCCTAGGGAGTTGCTTGATGCTTGGACTAGCTAGCAGAATAACATGTGTTGATACTGCTTCCATGGAGGAGATGTTTGATGTTTGATGCTGCAACCTTGAGATGCCCCATTTCTGTGTTTGAGTCTCTGAGTATCAGTGAGTGTAAGGTTTGATGGAGTAGTGTTGGTGATGAAGTTTCATCATTGATCCGTGAGGTGATTTATTTTGTATTGATAAGCCAGATGTTCAAGGCTGTGTTGGTGTGCTGGACGTGATGCTCAAAGAGATGTACAGTATGAATGGGAGTTGTGTACACGGAGACCCCGCTTGATGAACAGGAATGTGGTTTATGAAAGAGAAAAAGGCTAAAGAGGCAGCAGGCCCCAGAGTCCTGACAGGATTCCAGGAAGAACCACCCTGGGATAGCCTTCTCTGCTGCCAGTGGAAAATTGGACTGACCAGAAAAACCTCAATGAACTTGGAACAGTCTGGGGAGAAGAATAGGGGAATATTAAACCAGATGTTTAATGGAGTTTAGTGGCAAGTGTCTGTGACAGTGTCCAAGATGGAAACTAAGGAAGGGAAGGAAGGCACAAGCTTTTCCCTGAGAGCAGGTACCAGTCAACATCCCGGGGCCATACAGGATGGCTCGCTACACCCTGTATGGAGGAATAAACCTTGTATGGAGTGGGTGTGAGAGTGTGGCCTTCGCATAAGCTGACCACTGCCTGGCCTCTGCGTGTTTGTCATGTCTTGCCGTACCAAATGGACCCAAACATTTCTGGATGTGGTAGCCGGACACTTTTACATCAATCTGTGTTTAAAACGGAGGCGAGTGCACCACAAAACAAATTTCACATGACACAGCAATGGAGTTATAAGCCTGAGAGAGTACAGACAGTGCTAGGGCACACTAGCAAAGCTCTCCTCGTGACAAAGGAGATGATTGTGGACTACAGGAAAAAGAGGACTGAGCACGCCTCCATTCTCATCGACGGGGCTATAGTGGAGCAGGTTGAGAGATTCAAGTTCCTTGACAGTAGTGAAGAGGGCACGACAAAACCTATTCTTCCTGAGGAGACTGAAAAGATTTGCAATGGGTCCTCAGATCCTCAAAAGGTTCTACAGCTGCGCCATCGAGAGCATCCTGACTGGTTGCATCACTGCCTGGTATGGCAACTGCTCGGCCTCCGACTGCAAGGCACTACAGAGGTAGTGCGAACGGCCCAGTACATCACTGGGGCCAAACTTCCTGCCATCCAGGACCTCTATACCAGGCGGTGTCAGAGGAAGGTCCTGAAAATTGTCAAAGACTCCAGCCACCCTGGTCATAGACTGTTCTCTCTGCTACCGCACGGCAAGCGGTACCGAAGCACCAAGTCTAGGTCCAAGAGGCTTCTAAACAGCTTCTACCCCCAAGCCATAAGACTCCTGAACACCTAAATCACATTGCCCCCCCCCCTTCACCCTTTTACACCGCTGCTACTCTCTGTTGTTATCATCTATACATAGTCACTTTAATAACTCTACCTACATGTACATATTACCTCAACTAACCGGTGCCCCCGCACATTGACTCTGTACAAGTACCCCCTGTATATTGTCCCGCTATTGTTATTTTACTGCTGCTCTTTAATTCCTTCTTACTTGTATTTCTAATTCTTATCAGTATTTTTTTAAACTGCATTGTTGGTTAAGGGCTCGTAAGTAAGCATTTGGCCTTTGTTGATGTTGTTGACAAGGGAGGAAAATAGGACACAAAGGGACACAGAAAGGATACATTGGGGACAGTCGCCGTAGAAACCACGGTTGGTTCACAAGTACTGAGGTTACTGCCAGCCCCTGGCCCTCTGGCGAGCTCCTGGCCTGGACACTGTGCTGCCTGGAAACACTACAACTAACCATCGCTGTGCTATGGACTGGCAATGTGCTTCCTCTTTAGAGCCTGTGTTTGTTTGGAGCTGTGTACGTGATGGGGGACAGAGGATCAGACCAAGGGGCCAGGGTTCCGGTCTAGAAGCATGGTTTCGACTGCTCCTTCAGTCTTGTACTGCAGTTTAACTGAGTCTCTGGTTCAAAAAGAATTTCTTTAGGTGGCCACATAGAGAAGTCAGACTGGAAAATTCCTAATAAGACACTTTAGTCATTACCTTTGTGCACAAAACATCCATTGAATTATTCAAATAATTGTCGCTGAGGCTGATTTTTTCCCCCATCATTAACATTTTATATTCATCCAATGTCTGCCATGTTTTTGGATGACGTGATGACGTCGTCGCGCCCCTCCCTGGTTGCGGTCCAATCGTGTTATTTTTACCCCCTCAGCCCTCGCGCTAGCCACTTTCCCTCAGGAGAATCCCGGTCGAAACTGGATGCAGACTGATTGACATCTTATGTGGCGGTCCAATTCACAAAAGTTTCTCCATCGACCCTCAAATTAGCTCGAGGGCGAGAGTGAACAACTTTAATCACTTCTGGGGTTGATAAGACCAACAATTCAAAGCAAACTGTAGTCACATGTCAAACTCCATTGGCCGCAAAGTGTCAAATTGAATCAACACGCTGCATTTTCGGCACGTGAGACAAAAATATACAGATGACATTGATTTTAGCGGTGGCAAATGGTAATATGATGCTCAAAGTGACTTCATAAACATATTTTGGGAATTCTGAAATTTACTGGAATAAAAGACCATAAAACTAGCTAGCCAGCTACCTGACAGGAGTGCTAGCTAGCTATGTTAGCTTGCTAGGTACATCAATAGCTTCAGATTGGTTGTTTTCAGGCTCAACAAGATTTCCACCGATCATCACTCTCCCTCGCTTGGGCAAGGGACATTTAAGGTACACTCGGTTGTGACGATGGCAAACGTCATTCAAGGGCTGAGGGTTGAGGTCCGAGGGCTGTCTAATTCACGTTTTGACCGCAGCCCCTGTATGCACATGTAAAGTTGGACTGCGTAAACCGGATGCAACCTGGACATAGACGGTCCATGAATCGGCATATGTGAACGTGAGTAGATTACGTTGACAACAACGGTCGGACACCTTGGACGCGGTCTCCAGTTCTTTATACCTCAGTGGGTCAGACAGAGAGCTGTCCCAGTGAGTCACAGAGCACACGAATGACTTAATCACTGCTCTGGGGCCGGGGCACAGGGATAAAGAGAGAGGAGGAGGAGCTGGGGAGAGGGGAGTGGGCCCCGGACGGAATCAGGGTGGGAACCCAAGCAAAGCAGAGGCAGAACACACACACTCACGCACACACATACACACAGACAGATACGGATACATCGATATACCCTTGCATGCACGCACGCACGCACGCACACACACACACACAAACACACACACACACACACACACACACACACACACACACACACACACACACACACACACACACACACACACACACACACACACACACACACACACACACACACACACACATACACACTAAGCTAAGCTCAGCAGTGCAGACCAGTGGCCTCTACACACAAGCCAAGCGCCTGTAAAAGAGAGGGGGGAGGCCTTTGCTGCCGGAGAGGAAGGCCCCTGTCTCTAAATGCACTCAGAGAGGAGGAGGAGGCGGAGGAGGAGAGAGGAAGAGTGTCTTGCTTACAGCATGGAAGCATTACAGTTGAGGAGGACAGTTCTATAGTTCTATAGTTCTAGTTTGAAGTAATCTGTTAAAGCACAGACTGAGAGCCCATAATGTACAGCACACATGTAATCATTGACTTGGAACAAAGAAAAAAGGTGGCACCTGCTGGTAGCCACAAGGTGTTGCAGTTAGGCAGTGTGGTTTGTGTTTGCTTGTGTTTGCAATTCAACTGCAACCACACAGGCATGAAAAGGCATTGCGGTTTCAGAGAGTCAGAGTGCCACTAGGAAAAGGGTTGAGCATTATCCCGAAAAAAGGAAAGGCGACTAAATACTAATACTGAATCAGTGTTTCTAATGATAACCCAAGAAGTTTATGCCATACATGTATGTACTCCACACGTCCCAAAACAACAACACACAGTCCGCACCCAGTGAGTTTGCAGTGCCCTAGTGCTGTTACTTACCCTCTCTCTCCAGGGCCCCAGTAGAGGAAAACCCTTGCTTTGTATACCAACCAATTTCTCTCTTTCTTTCTTTCCTTCTCTCTCTCACTTTTGCTCTCTCTCTCTCTCTTTCTCTATCTCTCTCTCCCCGAGCTGACTAATGCACTCTGCACTACTGTTTTTCGTTCCGCTTTATGTACCGTTGCTATGAACATATGCTCTGAGCAAATTATAGACAAAGTTGTGGTCCTTGAGGTTTGCAGCTAGAGGAATTAGTGCAGCCATGTTCCTGTACAATAAAATAATATTGTTTTACCAGAAGTACATACTGAATACACTCACATTGCAAAGCGCGTATATATACTGTAATGCTGTGGGAGTCACACACTCAGGCAGGCGGAATAAGTCTTAAGTTCTGGTCCATAGGACGATGACGAAGAGAGAACGAGTTAAGTGTTAGTTAGAACTGAAAAACAATATGAGGGCATTCGGGGCGTAATGGTTTTAAATACTGGGAAGCCAACCAATCTGCCTCTCTAAGACCCACAGTTGGATCACTGTTCATGTGCCCGAACTTCTCCCATCTATCTTCCCCGAGGTGAAGATAAAGATTCTGACACAATGATGACTCTGCCCCCCAAAAAACTTGCCAAAATCCATCAAACTAACTTGAACGGAAAATCCTGTAATGAGTCGGGACAGGTCAAGACCTCATCTAATTGAGCAACTCAGAAAGTAGTTCATTTGATGTCATTGATAGAGGTTCTAGTCAATTTGAATGATTGGCATCTTGTTTGTGTGTCAACTGTCAAGTAGTACGCTGCCTAGATATCCAACGTACTGGTTAAACTGTAACTCAACCACTCACTTGAGTCTCAGAGGATATCTGATCGTCCCGACATTAACAACATGCAAAGGCTCCCACTTTCATATTGTCACCTCGATAAGGGGTTAAAGCCTCTTGAACATTTCCACCTCCAAAACCTCTCTGTATCTGTCTCTCAATCAACTCTCTTTAATGTTCAATAGTGCTGTGATTGTTGGCACATGTAAATGTGCTCTGCCGACTTGCGTGTAGTGGATACTGTTAGTGCTGGGATTGTGTGGAACAAAGCGCGCTTTGAGATTACAGTTGATCCTCTCACATCCTGTTCCCCCGCGTCTGGCGGCCAGGCGGACACAGACGGACACAGATCCCAGCGGACGATAACACCACCCGGGTTATCCACCCACCCCGGCCCATGGCATCAGGCCCCCGGGGGGCCGAGGGGTAGGGCAGGCCAGGACACCCAGCTCCTGTCAGCAGACAGTATACTCTGTAGGTGAGAGGGGACCCCCATGCTGTCTGAGAGAGAGGGGGAGAGGGGTAGGTGGAGAGAGAGAGCAGCCGTGGGGACCAGACACAACTGGTTCCCCGACGTAGGAGGTGAGGCCTGCCTAGGCAACAAACACATTATGGAAAACACTGCCCAGTGTCTAAGGCGGAAGAGATCCTGATGACCCTGATAAAGCCTACAGATGATGCTACACATACCAACCTTTGCCATGCCTTGGGGACTAACAACCCACTCTCTGTAGGTCAAACCACAGCCAGACTACTGTACCTGATAAAGGCTACAGATACAGCCCACACTGTAGTGGAACACAGCCAGACTCACCACATAACAGCACAGTACCTGATCAACTCTAATGATCAACTCTAATGATCAAATCCAATGATCAACTCTAATGATCAACTCTAATGATCAACTCTAATGATCAACTCTAATGATCAAATCCAATGATCAACTCTAATGATCAACTCTAATGTGAAAACTCTAATGATCAACTCCAATGACCAACTCTAATGTGATAAACTCTAATGATCAACTCTAATGTGATAAACTCTAATGTGATCAACTCCAATGATCAACTCCAATGATCAACTCTAATGATCAGCTCTAATGTGATCAACTCTAATGATCAACTCTAATGATCAACACAATGATCAACTCCAATGATCCACTCTAATGTGAAAAACTCTAATGATCAACTCCAATGACCAACTCTAATGTGATAAACTCTAATGATCAACTCTAATGTGATAAACTCTAATGTGATCAACTCCAATGATCAACTCCAATGATCAACTCTATATGATCAGCTCTAATGTGATCAACTCTAATGATCAATTCTAATGATCAACTCCAATGATCAACTCCAATGTGATAAACTCTAATGATCAACTCCAATGATCAACTCCTTGATCAACTCCAATGATCAGCTCCAATGATCAACTCCAATGATCAAGTCTAATGATCAGCTCCAATGATCAACTCTAATGTGATCAACTCTAATGATCAACTCCAATGATCAACTCCAATGATCAACTCCAATGACCAACTCTAATGTGATCAACTCTAATGATCAACTCTAATGATAAACTTCAATGATCAACTCCAATGTGATAAACTCTAATGATCAACTCTAATGATCAAATCCAATGATCAAATCCAATGATCAACTCTAATGATCAACTCTAATGATCAACTCTAATGATCAACTACAATGATCAACTCCAATGATCAACTCCATGTGAAAAACTCTAATGATCAACTCCAATGACCAACTCTAATGTGATAAACTCTAATGATCAACTCTAATGTGATCAACTCCAATGATCAACTCCAATGATCAACTCTAATGATCAACTCTAATGTGATCAACTCTAATGATCAATTCTAATGATCAACTCCAATGATCAACTCCAATGTGATAAACTCTAATGATCAACTCCAATGATCAACTCCATTGATCAACTCCAATGATCAGCTCCAATGATCAACTCCAATGATCAAGTCTAATGATCAGCTCCAATGATCAACTCTAATGTGATCAACTCTAATGATCAACTCCAATGATCAACTCCAATGACCAACTCTAATGTAATCAACTCTAATGATCAACTCTAATGATAAACTTCAATGATCAACTCCAATGTTGATAAACTCTAATGATCAACTCCAATGATCAACTCCAATGATCAACTCCAATGATCAGCTCCAATGATAACTCTAATGTGATCAACTCTTAATGATCAACTTCAATGATCAACTCCAATGTGATAACTCTAATGATCAACTCCAATGATCAACTCCAATGACCAACTCCAATGATCAACTCCAATGTGATAAACTCTAATGATCAACTCCAATGATCAACTCCAATGACCCTGATAAAGCCTACAGATGGTGATACACATTCTACATGTTTCCATCCTGTCAAGTTCCTCGTCCCATTCTGTTTCCCATGGCCTCAGTGGCTTGACAGGGAGGAGCGGCCAGCGGATTAGGCCGACCCACATGATGATGGCTCCAAACATAGGTATTTTATTCGCTACCAGTCTCGCATAGCACAATGCAAGCATCATCTGCATAGGGTTATCCACATGATATGAGTTACTTGGCTATGGTTGATTCCGTTTACTGAGTGCTGTACGGGCTTTATGTTGCACATTAAATCAAGTTCTACAGCGTTCTCATCTTTCCATGATAACGCTGTAGAAAGTCTGATAGCATATCAGCTTTGATTGCAATAATTTGCTTGAGAGTAATATAGCCAACAGGAAGAGGAGAGTGGTCCAGTATTGCTCAGTTAGTGCAGCATAGCGCTTTCGCTGCCAGGGTTGTGGGTTCGATTCCCGGGGCCACAAATAGGTAAAATGCATGCACACATTACTGTAAGTTGCTTTGGATAAAAGTGTCTGCAAAATGGCATATATTATTATAAATAGTGAAGTTAAAAGGAATGGCCTCTGTAGTTGTATACTACTAAAGTGATGAATGATATTTTGGGAGAGTTCATCGGTGTCAAAGCATCCACTTACGTTGCTCTTACAGTCTTAAAAAATGTGTTTTTCCTCTCTACATTAAACAAGGATGGGTTGGTTAAACACTTGGCTGTGGAATGGAATGTGTTAGGTTACGAGCTGTGTGTCAGCAGAGACTTTTGCAATCAGATGGGGCATCAAATCATTATTCTAGCAAGAATTTAATTACTACATTTCACTCCCCACCAGTCTGTTGGATGTAAAATATGGGGAGAGAAGACAAGCCAATAAACGTAAAAAATAGATGACCACTATCATATGATAATGTACAGTCACTCCTTCCTGGGATTCAATGACTCATTTATAGTGTTTACTTTGCAAAGGCTGACATTTTCTGACCGGCTCTCTATGATCTTTTACATTTCGAATGCCTTGAGGGGGGTTCCCAAAAGTTCATATTTGAAGGGAATATGTTTCTTTTCAGATTTGTATTTGACTTTTCCATTTAAATGAAAACATTTGTGGTTGTAGAAAACTTCAGCTGGTCATAATGAATATTCCAAAGTGCCTTTCCTTTAATTTAGTCAAATTGGATGAAATCATGCAACACATGCATAAATTAAACCATATGTGTATGTTTTGATCATAGCAGTGCATTTAAATACATTGTTAGGTTTGGGAGGATAGTCACTCATAATTAGGATCAGATTCTATGGAGATACTGTCTGTGTTTGCATTCTTTTACGATACAGTTTCACCACAAATTACGAAGTGATTCTGAGAAAAGGAAGGAAATCTTACCAATTCATTTATAATTGGCATGGAGTATTTAGTTGCCCCGCAATTGTGACCTTCAGCTATATTACAGTTCATTAGACAAAGCTATACTTTCCTTGTTTGACAAATGACCAAATGACCAAGAATAACAAATCTACACCTGAAATGTATTGCTACTTCAATGATAGCATCTTATCTCATTAAAAGGACCACAGGAAAAAATGTGACATAATTGGGAGACATTACATGGCAAGGAATTCATTTGGACTGAATTGCCAATAAAGACATGATTTATTTCAGCCTCTGTGAGCTTAGCTAGCCTATGACAGCTCAATCTCATATAGTACATCACAGTATAACAGTGGAGTCCTTTAAACTGATGATAGCTGATAGCACTCCTTCCAAGAGTTGTCAATGTACAGATGCATGAGCAACTTGTAGAAAATCATGATTTTCATGAAAACAACCTCCATTGTGGAACGAGAGACAAACCCAACCAACTCATCACTGATTTGATCAATTTATGCTGCGGGCTGATATTAGCATAACTTTTGCAGAAAATGCATGTTCTGTGCACAGGCACAGTATTCCTTTAAATAAACACGTAGAAAATTGAGAAGAATCTTCTGCATCTGACCAGTGGCAAAAATATATACCATTTTGCTTGTGAGTCACCTGTTGAAGTCAAAACTTGAACATTATTCACCTTTCCTCTGTTCAGCCCACTTCTAAACAGAGATAAAAACCCACTCTAATCAGTCTGACTTATGGAGCGAGGTGATCTGTTGACTGTGACCCTTCCCCCTCCCTGTCTGATGTCTGATCCGGGGGAGCTGGTCTGTTTAAGGGAGTAGTAGTTTGCATCTTCAGCTCCTGATCAAGTATGTGCCTGTCCTAACCCTTTCCTCTCAAGTGGCTTCCAATGAACCTGCTGACTTCCACATCTTTTATCTGTATAGACGTCTGTTTGGCTCGGGCCTACCCCAGCCGCCCGGCCGCTGGGCAGCAGTAGCACTCCCCCTCTACAACCCTCACCCCACCCCCCAGGGGGATGTGTGGGAGTGAGAGAGCGCTTCATTGGGGAGACGATACTGTATTGTATGCGCCCAGGCGAGGGGAAATAGAGACGGAACCACCCCCATCCCCTCCCTGATACCCCCCACCATCTCCCACATTCCACCCCAGTTAAGTTTTTCCCTCTTTTAAAAGCCCCCAGACCTCTCGTCCGCTTGCTAACCAACCGGTTGGAGCTGCTAGGCATTTTTCATGCCGTCCGTTTGACTCCTAGCTGGTCGTGCCTTGGAGTGCCTCTCTCCAGAGTTGTACTCATGGAGTCAGGCTCAGCGCTATAACTCAACTCACTGCCTGCCTGTCTGTCTGTCGGCTGCCTTCAGGCTGCTGCTTCTAAGAAAAGGTGCAGCGAGAGCAGGAGGCAATGCAATGTAGCCCATAGAGCAGAACGGCCTGCTAGTCTGACAGCTTCTCCTCTCTGATGATTGAATAGATGTTTGTGTGTGAAAAGCAACTTGGTCAAAAAAACGAAGGGACTACTACTGCATTGCTTTGTCATTAAATGTAGGATGTAGATTGAGGTCTCCAGTCTCTAATAGATTCTAACAAGTGGATTCCCCAGCCCAGCCCGGGCTTTTAGTGTTGGTATGAAATAAAAGCAGCATTCCTATGTCGTGCACTGAGAGGTTCACCTGCCCCTGTCCTGCATCCATTCTCCATTCTTGTGCAATGAGCCAGGGGCCAGAGTAATTGAACTTTTGCAATATTTCACCGCTGAGCACAACAAGAACCTCTTTGAGATGAAAAGCATGAATCACTATGGTGACAAACTGGTTGGAAAGTTAAACAGAAAGTAACCAGAGCAGGGCAGTTATACGACTGGGCCTACGTCTGCCTTTGATGCTGAGTGTAGCCGTTGAAAGGTGTCTGTTTTCATACTATAATCGCTAACGTCAAGTGCTCTGCTCTTCTGTTCAGGCTGTGAAAGCTGTTAAAGCTGAAGGTGCCCAGGCTCGGGGGCTCAGGATATCTCTGGTGTAGATGCTCTCCACAATCTACCATATATCACATGAGATAACATCAACTATTTCCAACTGAAGACGGCATTTTTCATCCTAACTGACCAGTGAGCAACAGGCCAAAGTAGACAGCAGTGTTAAAACTGATAAGGTGTTGACTTCCCACAATGAAAAACTAGGGTTAAAATTATGGTTGTAATCAACCCACCATACATCACTTTTATTCAGCACTGTATTAAAACCTTACTTCTGAGTATCACTCTCTTGCCATTTATCCTGGCCTTTTCCACGTCTCCGACCAGCCCTACTGCAACAATCTGCTTTGACTATCCATAGCCCCTCCCTGCCTTGATGATGGATCTGACTTCAGTTGTATTATTTACTGTTAATAGAGGGTAATATACCATTCAATAACACCCACTTCTGTTAGCACGGGATAATTCACTCCATATTTTATGGGCTCAAGGTACAGAGCAGTGCCAATATCATTCTGCTAAGGCACATTACAACGTGAGTGAGTGAGATTGCTATAGCTTCTGTGTCCAGAGGAGGAAACACAAACATATTTTACTACCCAGCATTCAGTGTTTATGGCCTTGTTCTCCAATGTGTCAGTTAGAACATAACAGGAGAGCCAACGACTCTTTGCACAACAGAGGAACTGTTGAAGGACGTGACCGTAATGAGTATTGTTCCATCCATGTTTCCATCCATCCTTTAAAGTCCCATCGAACTAACAGAGCTGCCAGTGTCAAGGAAGGCTGTGTTAGGATCAGCAGATAAAGGATGTATATATATACAGTATATATCTATATTTACAGTATAATAACACAGAAATAAGTATCAAATGAATGGCCTTTTTTTAAACAGAATCTTTCCTTGAATCAAGAATTTTGGGGTTCTGTCCTACTCAATAACCCAGCTATTAATGTGTACTTTCTTGGAAACCGAATGCAATACCACGGAACCCGGCCAAACTGACCGACTCCATCCAAGTGCAAGCAGCGCAGAGAGAAAGCATTAGGCTTGTGGTTCCCTGATCTTTAACTCTTCAGAAAACAACGGCATCTCCCCCGATACAAAACTAAGACTGGATCATTGAGAATAGGAAAGGTTTAGTGTTCATAATTTGGGGGATTTGAATGAAAAACTTCAGTGGGAGTGGAATATGCATTTTTCTCCTTGCAGTTAATTATGATTATGTGGGAATTTGCAGATTCGGGAGGAGACGGACTGTAACATTTGTCTATTGAGGAGGTGTATTCCATGACTTCATATGCCACGCTGAACAACACTACTGTCATACATACAACATCATTAAAGAACACGGCTACTCTCATCATTCACTAATTGCACAAATCAAATTAGTATCAAAAACAATCTATGGCGTATTGACAATAAAACCCTGAGATAAATAGTCAATAAATGGTCACATCCATCCACTGACCTTTCTGCCTACAGTACTGGAGCGGTTGATCTCACGGGTAATTGGCCATGGCAGCAGCCAATCACTAACCAGTATGAGTCAATCTCTACAGTACCAGTACCCACTGTCTGGCTCTAGCTCTGAGAGAGTGTAGTGAAACATCCCTGGCTTCGCTGTCAGTGAGTATCATGGAGGAAAGTATGGTAGCACAGTACGAGAGAAAAAATAAATCTGTCTCATCTCTGCCTCCTCTAGAGAAGAGGTTCTCTCTCTCTCTCTCTCTCTCTCCGGGGGTGTAGGATGGAGGAAAACATCCGCCTAAAGTTAAATCGCACGACTAACTAAAGGCTTTGACCAGAGATGTGGCTGGTTCATGAGTCAAGTAGTTCGAATTATTCATGCAAATGTTCTAAAAACATAAGCAGCGTAGTTCACATGCAGTATCAGTAACCTGATCGATTTCTCAGTGATAAAGCAAGGCGTGACATGTGGTACTGTTCAGTTCAAGTCTCCCTGAAACTTGGCAAAAAAGAAAATATGAAAAAAAGGAGTGCAAAAGAGATGCTGAACGCAGAAGAAAATGAGACGAGATCCATTACAAAAGCGCCAGATTTACAACAAAGAGAAACGCTTTTAGAGGGGTTGGCGCTAAGTCAGCCGCTCCTAAATAGCAGTGATTGTTAACAGAGCTATTGGATTAAATGCATAGTCGAACCGCACTTTAACAGCGACAAACATTTCTAAATGAAACAAATGTATAAAAGTCCCTGTAAAAAAAAACATACAAAAGAGGTCTGCGGAATTCCGTTTCAAACAAAAGCACCGTAAATGTAAATGTTTGTCTGCTTGTAGCTTGTTCTGACTGTCTGTACATGCACGCACATCACAACACACACACACACACACACACACACACACACACACACACACACACACACACACACACACACACACACACACACACACCACACACACACACACACACACACACACACACACACACACACACACACACACACACACACACACACACACACACACACACACACCCAACAACACACACACACACACACACACACACACACACACACACACACACACACACACACACACACATGAACCAAGCAATGGACACAACCAATTTCCTAAGATTAACAACAGATGTGTCCATCTATTTCTGTTCAACAACGTTCTCTACAATAATACCATTGGTTGTCTCCTCATTTGCTATATCATTTTTCAACCATACTTTTTCCCCATTAGACTTTGGTGCTTCTGGTAACCTTTCCATAAGTTTGCTGCAGCTAGCAATGTATGGCATGCTTTTAACCAGAAGTTCAACGCAAATCATAAGTCAAAGGAAATCAAGCCACGCTGCAGAAATGTAACGGTGTGATTGAAATGAGGACACATCGGACTGGAATCTGTTGTAACGGTAACATATGAAGTCATCTTGAGTTTGAGTTTGCCAACGTGTATTGTTATACAATAGAGAGTCAAAGACGTTGTGTGCAGTTGGTTAATGTTTGACTCTGTGATGTGCGCAGCTTGGGTTTGGCTTGTGAAGAGGCTTGGGTGGTCGGGGCTTGGTAGTGAATTGAGTTCTACTCTCAGGCTACCATTTGGAGGAGATGGTGACATCCTCAATCCAAAATGTAACCTGTTTTACATCACAGCTTCAATCCTTTGCCCGAAAGCAATGATCAATGACTACCATTGCCATCCAGTCCTCCCTGCAAATAAGATTTGAAGTAACTCTTCAAACGTCAGCCTTATGCCTCCCCACAAATGTAGCAAACGTATTGCGCCACACATTTACAGTAGGTCTATGTCCGCAAACATGCCTTTCAGAGTTGTGGACATTACAGCGTCAGTCCACGGTACAGAAGACAACGAGCTCTCCCAAGGTGCCCAGACTAACCTACTCGCAGCTCCTGTCCGAAGACAGTCCTCTCCCCCAGGGCGGAGCAATTCCACCGGCCGTAGCGAAACTGGTACTGACACTCATTGATGCCCAGCTGGGCGCCCTCCCCCACCACGATGATGGCGTCCGGGCGGCTCTGGCAGATGGCCCGTTGGCGAGGGGCCAGCCCAGGGATCTTGTTGCAGATGATGTTGGCACCCAATGCCACCACGGAAGACAGGGCCCTATGGATGGAGAGGTAAACATACACACACACACACACACGCACACACACACACACACACAAACATAGTCAGTTAGCAGTACTGGAGGACAGATAGACTTGAGTCACATTACATAGACTTTATGCCTCTCCAGACCAGGATTAAATTCAACCAAAGCCTTGATGAGCATTCCGTAGGCACTCAGTGCTGTCTTGCTAAAAATATTACAATTTCATGGATCAGAGGTGAATCAAAGAGAGCATCTGAAACCATTATCTGATGCGAAGCTGAATAATAACACTACACAGCATGGGAAAACAGATCCAAAGCAGAAAATTACATTGTGTTTATTTGCTTGCTGACCATGCCTCTCCGCGTTGGTTTGGCTCGTGATCGTAGAGAAATGAGTTGGGGTTTTGCGTTAATTGTTAGGTAACGTGGTTAGAATTGTTTCCAGGCGTGGGCAAGCCGCACGCCGGCACAACCGTGCCTTCCATTTGTAACTGGGCTTCTCAAATTTAGGCAGGGTTCACTTCTCAACCAAGAAGTCACACAACTATGCTATCCTTATTTCATTTGATATGTATGAGTTTAAAGCTCACATGCGGCATAACACACCGCCTATAAATATATTTCCTGTGCGAGACTTCTTTCATTTATCCACATTTGTAGAGCAATGCCACGGTATGCCTGGCAAGTACGCAAGGTTTCCGACACCAGCCCTCCTGCACGCCCTATGAAGTGTTGTTCCTCCAAGCGTAAAGATGAAGCAGTCATTTAACCCATGACAAGACACTTAGGAGCTTCTACTACTGATCGTCGCTTTGGGAGTTAATATAATCCCGATTGCTGACACATGTTGGATGGGTTTGGAACAGTCACGTACCAGAAAACAGACGGCTTAACAAATGGGGTTATTTCTCCATCAGTGTGTTTATAGCCATCCAAACCCTGCAGATACATGCCTTTCAAACATGTCAGTAGGAGCCGTAAAAGAGCATGAAGACGAATGCCAGCTTTGATGTCTGACGTAGGCCTTCAAGGGCTTTACCACAAGCAGGGCAGGCTGATGCAGGCAAGTTGTGTGTCAGCAAAAAAATGACAGAGAGGGAGAGAGAGGGCGGAGAAAGGGGGGGGGTCAGAGAGAGGGGGAGAGAAGAGAGGGAGAGAGAGAGGGAAGAGAAGGAGAGAGGGGAGAGGGAGAGAGAGGGGGAGAGAGAGAAGAGAGGGAGAGAAGAGAGGGAGAGAAAGAGGTCGACTGCATTTGTGGATTACCCTTCAAAAGGATTATGGAACAAAACCATACTGCCCTTATGACTCAAAGAACAAAAAGAGTGAATGTTGACCTAACATGTTCCTCTTCTGTTGATTAGCTGTCTTTCTTTCTTTCTATCTTTCTTTCTTTTAATAGTTTACTCTCCGTTAGTCAACACCTCTATAAAACAATTTGGGTTGTGCGTCAGCTTACATTTACATTTGAGTCATTTAGCAGACACTCTTATTCAGAGCGACTTACAGTAGTGAGTGCATACATTTTCTATGTGTTTTTCTTTTTCGTGCTGGTTAAAGCTCATGCCTTTTACTAGATTAGCTGTCTCCAGACAAAAAATAAACCTTGAATGCAAAACCACATGACATGTTCAAATTAAACTATAACTGCAACATGACATGTATCTTTGGCAAAACAGAGCTTTTTCTTATTCACACTATTTGGTACTTCATCTGCACTAGAGGAGAATGTACTATGGATGTAATGTGAGTAAGTGTCAGTTCTTTCCATCCTTGCAAAAGTTGTTAAAATGCTTAGAAATGCTAATATTTGAGTCCAGGGAAGTCAAAAGAAACTGCAAAGGATTTCAATGGTTCACGGGAGACGGTTCAGACATCCCTTCTTGCTTCAAAAGTGCTGCACCATGAGCAGCACAGACCTCTCCTCTTTCCATATCCAAAATGATATGCTAAATTAGGCTCACCAATGCTTTGACCTTTGCAAAGATAACATAATCACCATTACCAGGCATTGAGAAATAGGTGTATAATCAACCAAAGTCTGGTCAATGCCGTTGGAACGCTCTCAAGTGTAATTGAAAATACAGTATATTTTTCATTTATATCAGTTCAAAACTGAAATTGAGATATAAAGCAAAGAATTAGTGAAGCACAAAGCTCTAAAGTAACTCTTTACACCTCTCAAACCCTCTGGTTCCTTGATGTCTACTGAACAAAACAATCAAAATGCTCCACCAACCTTCTCTATTGTAAAACAACCCCCATGGAGCTTGTGGTTTAAATGTGTGGTTCATATACTGTATGATGCTACTATTCATGAGGTCAGGTGCACTGTAACTGATGCTCTAGGAATGTACACAGATGCTCTGGATTACATCATGTGCATAGATCCTAAATATCCCATAACAACAGCAATAAACGTAATACCTCTCGGTATCTTCTCGGGCAGCAACAAGTCACTGTGCAGCTCACTGTCTGTTAAAATGGTCATGAGGACTTGATGATGATGTTGCTACTACTCTCCTGTATCATCATATCCCGGCCATTTTCACCTGCCAATTCCCAGCATCACTGTCTAACATGGGCTTGCAAAAGCATCAGACAATGCAAAAACAGAGCATTCCTCAGTTAAGCTGTTAAATCCCTGCAGCATCAAAGTGCACACATGCGATTATGTTTGCTTAGTGGCGACTCTGTGTGCACAGTGTCAGTCCGGGAACAGCTAGCACTCCAATAGACAGATACAAAGGGAGAAAACATAGATCACAAGCAAAATATGTAAATTGGTAATCATGCTGTATATTAATACAAGTATAATGCACATTATATACACACATTTATATATATATATAATACAGCTATATCATCTACGATAGCTACAAACAATTCTTCTCCATATGCTATAGGCTACAGTATGTAACGATGTTAACAATAGCAAATCCAGGGATTCCCACAGTATATTATAGTGCACGCTGGCCACCAAAGCGAAATAACCTTCCCCCAAACTTTACATTATAAGGTGGTGGGTTCGCTGACAGGGTGTTGTAAAGGGGGAGGGACGCATGGTTCTACACACCGACACACACAAACACACACCTATTCCATCAGTCGAATGCCTTTGATGTGACACAGAATTAAGCTCACAGGTATGTCTCACTGAGCAATATCTCAGCCACAATTGTCTCACAATGCAGGTAATTCGAGTGGATTTATTTGGTGAGATTTGTCAGAATTGTTTCTTGGGCAAATTTGCTGAAATAGCAAGTGTGAAAATGAAACAAATCTACAAGATTTGTCTAAACTAAAGATATGATATCAATTCATATTATTTACTTTAAGTCAAAACAAATGTTTCTGTAGTCAAAAGCTTTTAAATCTTGACTGTCCAGTCTAACACCCTTGTATGTATTTGTGTTATATATGTAGGTTATAGCAAATTTGTGGGCAATTTAAACAAATTAACAGTGCAGCTTGTTTTCATTCGAAATGTCTTATTCCACTTTGATGTTACTAGGGTTTAATATGGAAATCGAAAACGTATTTCTAAAGTTCCCCATTTTAAAAACCTTATACTGATCATATTTGGTGAGGTGATGCAATAATCACAACTTTAAAGGTGTGATTCACCTAACATTTGCATATTTCTTCCTGGAATGACGGCGTGTTCTGACTAATACCTCTGTCTGAGGATGAGTCATTTGCCACCCATGTAGTTCACCGAATTTCACTGTTAGATTAACACGCATTTAGCTGCACATGTAATGAGAGAGGAAGGAACACTATGGAGGATGGGGATCACATTCCTCCGTGTTTCTTATTCCACTTTAAAATCATCCTCATCCCTAAAACCTATTTCATTTGCGGTACTGTACTGTAATAAAGCATGTTTAAATTATGAAAACAAAATGATATATGTAGTTTATAATGTGCAAACGAATAGGCTACTAAACATAGATCATAGCCACTTTTAACTGCAACCATAAACCACATCTATTTTAACATTACGTTTGGGGTCTCCAGCACGGGGATGGATACAACGTATGGTTCGGTAATTATTTTTAAGGAAAAAATAAAACGTTCTCCTGCGTGAGCAACTCGTTATTTTAATTCAATGATACAATTATGACCAGTGTCAATCATGTGCGTGTCATAGACCGATGTTTTACAGCTACTTTTCCAGATGTGGCTTTAAATTGTAACTTGGTAAATCTGCATAATACTATGGTGATGTAATGCATAAAGCATAATCCCTATCCACAAATTGTGACAGGTAATCATCCACCGCATGCGTAAAAGCTATTCATAAAAGGGAAATAATGAAATAATGTTCACTCTTCATTCAATTGTCTTGAACATCTCTGCCACTCTGTGGCCAAATGAAACCGTGTCCAACCGTCATTACAATGTTGTAAAAGAGGATTTGGGTCCTAACTTTAAAAAAAATACTGTATTATGTCACCTCATCGAACTACATGCCCATAAAATAAGACGTCAGGTAATTAACATCGACTTCATCCGTTGTTTCCCACGTGGACCGGAGGGATGCCCTACCTACCTGAAGCATACGCAATGATAATGAATGTATTTCGAGTATCCTTTAGTCATTTTAAACGGTAACGTCTAGAACATCATCGAATGTGGGTAAATACAAAATAATACATCAAAGTCGGTGCGTAAAATACACACCCAAGTGCACAAAAATAAAAAATTATATCTCCATGTTGCATAGCCTAGTTGTCTTAAATGACTAGTTCTAATCAAGCATGTTGTAGGCTATATTTTATATTAAAACCGTTAGGATAAGACTAGGATGTGCACTGTGAAGCAAACATCATCCATCATAAACACGGGCTACCGTAACCAACAACCTGCGGTAATATTTCGGAGAAAGATTTAACAATGACAATTCTAAAGCAGAGTACATATAATCGAAAATGAAATGCATTCTTAGTATGTCTCCAAACCCAAAATCACACCAGTAAGCAACTAAGGGTTCGGGTGATTGAGTCAACTTACAGGTAGCTCCCACTCGTAAGTATGAGGAAGATCTGTGGATAGTAGACTGACAGTAGTACACTGCGCGACGAGAAGATGATCATGATGACATTGAACAAATGGCCGCTTTCTGGTGGAGTGAGAAAAATTGTGGGATAGAGTCCTCTTTAAATCCTTGATGTCGCGCGTTTTAGTTCCCCTTTGCTCAAAAATCAAAGAGCTGACACCCGGGTTGGTGCGATGCGTCTGCGGTGCTCGCTTGAGTGGCGGTGCTATGCAGCTCCTAGCTCCCAGTCCCAGGGCCGTGAGTGTGCAGCGGGCGCGGAGATTGGCTCTGTCATCTCTCAGCGGTAGAGGCTGTTACAGAGTGTGGTTCCCGAGACGGAATGATGATGGTTTTAGGGATTTTGGATGGCAGAAAAGTGCTTTTCTCCACACTCGTGAGAGTCGTGGCTGCCATTGGGCAGAGAGAGACACTGCTATCCGCCCACTTCTGCGCCACAGCAGGACAATAGGGTGACAGTGATCCGCTGCTCCCCTGGACAGGGCTGCCTTTCATTCATCAAATCAGGCCTAAAAGTAAACAAACACTGGCGCACTCACTGACTGTTTCATCTTCAGGCCTACTGCTTCACACTAACACATCATCAGGCAAAACAAACGTATGTGCGTAATGTGCATAAAGCATTTGGTCTTGCACACATTTTATCCAATGCTTTAAAAAAGTTAAAACGTTGTGAATAGCCTAAAACGTAACTACATATATATTAACACTTGGTATGATGTGTTATTAATGACTTTATCCTATCAATAAAAGAGCAGGCTACTGCAGGTTTTAAAGCAGGTTAGCGTTTTTCATCTTGTTCTGGAGGCAGCACTGCAGGGTGGTCACTAGCTGGCACAGCCACAAAGTCATACAATCAGTTGTTCAACCTAACCTTAACCTTAACCACACTGCTAAACCTAATGTCTAAACCTATCCTTAAATTAAGACCAAAAAGTTAATTTAAGTTACAATATCGACAATTTTGACTTTCCAGCTGGCCTATATAAGGAGAAATCGCTCAGTTTCGCTTCTGGGACAAGATTCATGACAATAAACATCAACCTGCGGTTTTAACACAGGATCTACAGGGCGATCTTGGTGTTGAACCCGGTGAGTGAAAAGCTCTGTCTGCACCATCGCTTCAGCACAAAGTGATGTCACTCGTCACCTGTAGACTCCAGTCATTGTGTGTGAAGAGGGTATCATGAAAGATTTTCCCAGGCTAAAGAAGGGGGGAGTACGCGCGGGAATGAGCTAACTGGTTTGGCTTGATAAAACCCTGAGATATCTCGTCACGCTTCACTTGATGTGATTTTTTTTCTCCCTATTTGAACTGTTAAGATATGAATACCTGTGGAGGTTACCCGTTAGGCCTATTTCACTTAAGGCTTGTGTAGGAGAAGGAAAGGTGAGCTCCCACCAATGGAACGCGCTGGGAGATGACACCTGCTGTTTTTGTTTAGATAACCATGACTGGCTATGGATGATGAGGAACACTAGCCTGAAAAATGTATGAGTAAAGAAAACAGGACCTTGAGCTGTCCAAGGTTTGACTCTTGTTGAAATATCCTAACGTTATATACGTTGTGTATAAAAACATTTTTTACTGGTTGTATATATTTTTTACTCATATCAATTCAGTCCAAACCATCAGGCTACCTTGCAGACAATACAGACCTACAACACAGACAGGTAAACAAAATTCTCTAACCGTTTGTGTAATATCATTTGTATTTATGCAAATAGAAATGAACAATACCCTGGGTAGGAATAGAATAAAGTCCAAAAAGGTGTATTACTCATGTTATCCGTTTTTCTTTTTGCACACACACAGCATATATAATTCCTCTGTTTTTATACATCAAGATGAGCTATTGCAAAACAAGTAAAAACTCCATCTGGGCTGTGGAATGTGGAAATACAACTCAGCCAGGCTGCCTCTATTAATGAAGGTGTACAGCAGTGAGCCAGAGCCCGGCTGAGGGGTCAAACGATCTATAGAGCGACAAACCAACAAGACTCTGATCAGATTAACCACAACCAAGACTGAATATGAATTCATCTAATATTTGGCCAACCGCAACAACAACAAAAAATGTGCACAGCTTTTACGCACATCCAGCCGTTGTCCTTGATGGCTATGGGTGTGAGGTTCATTTCAACACTGACATGGATGGATTAGGCTAGCATCACACTGAGTTTTTGAGATTGTTTGTAAAAGTCAGAAATTGTTTGTAAAAGTTAGTGAAGTCAAAAGGGCAGTTGCGTCTGCCGCCCGCAGAAGAACACTGCGTGTATATGGGCATTCAGAATACACATGAGGCTGGGCATTCAGAATACCCATGAGGCTCAGCATGTTGCAGGTTATATTTAAAACCACAATAATAATACAGACAAGAAAGTAACATACACATATAAGCAGTTGATATAAGTGTTACATTTACACTTACCCAAGCCTTAAGTAGATGATGCCAAAGCACAAGAAGACGTAGAAATTCCACCTTCGGAGGGGTCTGTGCATGATCATAACCGCTTCTGGGACGGGCCATTCACTAGAATGAAGTGGTCATTCTTGCGTTCACATTGGCAACACTACAGTATCTAACCTTTCCAGATGCAGATATAACTTCTCTTTTCCAAAATGTCAAATCTAAACTCCTTTGAAATCTTTATCCGTTTAAAATCCATAGTCAACGGGTAACAGGTGAGTCAGAGAGTGATGGTGATCCAAAACGTGGTTGTTAAAGAGTTCGACAACAAAACACTTATGAGAGAGCGATGGGTCGAGGAGTAAGATGAGTTCTCGAGTGAACCATTCTTATATTTCGTCCTTTGTATCAAAGTAGGACAAGTTATGTATTCTCACTTGTTCTTGCGTGCGCCAGGTACATTTACACCCGGTGCAATGTCCTCCTTTTCCTCCCCTCGTCTGTATTGAGGCCGTAACACATCGGTTGCAGTTCCTCTCCTTTGACGACATCTTAAATTCTTTCCATGTAGCTGCAGGTATTCTAATGCAGGTAACAAAAGCCCTATCCACGCCTCCTCCTTTGAGCTGGTATGGATATGCAAGGATTGGGACGGGCTTCTGGGTTGAGCTGAACACGTGCAGTTGTTGTACAGCTACAGTAACATACAGCGAAACTCACCGAAACTTCCTTATATAGGCTATTTGAGGTTGCAACCTTGGGTGTTGCACAACAGGAGATACTAGACTACTCTCATCAAGTAGACAAATAATCCTAGCGATTAGTCCATGCACCAGTTTACAATATGAACCTTGAGTAGAATTCTAGAGTATTCTGTGGCATTTCATATGTATAGCTTAACCGATCATAAATTCTACTTGTTTGCCACCTGTTATGAATTAATCTATAAATAATATTTAAAGATCATTAAGGAAATACATTTCTTATTATTTATTACATCAAATCATAGGGCTCGTTTTCAACAAATAGGCGACAGAATTTCCTACTATGACAAATGCGTTTTAAAACAACATGTAAAAATAGGCAGTTGACTTTGCACAGGGGGACCATCATTTCAGGACGCGCACAATCTTGATGCTTCTTGAGTGTCTGTCCCCTGTGGTGCCCTTTTGGTGTATAATACTCCCCCTGGTGGCTACAGGAGACAACTGTTGTCGTACTGGTAGGGGGAGGTGTCTTCTGTGTTACTATAGAGGCCTGTATGATGTGAGTGAGTGTGCTTTTGTATGCAGACAGTTTGGCTAAGTTCCTGCACTTATATTTTAACATGATGTGCACTTGTAAAATCTTTAGAAAGTGTAAATCACCATAAAAATGCAATATGCAAATGTATTTAAATATGGTCCTGTTAATTTATGGGTTTTATTGCTGCATTTGAATGGTCTTGCAAAGAAATGTAATTCGTTATTCAAGATTCTATACGATTTTTGATTATAACGCACTTTGTTAAAACAACACATGAACCGTAAGTCATATACCATATTAGAACAAAACTATACGCATGAAAACGTCTAAACTGGAATAATAATTACAGCATAAACTAAAATGACAGACATCAGACCCATCTCTTTAGTTCTGAGAGTTGTTGTTGACCACAAGAAACAGACAAACCACAGAAACCTTTGTTTCAAGACATCCCTGCTTTGTGGTCTCCAGGCCTTTTTCTTCAAAACATGCCCATCCAAATTCCAGATGGATTTCTGAAATAATGAATGTCAACATAAAGACCCAGGGTGACATAAAAAGACACGTATTGGATGTATTCCTGTAATATATGGACTTATTTCTCTCTCTTCAAATGTAACTCTTGGTAAAGGCTGGGTAGGGATGGTCCTGTTTAGTTTAATTAAAATGTTCAAAGGAGCGATTGTGCATTTGTGCGTTCAAACACACACACACACACACACACACACATACAGTGCACACAGACACACACACAACACCAACACCACACACACACACACAACACACACAACACACACACACACACACACACACACACACACACACACACACACACACACACACACACACACACACACACACACACACACACACACACACACACACACACACACACAGAGAGAGAGACAGAGAGAGAGAGAGAGCATTTGGGACAGGGAGGACTCATCAATCTAGCCACGTCATATGCCACATAACACAATGCACCGAGTGGTTTAAAAGGGAAAACTGTGGTGATATTCATGTGATTGTAGTTCATGTGATAATTAATTAAGACAGTCAAGACAGTTGCAGACAGTCAAGAACATTTAGATATTGATGATGTTCAAATTAGTTACATATTTACAGTGCATATCATATGTAGGCCCAGGAGTTTTTCCTGACCACCAAACCTTGGGTCCCAACTACGTAATCAGGAAAACTCCCGGACCTATTTGGTTTTGTTTAGTCTTTTTGACCACTTCCTCTTACCTGTAGATAGAGTCACTATTTGACCCAATCACAAACATTATGTTGCACATATATACACTAAATTGTATGGACCGTTTTGGCCCATTTATATTGTGTTTCTAAATTCCAGAGGCTGTCCCGTGAAAGGTTCTGATATCTCTACAGTTTGCTCCTCTATCCAGCATTGCTTTCCAATGTGAAGCAAAACAAGTTTGAAGATTGCACAATTGTATCTGCTTCTTTAAATTTACGATCTTTTAAACTGCAGGAGGGTAGAAGGAAAGTGAAAAAAATATTGGTCTGTATTTTGGCAGATGTCAGATGATATGTCGTACTGTCTTCTTGAATATTATTAAGTACTCTTGACCGACAACTAAATAAGAAAACCCACCAGGCATCCATATGTTTGTGTGGGAGCCCTGTCAGCTGGAAAGCGGCTGCAGCAATGCACTGAAATGGATGAATGCAGCAGCATGCCAAACCATGGAGCGGCGTCTGGGGCTGGGTCCGCCACATCTACACAAGGCCCCAGGCAGACACAGGCAGGAGGGGGAACCAACTGGCTATTATGCTGCTCCCTGATGGCCCGGGCTCCATCAGCTCCACACTCTGTCTGCCTCCAGATTTTAACACTTCCCTCAATTAGCCCAGGGAAGATTTCGTTTGGCACGGACAAGGTCTGGATGAAAGGGAGCTTCCTATCCCTGAATGGGGGCCCCAGCCCATGGTCTGCCTGAGAGAGAAGAGACTGAGACCAGGATATGGATCACATCAGAGAGAGGAGAGAGAGGGAAAGAGAGAGAAAGAGAGGGAGACAGGGTTAGAAAGAGACAGAGACAGAATGGGTGAGAGAGGGAAAGAGAGAGAAAGAGAGGGAGACAGAGCTAGAAAGGGACAGAGACAGAATGGGCGAGAGAGTGCGTGACCTGGATGACCTTGGCAGACAGCATCACCTCGTACATCACACAGTGAGGTATTTTCACAATTCTAAGGTCAAATGTCAAAAACTGCCCCAACAGGTCCTCCACTCCTCCAAACCAGACAGATGTGATTGAACTCCACCTTTTCTGGTCGGGCACAGCTGTGGATGCCCGTATGGGGGTGTGGAGTGGAGCGCGGCCTGATTAATTCCCCAACATGCCCACTTATATTTTGGGTCCTGAGAGGAAGGGGCCTGACTGGGCGTGTGTAGATATGCCAGACTGTGTCCACATGCGGCCCTGCTAGCTCCACTGGCTGATTAGTGCAAGCTGAAATGCTCCATCATGCCCTCTCGATGGAAAGCAGGTTTTCTGAGGTTCACCGTTGCTTGCCAGAGCCGAATGCCACATCGAGCGCTTGGATAAAGATTAATTAAAAAAAATCTAAAGTCAGTGGTGTTTTTGCTCATGTTAAACCTTCAAACGCTAATCTGAGATGTTGCTATTTTAAATATGGCTCACTTCTCACCGGAGCCCCTTGCCAACCTTTCAAGTGTGTTTTTCTGATCAGCCGATCTCAGAGACAGTGCAGAGAGACCCGGTTCGATTTACCCAGATCTGACAGTGTGGGACTCAAAGCCAAAGCCCTTTTTTCAATAGCACATTCACAAAAATGGTCTGGTGGCTTAGAGGGGAAAAAAGCGTTCGGTTTCAAGCTGGAGAGGAGCTCTCTCTGTCTGAGATGATATTAGGATGGGCTGCTACTACTCTGTCCTGGTCATGGTGCGCTGTGTGTTGAGTAGGTTCAGAAGTTTTTCGAGAACAAATGACCTGATTAGGAGAAAATGCTTGTTCTTCCCAGTCAGGTCACATCAAAAGTTTCTCTTCTGAGGTGAGTGACCAGAGATTTCTCATCTCAGTACAACAAAATGGTCCCAATATTTAACTGAAGGCCTCGTATGTAGAGTGGTGACTCTGTATAGGATGTCCACCAGTGGAGGCTGCTGAGAGGAGGACGGTTCATAGTAATGGCTTGAATGGAGTCAAAGGAATTATTTCAAAAACATCAAACACGTGGTTTCCATGTGGTTGATACCATTCCATTGACTCCATTCCAGCCATTATTATGAGCCATCCTCCCCTCAGCAGCCTCCACTGGTGTCCACCCACTCTGCCAAGAGTATTTGGTAAAGACCAAGTCCACTTTATGGCAAAAACAGCTCAAATAAGCAAAGATAATTATTTTAGATATGAAGGTCAGTCAATACGGAACATTTCAAGAACTTTGATAGTTTGTGCAGTCGCAAAAGCCATCAAGTACTAGGATGGAACTGGCTCTCATGAGGACCACCACCTGCAAAGGAAGACCCAGAATTACCTCTGCTGCAGAGGATAAGTTCATTAGAGTTTCCAGCCTCAGAAATCGGCAATTAACTGCACCTCAGATTACACCTTACAGAGTTCAAGTAACAGACACATCTCAACATTAACTGCTCAGAGAAGTCTGCGTGAATCAGGCCTTCATGGTCGAATTGATGCAAAGAAACCACTACTAAAGGACAACAATAATATGAAGAGACTTGCTTGGGCCAAGAAACACGAGCAATGGACTTCAGACCAGCGGAAATCTGTCCTTTGGTCTGATGAGTCCAAATTTGAGATGTTTGGTTCCAACCGCCATGTCTTTCTGAGATGCAGAGTAGTTGAACGGATGATTGCTCCATGTGTGGTTCCCACCGTGAAGCATGGAGGAGGAGGTGTGATGGTGTGTGGGTCATTTGCTGGTGACACTGTTTGTGATTTATTTACAATTCAATACACACTTAACCAGCATGGCTTTCACAGCATTCTGCAGCGATACGCCATCCCATCTGGTTTGAGCTTAGTAGGACTATCATTTGTTTTTCAACAGGACAATGACCCAACACACCTGCAGGCTGTGTAAGGGCTATTTGATCAAGAAGAAGAGTGATGGAGTGCTGCATCAGATGACCTGGCCTCCACAATCACCTGACCTCAACCCAATTGAGATGGTTTGGGATGAGTTGGACCACAGAGTGAAGGAAAAGCAGCCAAAAAGTGCTCAGCATATGTGGGAACTCCTTCAAGATTGTTGGAAAAGCAAAAGTTGAAGCTGGTTGAGAGAATGCCAAGAGTGTGCAAAGCTGTCATCAAGGCAATCGGTGGCTACTTTGAAGAATCTCAAATATAAAATAGATGTTGATTTGTTTAACACTTTTTTGGTTCCTAAATTATTCCATATGTGTTATTTCATAGTTTTGATGTCTCCACTATCATTCTACAATGTAGAAAATAGTAAAAATGAAGAAAAACCCTTGAATGAGTAGGTGTGTCCAAACTTTTGACTGGTACTGTATATATATTTTTTAACATTTTGTAGTCTGTGGGTCGCAAAAAGCTAAATTGTCATGACAGGAGCTGAATTAAATGTAAAAGACTTTGAAAATAAAAGCTTGGTATGCAATCAGTGCTCCGTACATTTTTTACAGAGATACGTTTCTTTTTTGTTTGAAATCTTTGAAAAATAACAGGAATTTAGAAATAATATGAAAAGCATACAGTAAACTATGTCATGTGTCAAAATCCATCTTACCTCTTTATTGTTTTATGTCCTGCGGTTTCGATAAGAAAGATTGCGAGTTCAACGCGAACGTGAGCCTGTAGCCTATAGCCAGTATGGATTTTTTTGATTTTTGCCAAAAATGACATACCCAAATCTAACTGCCTGTAGCTCAGGCCCTGAAGCAAGGATATGCATATTGTTGGTACCATTTGAACGGAAATACTTTGAAGTTTGTGGAAATGTGAGTTGAATGTAGGAGAATATAACACAATAGATCTGGTAGAAGAAAATACAAAGAAAAAACCAACCAGTTTTTTTCTACCACCATCTTTGAAATGCAAGAGAAAGGTCCCAGTTCTAGCCATCACTCGTGTTGTAATTCCGATGTCCACAAGATGGCAGCAGTGTATGTGAAAAGTTTCCGACGGATAACTTGAAGTATGAGCAAACTACATGACATATAGTGTGAAGTCACCCAGGTACATTTGAGCAAATCGTGAAGGGGATCTTTTTCTGCAAGAATATCGTCAAATCTGTATACTTGGACTTTGATTTAACAAATTTGGTGTCCTATAGGACATACTACACTCCTAATGATATAGTGAAGTCTGGTTACATTCTAGGATCTCTGAGGAATAAATACGAACGTGATTTGAGTAGTTGAAACAATGTTTAGGGTTAGATTTTCACAGATTCCTTTCTTTGCAAATTGAACCAGTGGAAATACAAAATCGATCGTGCATGCTATGTGGACCTTTTTAGGATATGAAAAATGACTTTATCTAACAAAATGACACTCCATGTTATCTCTGGGACCCTTTGGATGATAAATCAGAGCAATATTTCAGAATGTAAGTACACATTTAACCTTCAGAGGAGAATTTATCAAACCTATCGCGGTGAAAAAATTGTTTTGTTGTTAGGAGCTCTCCTCAAACAATAGCATGACATTTTTTCGCAGTAATAGCTACTGTAAATTGGACAGTGCAGTTATATGAACAAAAATGTAACCTTTCAGCCGATATAAGACACTTATATGTACCGACATTTGTTGTTTCTCTAAAATCTGCGATCGTGACACACGGCACTGCATGATTTACAACTGTCCCGTTGACGGGACGCCGATCCCTAAGAAGTTTCAGCCCAGCTGGCGCTATGCAATTTTCTTAATTTTTGACCAGTTTTTTTCTTTGGCCTCCATTGATTTAGTCACCTTAATTCTGGCAGTCCTACCAGGGTAAAACTCCAATACATTTTGAGCAAATTATGATAGAGACATAAGGTTCAGACCATTGGTTTTCTTAGTGGTTTATCTACATTTACATTTACATTTAAGTCATTTAGCAGACGCTCTTATCCAGAGCGACTTACAAATTGGTGCATTCACCTTATGACATCCAGTGGAACGGCCACTTTACAATAGTGCATCTAAATCTTTTAAGGGGGGGGGGGGTGAGAAGGATTACTTTATCCTATCCTAGGTATTCCTTAAAGAGGTGGGGTTTCAGGTGTCTCCGGAAGGTGGTGATTGACTCCGCTGTCCTGGCGTCGTGAGGGAGTTTGTTCCACCATTGGGGGGCCAGAGCAGCGAACAGTTTTGACTGGGCTGAGCGGGAACTGTACTTCCTCAGTGGTAGGGAGGCGACAATTAACATTTTACACAATTAACATTTTATTTTACCCGTTGGCCAATCTTTTATTATCTTACTAGGCAAGTTAGTTAAGAACAAATTCTTAGTTTCAATGATGGCCTAGGAACTGTCTTGTTCAAGGGTAGAACCAAAGATGTTTTACCTTGTCAGCTTAGGGATTTGACCTTGCAACGTTTTGGTTACTAGGCCAACGCTCTAACCCCTAGGCTACCTGCAGCCCTGAAATTTGGTAAAAGATGCGCTTTGATTGGACAACCTACTCTCTAGTGATGGACTAGTCACATCCCACATTACCCCTACTAGTCATAGTGATTACAGGGGAAAACAGTCAGTTGATGACTTATGATCCCATCTGGGAGTCCATTGTGTGACGTGTCCTCCCCAAAGCTCTGAGATAATAGACTCAACAAACACTTTGGCCATATGTAGTACTGCATGAGTCCCACTCCCTGCAGCATACCAGACCTCCACTTAATCATCGTCTCCCAGCCATGTTGAATATGTGAGTGCCCACAGCATCCGGACATAATGTGCCTCTCTTAAGCCCCTTAGATCCCGTCATTATGTATCAATACTCCAATTCATTCGAGGGATAGAAGTCTCCTATCCCTGCTCACAGGGCCTCTGCAATAGTTAGAGAAACAATTTGTATGCAGATGTTTCAATTGAGATCAGATGGACAAGAGGCCATCGCCACATTTGTGTACGGGGATTGTCTGATGGAATGAGGACGTCCATAAAGGAGCATGTGTGTTGTGTTTTGGGATGTGCGGTAGACAAATGGCTGCATTCAGCTTTAGTTACTCCTGTTTTCATATGCTGCCTATGGACAGGGTCCAGTTCGTCTAATAGCGGGCACGGGCAGAAATCACTAACTGTAGTCATATGTGAGTTCATCATTCAAAAAACAAAACAAAAAATGATTGCACTTACCCAAAAAACTGAAACCGCATTAATTTGCTGGTCTGCAAATGAAACTGAAGAATTTACATTCACAATAAAATCTGACAGACATATGGCTTATGTCTTTAAGGGCCAAGGTATTATGTGCAGTTGAGGAAATACGACCAATGCATCTCTATGTTAATAACTCACTGTATATGAGAGAAAGTTTTAGAACAGACAAATAAATGTAATTTAGTGAAGTAAAATGTCATGCAATGACATTTTACGAGCATTATACATATTTTATTTATGTCCAGAGGCAAGGGCGTAGGAGCCCTAGGGAGACAGGGGGGAGACACATGACCCCCCAATGTTAGAAGCAGGTAAAATGTATAATTATACAAACATAATAATAATAATAATAGGCAAGAGTTTAATTTAGAAAAATGAGTCGCCAGATTTGTCGAGGGACTTTTATTTTGAAAAAGCCTCTGTTGCTGGAACTTGTGTCACTTCCGCCGCCCCCACTGACTGCTCTGTTCTCACTCTACAAGCAGTGTGGCAGTGTGTGAATGAGAGAAAAAGCACTGTGCAGCACCACCTTCATTACTCACCGCACCGGGTAAAGTAATTGTTTTTGCAACGACAAAGTCAGTTTAAGTAAAAAGTTTATGGATGTGAATAAATCAAATCAAATCAAATCAAGTTTATTTTATATAGCCCTTCGTACATCAGCTAATATCGACAAAGTAAATAAACTTTGATATAGAATGAACATGAGCAACCATAAGCTTTCTCCTGGCTAGTAGCTTGTTAGCTTTACATTTACAGTTTAGTCATTTTTAGCTGTGTCAGGATATATCTAACTAGCTAACGCTGGCTAGTCCTGGCATAGCGTGAATACATCTCAGTTCTCCAAGCTGATAGAGTTCATAGATAGATGATCTGTCATAGCGTGAAAACATCTGAGTTATCATATATGATCTCTGGTGAAATGATAGCATCTTAAGTCGAGAAGGTATGTATTGCATGTGTCAACTTCATGCAGGAGAGAGGCAGCCATGATGATGTTACATTTTTGATAATTGTGTAGAGCAGAGATTGATTCTTTTCAGTTTGAGCTGTAATACCTACTTAACATTTTGTTTTTTTTAAGTTAACTATGTATGTTGCGGGTTATTATTACAGTATAATAACTGTATTCTAAGTTGAAAATATCACGTTACGTTTCAAACCAAAAAGTATGTAGAGCAGCAGTAGAAAAATACTAGGAAATGAATCATACAGTAGCAGAGAAAGAGTTCAAAATGGTTGTTTAATTGAAAATATCCACATTAAGTCACACTGGTATTCAGTACAGTATGAATGGCCCTCAGACTGATTGGACTACCAGAGTAAGTGCACCTCTGCAAGGCCCCCCTTATCCTTGTACATTTGCCCATTTGTAAGTTAAGATTTGTCTCTATCCTTTTCTCGAAAGTCACTACAAATTAGCATTTAAAACCTGCTTAAACCCCCCAATCCTACCCTCGCCCCGCCTTATATAATTCATTTTAGTCTTATTTTCAAATACCTGTAGACGGAATGACAGAGATAGACAATAATAACCTACATTTAATAGATTGTGCTGATTTCCATAGTTGTGTCACCGTTGCAAGTCTTAAGGCTATCCAGTAAAGTAATGTCAATGAAACAAACCTAATGTCATCCAACTAATATTAATGTGTTGCTTTGTTGGTATTGATTTATTTCAGCGGATATTGCCAGGTAGGTCACAGTACTGTCTTTGAACTCTTTGTCATTCCTTGGGCAATACTTACGCGTACATCAAATGAATGGGATTCCGCATGAGTTTACATACCTGAAAAAGACTAACAGACTTCATTGACTCGGGTGCGGCCCTGCAATCGTACCTGACCGCAGTTACGGATGGACCTCTCGACACACACACGCACACACGCGAGCGAGAGCACGCACACACACCCGCACACACACACACCCACGCACACACACACACCGCTCCACTCCCTCTGAACAGCTGGGGGTGTTTGCTGTGTGAGTAGGTCACCTATTCTCCTCTCCACTCTCTCTCACACCATAGCCCCGTGTACTGTCTGTGTTTGCTCCGCGTCCAGTTCAAACAGACAATGTTTCCATCCCCAGCTCATTCAACCATACTCAAAGCTTGGCTTTTGTTGCTAACACACATTGCAGCGAGAGAAAAATAGCCTAAGAGCAGAGTTACTTGAAAAACAAGAGCCTCAGTTCATTGAGAAATCAATCGGAATCCTAGTAATGTACCGAATATGTTCTCTCAACGTTCTGTGTCATCTATTGACAATGTGTTGGTATTCCAAGCACTTTCTCACACCATATGAGCATGCTGAGTATGACTTGGGTGCTCTGCAGAAGAGAGATATGTACAGTGCTAGGTCAAATAAATGATATTACTTTTCAGCTTGTTTCAGCATACGGTTTGCTCTCTTTCCCCTCCGTCTCACTCTCTTACTATAACATCTACCTGTCCTTATTTAAATCTCACTGTTTATCTTTAACATTGTACTTGGGTGTTTTTAAGGATCTTATTCCAATATGGTATGGGCTGATATGTTTAGCTATAAGATTGTGGTTTTCTTTCTTGGCATTGCAACAAGGTACTTTCATTTATACTATCATAACATCAAACACGCCGTATTGATATCACGGCCGGCAGGTCCTCTGTTATTTCCTCACGTCCATTGATGGCTTGGCATCGCAGCAAGAGAGGGAGCCTTCTATTGGACTAACGTATTACTGCAGGATTGAGAAAGTACAGACAGTTTTTACTGACTTCTAAGCCCATGCCATTCTCAAAGCTCAAGGGCACGGTAGGTCATGTGCACTACATTACATACATAGTCGACAATTTGTTTAACAAGTTTACTTCAAAACCTTTTGTCATGATTAAGCCAGCTCTTATGCTACAGTATACTATTGCTACAGGGTAAAGGTTATAGCCTTCACAGAGCCAACAAAAGTTTTCATGGTCAGGTCACATGGGCAGACAAACCTGCTATTCCTATGCTTAAACACATAGTTTGAATATACTGTGCTGTACGTCACAGCAGTCTACACAACACACTGTGACAAATTGCTGTTATTTTACAGCAACACATTTACAGTTATCTACTGTAATTCAATATTACAGTACAGTACTGTAAAGAGCAATGTATTATGGGGGCTCAATGGCATTCCACTACACTGCTGTGGGTGGGGGGAAAACTCTGGCTCATTAAAATATTTGGAGACGTGCCTCGTAAGAGGCTATATTTGTTGCACCCGTTAGTGAGAATGCTGTACCCCACAGAACACAGTACTGTATTTTTTTAATTTGAAAATCTTTTCTTGTAACTATACAATAATTTACTGGCTACTGTCTTGCCGGTAAATGACTGTAATTCACTACCACCCCACAGAATACAGTACCGTACCATATTTTGACAGCGCCAAAAACCTCTTGAACGCTAGTGGGTGCATGGTTTTGTTATTCCATTTCATGAACATATTTTGAGGCGTGCCTCGCAAGAGATTATATTTGTTGCACCTGTTAGTGAGAGCGCTGTACCAAGTTAACCAAGTTAATTGCTGTTTTGCTGTATATGTACTGCACCAATCTGTAAATGATGGTGCATTGTGGAAAAAATCACTGGCTCATTAACATAAACTATATATACAAAACTATGTGGACACCCCTTCAAATTAGTTGATTTGGCTATTTCAGCCACATAACATCGAGCACACAGCCATGCAATCTCCATAGACAAACATTGGCAGTAGAATGGCCTTACTGAAGAGCTCAGTTACTTTCAACGTGGCACCGTCATAGGATGCCACCTTTCCAACAAGTCAGTTCATCAAATTTCTGCCCTGCTAGAGCGGCTCCGGTCTACTGTAAGTGCTGTTATTGTGAAGTGGAAACGTCTAGGAGTAACAAAGGCTAAGCCGTGAAGTGGTAGGCCACACAAGCTCACAGAACAGCATAAAAATGGTCTGTCCTCAGTTGCAACACACACTACCGAGTTCCTAACTGCCTCTGGAAGCACAAGAACTGTTCATCGGGAGCTTTTTGAAATGGGTTTCCATGGCCGAGCAGCTGCACACAAGCCTAAGATCACCATGCGCACTGCCAAGTGTCGGCTGGAGTGGTGTTAAGCTCACCACCATTGGACTCTGGAGCAGTGGAAACATGTTCTCTGGAGTGATGAATCACACTTCACCATCTGGCAGTCTGATGGATGAATCTGGGTTTGGCGCATGCCAGGACAACGCTACCTGCTCGAATGTAAAGTTTGGAGGAGGAATAATGGTCTGGGGTTGTTTTTCATGGTTCGGCGAGGTCCCTTAGATCCAGTGAAGGGAAATCTTAACGCTACAGCATACAATTACATTCCAGATGATTCTGTGCTTCCAACTTTGTGGCAACAGTTTGGGGAAGGCCCTTGACTGTTTCAGCATGCCCCGGTGCACAAAGCGAGGCCCATACAGAAATGGTTTGTCGAGATCAGTGTGGAAGAACTTGACTGGCCTGCATAGAGCCCTGACCTCAACCCTATCGAACATCTTTAGGATGAATTGGAATGAGCCAGGCCTAATAGCCCAACGTCAGTGCCCGACCTCACTAATGCTCTTGTGGCTGAATGGAAGCGAGTCACCACAGCAATGTTCCAACATCTAGTGGAAAGCCTTCCCAGAAGAGTGGAGGCTGTTATAGCAGCAAAGGGGAGAACAACTCCATATTAATGCCCATGAATTTGGAATGAGATGTTCGACGAGCAGGTGTCCACATACCTTTGGTCATACAGTGTGTTTGGAGGAGTACCTTTTAAATGGCTATATTTTTGTTGCACCCGTTAGTGGGAATGCTGTACCAATTGAACAGAAACAGTTTACATCCACTTAGGATGGAGTCATTAAAACTCATTTTTCAACCACTCCACACATTTCTTGTTAACGAACTATAGTTTTGGCAAGTTGGTTAGGACATCTACTTTGTGCATGACACAAGTAATTTTTCCAATATTAGTTTACAGACAGATTATTTAACTTATAACTCACTGTATCACAATTCCAGTGGGTCAGAAATGTACATACACTAAGTTGACTGTGCTTTTAAACAGCTTGGAAAATTCCAGAAAATTATGTCATGGCTTTAGAAGCTTCTGATAGGCTAATTGACATCATTTGAGACAATTGGAGGTGTACCTGTGGATGTATTTCAAGGCCTACCTTCAAACTCAGTGCCTCTTTGCTTGACATCATGGGAAAATGTAAAGAAATCAGCCAAGACCTCAGAAAAAAAATTGTAGACCTCCACAAGTCCGGTTCATCCTTGGAAGAAATTTACAAACGCCTGAACCACGTTCATCTGTACAAACAATAGCATGCAAGTATACACACCATGGGACCATGCAGCCGTCATACCGCTCAGGGAAGGATACGCGTTCTGTCTCCTAGAGATGAACATACTTCGGGGCGAAAAGTGCAAATCAATCCCTGAACAACAGCAAAGGACCTTGTGAAGATGCTGGAGGAAACAGGTACAAAAGTATCTATGTCCACAGTAAAATGAGTCCTACATCGACATAACCACAAAGGCCGCTCAGCATGGAAGAAGCCACTGCTCCAAAACCGCCATAAAAAAGCCAGACTACGGTTTGCAACTGCACATGGGGACAAAGACCAACTGTTTGGCCATAATGACCATCGTTACATTTGGAGGAGAAAGGGGGAGGCTTGCAAGCCGAAGAACACCCTCCCAACCGTGAAGCACGGGGGTGGCAGCATCATGTTGTGGGGGTGCTTTGCTGTAGGAAGGACTGGTGCACTTCACAAAATATATGGCATCATGAGGCAGGAAAAGTATGTGGATATATTGAAGCGACATCTCAAGACATCAGTCAGGAAGTTAAAGCTTGGTTGCAAATGGGTCTTCCAAACCCCAAGCATACTTCCAAAGTTGTGGCAAAATGGCTTAAGGACAACAAAGTCAAGGTATTGGAGTGGCCATCACAAAGCCCTGACCTCAATCCTGAATAAAATGTGTGGGCAGAACTGAAAAAGCGTGTGCGAACAAGGAGGCCCACAAATCTGACTCAGATACACCAGCTCTGTCAGGAGGAATGGGCCAAAGTTCACCAAACGTATTGTGGGAAGCTTGTGGAAGGCTACCAGAAACATTTGACCCAAGTAAAAAAAATTGAAGGCACTGCTAACAAATTCTAATTGAGTGTATGTAAACTTCTGACCCACTGGGAATGTGATGAAAGAAATAAAAGCTGAAATAAATCATTCTCTCTACTGTTATTCTGACATTTCACATTCTTAAAATAAAGTGGTGATCCTAACTCACCTTAGACAGGGAATTGTGAAAAAACTGAGTTTAAATGTATTTGGCTAAGGTGTATGTAAACTTCCGACTTCAACTGTATGTGGCAGTAGTGCCCTAACAATTCAATGTGTATAGGGATCAGATTAGTGGCAGCAAGTCTTAAACTGTTACTGGTTGAGTGTTTTACCCTGTAATTAGAGCCAGTTTGAAAGCCTTTGTTCAGGCCTCTAGAAGTGCAAGTGGTTAAAACAAAAGTAATCATACATATGCTCTAATATACAAATAACCAACAGCCAACCTGCATGCACCAATCCCATGTAATTACAGTAAAATAAAAATATGATTACAGTAGCATTTCCTAGTGCTGGGGAAACGAAGCGTCCTGAAGCATTGACGCTTTACAGCCAATTGTGTCGAAAATAGGTTAATTACGCAAGGCTTTGATCAACACAGTGTACACTAGTGGCACCTGCTGGTCAAAATAATTTAGAGCAGCCAAATTATTATAGATGACATCCCACACTCGCTAGCACGTGTGCAGCGTAACCTTCAGACGTCATTCATCACGTGCTTCTGTTAAAGTGATACAGGCATCGGCACACTGCTTCGAAGTAAACTTCTTAGTGATTTTGACACATGCCGCAAACGTAACATCAAGAACATTTACTTTCTAACAGTATAGTTTGATAATTTTACAGTATTGTACTGTATCGTTGTTCTGATATTGCAGTAAATTACAGGAAGCTGGTGACAAGTTACTGTGAATATTACAGTCATTTACTTGGCACTTGCCAGGGATGGGCATCTTCTTCGGTGAGTTTTAACTGCGGTTAGCCTCCAATATGTTGCATTATCGACCCCAACTGAACTATGGTATAGATCTGTTACACTTTGGGATGCAAAAATATAATTAAGTTAAAATATACATACATTTTAATTACCCTACCAATACTTATTAAAACCCATCGCCAATGGCCTGAGAGGACAGGACACTACCACTCAACACACTCTGTAACTCTGATGTCAAATCTCGTACCCCCAAATACTTCTCTGCAGCTGCCACCACAACATCTATTTTCTGTTATTTACGTAACCATTTCTGCGGTACTGTTGATAGCCATTCCTATGATTGCTAAGAAGCCAATCTTACTGAAGCATATACCACTCATTGGCCTGTCCCTCTGTGCTGGCACATATCTACTATTCAGAATCCTTCACCCTTGACTCGTCCTCTACTTTCTTCACTGCCTCAGCATACGACACCTTCTACACTACTCTGACTCTGGCCACCTCAACCTGCCTCTCTCGCACCGGACACTTCCCATCCCCAGCAAAATGTGCACCCCTACCGTTGACACACACAACTTTATTCACTGAAACGACACAATCCTCTATCCCATGCCCTCCTGCGCACTTCACACATCTTGAAATATCCCTCCTACACACTTCTACGACCTTAAAAGTAGCACCTGATTCGCCACAAACGCTCTAACAGGATTACTGATATATCCTAACATGACCTTGTCGGGTAAAGACTCTGACTCAAATACAAAACACCTTGAAGAACGGTTACGGGAACGTTTTACTTGCTATGACTGTGATATGTGTTATTTTAATCAACCTTAGCTTAACTCGCTCTGGACAAGAGCGTCTGCTAAAATGACCAAAATGTAAATGTAAAAATGAACACTTACAAAGCACACTGCTGGGTATAATTCTAATGAGCTCCGCCCTCAAACTATTTGTATTTTGATCAAATTTGGCTTCTTTGGGGGTGGTCATTAGAATAATACCCAGCAGTGTGCTAGGCAAGTGTTCATGTTTACGTTTACATTTTGGTCATTTAGCAGCCACTCTTATCCAGAGGGACTTACACTCAGTGAATTCAACTATGGTAGATAAACAAGAACATATCACAGTCATAGCAAGCAAAAATATGATGTTTCCGTTACTGAGAATGTTGTTGTAGTTAATCGGGCTACTTATAAATTTGCTGCAATATTATAAAATACACATATTTGAATTATAGTATTCAAATTAAATGGTTATGACATACTTGAGTTGCAGTTAAGGCCAATGAAATACAAATGTCAAAATAAGTATATAAACTATTGAAATACCTTTATCAAATGCATATCACAGAAATACTGCCCATCGTTGCCTCTAGCTGCCTGCACTGTAAATCTGCAACGGTATCCAATCTACTGCGTTTCCAGTAATGCACTGTAAATTCTCTAAATACAACATGTTGCTGTTGTCAGGTGCTCCAGTAATATGCTGTAAATTTGTGTTTCATTAAAGCCTTCTGTGCTGCTAGTAATTGACTGTAATAATATTGATATTAAATATTTTACACTGCAGTATCTGAGTCGTGCTATTGTGCTTCTGACCTACAGTATTATAAGTGAGGTGGATGTCCTAGACTTCTTTAGTTCTAGTGTGACCTAGTGTGTGTGTTCTTTCTGGCCTCAGGTTTGGTATGGTGCTGTATGTCAAACACAGGTGCCTTTGTTGTGTCTGTCTGCAGTCCAGGAGAGTGCTTCTGCCTCCACAGGGCTTCACACACAAAGGAATGTTTAGAGGGATATATTACACACTGACTGCTTGTTTGTCTGGGACCTCGCAACAGCAACCTGACGATATCCCAGTCAAGTCAGGGAAGGATTTCAACCTCTACAGTAGAGTGAATGTTGAACCTTTTTCACAGGATTTGATGTTAAGTTTGAGGACATGACTTTAAAAAATACTAAAAAAGTTCTCAATGTCTTCTAGCTACCATTTGTACTCAACACACACCCTATTTCAACCCCCGTCTTGTAGATGGCCCGTGGTGAACCCCAAGTTCTTCCCAGTGTTTGTGAGTTGATGAAAATGCTGCTTTCTTGTGTTTCAGTAATGGAGCGTCACATTGAACTTGACGTCCTCACAGAAATGACTGTTATTTCAACTCAAGACAGTTTAGTGCTTGTGGTCGGTCTGTCTGTCTGTCTGTCTGTCTGTCTGTCTGTCTGTCTGTCTGTCTGTCTGTCTGTCTGTCTGTCTGTCTGTCTGTCTGTCTGTCTGTCTGTCNGTCTGTCTGTCTGTCTGTCTGTCTGTCTGTCTGTCTGTCTGTCTGTCTGTCTGTCTGTCTGTCTGTCTGTCTGTCTGTCTGTCTGTCTGTCTGTCCGTCCGTCCGTCCGTCCGTCCGTCCGTCCGTCCGTCCGTCCGTCCGTCCGTCCGTCCGTCCGTCCGTCCGTCCGTCCGTCCGTCCGCCCCCTGGCTTTTCCTCAGCCATGTGAGACTGAGGATGGAAAGCGGACAGTTTCTGCAGCACAGAAGAGTGACAGTCACTATGGGCGACCCAGATTCCCCACCGAGAGGCTGAAGTCTAGTGGAACTGCAAGCAGAAAGCATTCTGGGGGTTTTGGTGACAGAAGGTCAAAGGACACATTTGGGTTCTGTTGTTGGAGTTTGTCTGTGGTTGCGGTGACAATTATTTTCTCCTCTCCCCTCCTCCTTGGCTATTTTTTTTATTATTTTCATCTGTGTCGCTCAGTCTGCTGTCTCCATCTTGTTTCTCTCCAGTGTGTGGCCGAGGTGACAACAGATGGAGGCGGACTCAGAGAGGGAGCCATCTTCAAGTCTACGCTGAAGCCATTACCTCAGCTGCCACAGAGATGACAATGACATTTTTAGTCACCGCGTAACTCAGCTATAAACTGGAGCTGTTTGACATGAAAGGCATCCATTTCGTTTTATTTTGCTCTGGTGCATGAGTTCACTACATGCGTTTTCTTTGAGAATTAAGTAACAGTTTGGTCTATAGTTAAACAATTACTCAGAGGCCACACTCAAGTGTAAAACAGGCCACCGTCAGGTCCTGCATGCACGAGGCCCGTCTAGAGAGACTCACTGGGGAGCCATGTTGTTATACAGTGTGATAGGTTTATGTGGAATAAGTTGCAATGACTTTATTCCAGAGGCCCTCTTGAGGCCCTTTGCTCCACTAGGAGTTAAATGTAATAAGTCAAGTCTTTATTCCGAATCCAGGGGCCTTTCTTTAATACCGTAAAACAAGCTGGGATCAATAATTAGTATAGTAAGCATAACTAGGTAACAAATCAAATCAAATTTGATTTGTCACATACGCCGAATACAACAGGTTACAGTAAAATGCTTACTTACAAGCCCTATAGCCCAATAGTTAGTATAGTTAGTATACTGAGGCCCACAGCGACCTATTAAACCAGATGGCGATATACAAGACACAGCTTACCTTGTGACACACTGTCTAAGAAACGGTTCGTTTAGATAATACCTCATTTAGCCTCTGTTGCTGTAAATAAATAAATACAGACGCACATGTAAATGCTGAAGTGACTGTTGTGAAGAGAGGCTAGAAATAGCATGCAGTGGCTCCAAACACTGTTCCCCTGGGAACTTATTTCTTCTTCAGTGAATTTATTTGCTTTATGGTCAAATCGGCCACCTCCGTATCTGGCGAAGTCAACGTTGCACCAGGGAGTGGTTGGCTATGAATGGATTAAGACTTTTCCATTGACCAGCGGTTTACAGAGGTTATAATCTTGGGTCCCATTGAGTGATTTCCCGTTAAGCCCAGGAAAGCTGTCAAATGTTACTTACTGGAATCCAGTGGAATTTGTAGCTAGCGTTGAGTCGTTGGCAGTGATGTACATGGACACAAAGCTCACAGGAAGTGGCAAATAGGACTGTCTGTGGACAATGAGGTTCTCTTTTATATAGTAGAGAACAGAACAGAACAGGGCAACAAACTAGTATTTATTTGATCATAATGTTTTACTGAAAACATGGCTGTAATGGCTCCCGAACGTACACAGATCTGGCGCCGAGTGTTGTTGGACAGATGAATCATTTCCTAACCAAGTGATTTAATAATTTGAGGGATATATTGAAGCTAGCGGGTGGTCGGTCTAACCCTGGCAGTCTTACATGATATTCAGACCTGCCTTTCATGCACATTGTCATTCTATGCATGTTAACATAAGATATCTCATCATGTCTGTGTGGTTCAATACAGTGAAGTCTTAAAGCAATATGTTGTAAACTATATGTTTCGATATTTAACCTCTGTATTTTGTTGCCATTTCTGTTAAAATGATTGAGTAGCTGGCCATTACTGTATGTTGGTGAATGCACGCTTGTGTAATGTCATAGTAACACACACATCCACTGCCATAGTCAAATATTTTGCAATCAAGCTGTCTTCATCACCCATGGAATGTCCTCCACTGTTGCATTGAGAGATCAGTCAGTCTGCTTGTTGAGTAATGGCTTGAAAGAGAAAATCAGGTTGCCAAAGAAATCTAAGTAAAGAAGAAGTTCCTAACCCTCCCATAGATGAAGACAGAGTAGGGTGAGCAGATCTAAAATGGACTAAAATGGTTGAACATTTATTCAGGGAGAACGCTGTATGCCTAACAAGTAATATCACCACAGATGAAGAAACGTGATGTGTATTATGTGCTATAGATTGGATGATTTTGCATGTGTTCTAGTTTGAGAAGCCAAGTGGCTAAACCTTTGCAGGAAATTCAAACGGCAGATCATACAGGATTCACACACACACAAGCACGCCCGCCCGCCCGCGCGCACACACACACACACACACACACAATGGAAGACAAGATCCATTCGATTTTACAATGCAGTTTATTTTCAGCACCCGATTTGCATTAACGCCTTGAAATCATAGGAAGTTTTATTAACAATGCCCACCAGAGGGTGCTATACCCTAAGTATTCACAGTAAGCTAAGCAGGAGGTCCTGATTCAAACACCCTCAACAGTGGAGTAAATCTGAGCTGGAGTTACAACCGTCCTCCGGTCATTCCGCCATCTTAATTGCAGCGGTCTTAGTAGGAACGCCTCGCGCCATTATCGAGGCGTTTTCGCGCCACATCGACGGCTACTCACGGTCATAACTGGGGCTTAATTTCGATGAAGTGTGAATAGGTGGGTGGTGGTTCTGTTGACTTTCTACATCGTCTGTGTTCATTATTATCATAGCATATGCTTACTGTACACTAAAGACACTCTGGTTAAGAGCACATATGTTCCATATTCTTCTTATTATTTGCTACAGTCAGGCAACATGTGGAGGCTAGGTTGAACTCACTGTCTGCATATAATCATGTATCACTAATGTATAATGAGCACTACCTTCCCTTGTCCTCAGGCTCACAGAGTATCTGGATAAAAACTCCCTATTTAAAACTGTATATCAACCCCAGTATTTTCTCAGTTGGTCGTTGAGACACTTCTCTGAGACTGCTGCTGTGTGCCAAATGGCAGACTATTCCCTATAGTGCTATGGGCCCTGGACAAAAGTAGTTCACTATTAAGAGAATGGGTGCCATTTGGGATGCAGCCTGGTGTTGCATAACACAAAGTCTGGTGGAAGCCTCATCTCCCCCACCCTCAACTCCTCTCTCCCCCTGACTGGGTACTTTGATTCCCCCTTCCGTCTCTTTCTGTCTCACTGTTAAAGTGGGTCTAAACTTACAGATTTAGCCTCGGTTTCAATCGTCCTCTCTAGGAAATGCAACAGAGAACGAGATTTGGGTCACGAAGGTGTGTTTTGATGTGGGTGTCTCCTATGTGTGTGTGCTTGCATGTGGGAAGTGTTTGTACATTCACTCTGCCAAAACGGTATACAGTTACAGTCATTCACCCTTCTAGATAACCTGAAACAGCCTAACTACATTTTGTGTCTGGAAGTAGCCAACGTCTTTCTCCAATTATCTTCAGCCGGCCGGTGTGCGACCGTGGCAAAGTTGGAGCTGACTTTGGATAGATCTATGGGGCTAGTTAGGAACCGTCAACAGGGGCAGTTCCTAACTTGCTACTTACATGCTACTGACACATAACATAGGCAGTACACTATAGTACAGCGTTTCTCAATTTGTACCAGTGAACAGTGAATGATTGTCCTCCTCTTCTTTTAATAACCAGTTATTTTTAACCAACTCATGTTTAAGACAAATGTATCATGTAAAAGCACCACAGGAGATAAAACTTACTACCAATATTACCTCTAATTTTCCCTCTGAAGGTCTGCTGAACGCAAACTTCCAGCACGCGTTGACTGTGAACACTGAGGCTGTACCAGCTTTAAGTTACAGTTTCAACAGTGGCCATGTAGGCTACTGTGGCTATTTGATCATATTATAGGCCTACCAGGGTGTCCTACCATCAAAAACAATGGAGAAAATGCATCCTATATGCATGGAAATAGCTGTTCTATCATTCAGCTTACAGTCGTAGCCAATGTGTGGTGTTCAATGTAAGCCTACATTCCATTAGACTTTTGAGAAAAAAAATGCTGGGCTTGGCATTAACTTGTTCATCCACTGTCCTTCAGACGAGGGGGGAACTGAAAATGTTGTTGTCACGTTCTGACCTTAGTTCCTTTTTTATGTCTTTATTTTAGTTTGGTCAGGGTGTGAGTTGGGGTGGGCATTCTATGTTGTTTTTCTATGTTTTGTTCTGATGTTCTATTTCTATGTGTTTGGCCTAGTATGGTTCTCAATCAGAGGCAGGTGTCAGTCGTTGTCTCTGATTGGGAGCCATATTTAGGTAGCCTGTTTTCCTTTGTGTTTGGTGGGTGGTTGTTTCCTGTGTCTGTACCATACGGGACTGTTTCGATTTTTGTTTGTTAATTCACTTTGTTCATTCACTGTCACTCACTTTGTATTTTTTTGTAGTGTTCAGTTTTATATATTAAAATGGACACTTACCACGCTGCACATTGGTCCGATATCTTTTACTCCTCGTCAGAAGAAGAGGAAAGTCGTTACAGTTGTTGCAAGAAACCACTTTACAAAATAAATTATTACAGAGAATCAGACAAATTATGCTACTCTCTGCCTATTGGCTACTTAGCTTATTCAAGCCTGTCTCAAAATACAACACAAGACAAAAAAAATCAAAATGTACACATTTTGTGCTCTTGTAAGAAGCAATCACTCCCCTATTGCTGACTACAAATGATCTATAACTGGGCTAATAACTCACTAAATAGCAAAGTATTTTAACAAAATGTGCACACGTGGCTACATGCAGCTCTTGCTTTGATCTAAAAACAATCTACTCACGACCGCTCATGCTGTAAACACAGTCCAGTTCAAAGTAAATATCACAGATCCATATATGGCAATGGTCTATTTTTATATAGGTTTACTGCAGCTTTGATTGTTTATGCTGCACTGGTCTGTGTAGAGTAGGGGCTGAGTAGTGCGTGTCAATGCAATAGAATCCTATCCAATGTATTCTGCCTACAACAAAATCTCTTGCATAGTTCGTTTTGTTTCGGAATGTTGCATTGAAGTGGCTAATATTGCATTGATTTGATCACAATTGCCACAGTAAAGGGAAACATTAGTAGTGTTAACAGGGAAAACTCTAAAACAGTGGTCACCAACCTTTTCTGAGTCAAGATCACTTTGAGTCAAAATGCAAGCCGAGATCTACTGCTCAGATTTTTTATTAACGTGACTTAAAAAGCGTAGGCCTATGCGACATTAACCAATTAAAAACAGTACTGTATCAAAGAGGTTTGTGGAGTAAGCCATAGGTCCAGTACATTATCACCTCATATTTATTGAATTGCCTTGCCAAAGCAATGTTGTTCAGGCTATTTTTGTAAATTTATATATTTTTAAATGAGGTAGGCTATATGATTACGACGGTAGTAGATCTGTTGTTGTATTACTTGTGAAGCACAGCTGAGTGAGCATACATTTAAATAATTCGCTTTTTATTTTTATATGTCTGCATCTGATGGTCAGTCTCAGTGGAGGGAAAGAGCAGCAGACTGAGGGGTCCGCCTCTCAACATCCCTCCGCTCTCCCATTCCTCCACTGACACTGACCAGAAAGTATCACTACCTTCCAGCTGATGGCGAAACTCGAGAAGCATCTGCCTCATGCACAAATTCATGTTGTTACTCCTATGAACAGAGAAAGTGAAATATTCCTCGATATTTAAAAAGACTCAAGCGGCTAATAATAACAACACAAGCATGTACAGTTGATACACTTCCCTACTCATTCATTACTGCTGCACTGCTTGTTGTAGCGCTGAGTGGAACTGAGAAGGACGTGCATTTTAGGGCTTATAAAAGTGTTGACAGTGCTGAGTAAGAACTTAAACTTGAACTTCACTCATAAGAACAGCATCTCTTCGCTGTATTCGTTGACAGTTTCTGTAATATATTAGCACACTGAGGCAGGGATGTGGTTACAAGAACAACATCAGATGTTATGGGTTTTTCAACATAACCTAAGACATCAAAATTGTCATCACATTGTTATTGTTAATGTATTTTCAATGTTTAATTTATTATTTTTCTTCTTTTTTTGAACAGTCTTTTCAATATAGTCTTTTCAGTAGTGGTAGCYTTTTGGCATTCTGATAGCGAAATCATAGCGAGTTGATTTCACTGGTGTGTCAGTGTTTACATTGTTGCTTTCCACTGTTTGTTTTGGTGTTGTTGGTGCTGGAGAACACACTAGTGAGTAGTTTTCTTCCAGGCTGACACTTGCTTCAGGTTCTCTTTCCACAGTAAGTCCATGATGGTTTCTGAGTGTCTCTCTGGGTGTGTTYTTTCATGTGTTTTTAACAGGAGTCTCCGGTTCTTTCTGTAGATTCTTTCGTTTGGTGTTTGTACTATGTATGACCCTGGCTGGTCATGTTTTTCAGGTACAATTGCTGGTTGCCATTTGCTGTCTTATCTGATCCTGACTCGTTCTCCTTCCTTCATGACCGAAAGCTTACGTGTGCCTTGGTCAAAGTCGTTTTTTTGTCTCGGTTGTCTGCTTGTGAGACGGCTCCTAACAAAAAAAAAAAAAAGTTGATCTTAATTTAACCAGGTAGGCTAGTTGAGAACAAGTTCTCATTTGCAAATGCGACCTGGCCAAGATAAAGCAAAGCAGTTCGACACATACAACAACACCGAGTTACACATGGAATAAACAAACATACAGTCAATAATACAGTAGAAAAAAGTCTATATACAGTGTGTGCAAATTAGGTAGGATAAGGGAGGTAAGGCAATAAATAGGCCATGGTGGCAAAGTAATTACAATATAGCAATTAAACACTGGAATGATAGATGTGCAGAAGATGAATGTGCAAGTAGAGATACTGGGGTGCAAAGGAGCAAGATAAATAAATAAATACAGTATGGGGATGAGGTAGTTGGATGGGCTATTTACAGAAGGGCTATGTACAGGTGCAGTGATCTGAGAGCAGCTCTGACAGCTGGTTCTTAAAGCTAGTGAGGGAGATATGAGTCTCCAGATTCAGTGATTTTTGCAGTTTGTTCCAGTCATTGGCAGCAGAGAACTGGAAGGAAAGGCGGCCAAAGGAAGAATTGGCTTTGGGGGTGACCAGTGAGATATACCTGCTGGAGCGCATGCTAGACCAGTGAGCTGAGATAAGGCGGGGCTTTACCTAGCAGAGACTTGTAAATGACCTGGAGCCAGTGGGTTTGGCGGTGAGTATGAAGCGAGGGCCAGCCAACGAGAGCGTACAGGTCACAGTGGTGGATAGTATATGGGACTTTGGTGACAAAACGGATGGCACTGTGATAGACTGCATCCAATTTGTTGAGTAGAGTGTTGGAGGCTATTCTGTAAATGACATCGCCAAAGTCGAGGATCGGTAGGATGGTCAGTTTTACGAGGGTATGTTTGGCAGCATGAGTGAAGGATGCTTTGTTGTGAAATAGGAAGCAGATTCTAGATTTAATTTGGATTGGAGATGCTTAATGTGAGTCTGGAAGGAGAGTTTACAGTCTAACCAGACACCTAGGTATTTGTAGTTGTCCACATATTCTAAGTCAGAACCGTCCAGAGTCTGTCTCTTATACACATCTAGATGTGTATAAGAGACCGGTTGAATAGCATGCATTTAGTTTTACTTGCATTTAAGAGCAGTTGGAGGCCACGGAAGGAGAGTTGTAAAGCATTGAAGCCCGTCTGGAGGTTAGTTAACACAGTGTCCAAAGAAGGGCCAGAGGTATACAGAATGGTGTCATCTGCGTAGAGATGGATCAGAGAATCACCAGCAGCAAGAGCGACATCATTGATGTATACAGAGAAGAGAGTCGGCCCGAGAATTGAACCCTGTGGCACCCCCATAGAGACTGCCAGAGGTCCAACAACAGGCCCTCCGAACAATCTCTTTGATGTCAGAATCTTCGTCTTCAGCCTTCTTCCCATTAGTAGTTGTGCAGGTGAGAGACSTACTTCATCCAGGGGTGTGTTTCTGTACTCAAGGAGAGGTATGTAAGGATCTCCGTTGCTGTCTTGTGCTTTTTTTCAACAGGTTCTTCACAGTCTGAACTGCTCTCTCAGCTTGGCTGTTTGACTGTGGAAATCTAGGTCTCTACGTGACATGTTTGAATTCCCAGTGGTAGAGAACTCTGAAATTTCTTGACTCACCAACTGTCTTCCATTGTCGGAGCACAAAACGACGGGCACCCCATGCCTTGCAAACATGCCTTATGACTTTAGTGCTGTAATGCTGTGTTTACATGTTGTCCTACTGAGCTTGGAGATTTCTGGGTATTTTGAGAAGTAATCCACACATAGAAGATATTCTGTGCCGTTGTAATGGAAGAAGTCCACTCCAATTTTGGTCCAACCTCTCTCTGGGACTGGAMGAGACATGAGCGGCTCTCTTTGGTTGTTGTTTTTGTGTGTGTTGCAGACTGCACATTCTGTTACAACATAATCAATCTGTTTAGGCATGCCTGGCCAGAACAGAACATCCCTTGTTCGTTCCTTACATTTTACAATTCCATGTGTGCTTTATAGATTTATTTTCCATAATTTAATCTCTCATTTTCTGAGGAATGACACGTTTTTAACTTTTGAACAGCAGTCCATCTGAGTATGTCAAGTCCTCTCTGAAGGTCCAGTAGTGCTGTATTGTCTTTGCAACTTTCCCTCTCGTGTCTGGCCATCCTTTCTTAACTGTTCTGTGGCCAGTCTTAACTCTTCATCTTCTGCTGTTGCTGWTTTGAATTGCTGCAGTTTCTCTTCGGAAACAGGAAGATGATGAGCGATGTAGTTGACATCCAWCTCACCATCCAGCAATTCCTCTCTCTGTTCCTTCAGGCACGCTCGGCTCAGTGCGTCAGCGATGTGCTTCACCTTTCCTGGTTTGTATGTCACATGTAAACTGTATCTCTGTAGTCTCGTCAGCTCTACAGTCTGGCTGGTGCTTTCTGGAGCGACTTCTTGAAGATTGTTTCCAAGGGCTTGTGGTCTGACTCCACCWGGATCTGTTTTCCATACAGGTATTGATGAAACTTCTCGCAGTCGTTACACCATTACATCGCCAGTAGATCTTTTTCGATCTCTTTAGACAGTCTGTGAGGGATCTTAACACGTAGGCGATTGGCTGACCATCTTGCAGGATCACAGCTCCCAAGCCTTCTGAGCTTGCATCCACAGATAGGCCCTGTTTTTTGTTTTTGTTTTTGTTTTTTTACATCTTAGTACTTTAACACTGGTGCATTGCTGACAAGTGTTTTCAAGCTTTTGAWGCTCTGTTCCTGTGCAGACTCCCAGTGCCACTGAACTTCTCCTTCCAGCAGTTGTCTCAGTGGTGCGCTGACATCTGAGAGATTTGGGATGAACATCGCGAGATACTGCAACATTCCCATGAACCTCTGAAGCGCTGCTTTGACATCTGGCTCTGGCATTTCTTGTATCGATCTGACCTTTTTGGAATCTGGTTTCAGGCCTTCTTTGCGTAAAATTTGTCCAATGTAGCGAATTTCTGTCATTCTGATTTTGCACTTGTCCTTATTCAGTTWCAGTTGATGCTTCTCAGTCTCTCTAGTAGCTGTCTCAGTCCCTGGTCATGGTGCTCTGTGTCATCACCCCAGACAAGAATGTCATCCATGATGTTAACGACACCTTCCGGACCTACCAAATGCTGGGCGAGGCTACACTGGAACACCTCTGGAGCATACGAGATTCCGAACGGCAGTCTCTTTTCATCCAGTTGGATTTGCCAGAATCCTTGGTTTGCATCAGCTACTGAAAATACCTTTGCGTTAGGCATTTCASCAACTACCTCTTCAATGGTACATAAAGGATAATGTTCTCTCTTGATGGCTCTGTTTAGATCCTGTGGGTCCATGCATAGCCATATTTTCTTTGGCTTCACGATTGTCACCAAGCTGTTTACCCATTCAGTGGGCTCAGTTTGCCTGACGACAACATCCATCTTTTCCATGCGGTTTAGGACCTTTTCCAGTTTTTCTTTTAGTGCTACAGGCACTTTTCTGGGTGAGTGAACCACTGGTGTGASTTCTGGGTCTGTTTGTATGTGATGGACTCCTGGAACACATCCAAGCCCTGTGAATAAATCTTCATATTCACTCAAAATGTCAGTCTCTGTCCTTTGTTCAAGCTTGAATATTCTCTCTATTAAGCCCAATTGCAGACAAGCTGATCTTCCAAGTATTGCAGGTGCATCTTGTTCTATCACTTGACATTCCAGTTCAAACACTTTCTCTTTAAATTGACATTCAAGTGTTGTCTTGCCTTTTGGCTCCATCTGGTGGCCAGAATATGTCCCTAGCTTGCAGTTGGATTTTTGCATGGAATCGRCCGTCACGTTCACTTTCAGCATTTTCAAGTCTCTCACAGACTCCTGTATCCAGTTCAACAGTACATTTGTGGTTGATTATTTACAGTGTTTCTGTCCACTGCTCTTTCTCAGTATTTTTCTCATTGACATCCACTAGCTGATCTACACATTGTACTTTYTTCTGTTTCACTTCAATTGTCCCAATGTCCTCATTTCCTGCTGTCATCTCCCTGTCAATGCCCGAATCTTAAGATTTTCTCTCTGTGTGCGTGTGGAGRACGTTTTGGCGTCATGATTTWTTCTGTGACATGCTTTGCATATCTGACCGTATGCTGAACACTTTTTTGGTTCATGTTTGTACCCACAACGTGAGCATTCTCCCTGCGACCTCTATTTTACTAGCTGTACAGTGTATATGTCTCTTCGCCATTGCTGTGTTTTCTTTTGCTTATGCACCTTGTGAATGGGTATCTCGACTTCATCATGAAGTATTTTCAGCAAGCTCTGGTTCACTTCACTTGCACGGGCAAATGTCTATTGCTCTAGCTAGCAGGAGATCTGGTTCTCTGAGTAATCTGCCTCGCACTTGGTCATTTGTGATTCCACACACAATTCTGTCCCGTATCAGTGACTCTGTAAGTTGTTGAAACTCACAGTCTTTATTTTTTAAATCAGTCAGTTGACTCTGTTTGTCCTTGCACTCTCGTAAAACAGATATGCCTCAGGTACYTCAGAGTCTTTCTTGGCTCAAAGGACGTCCGGAAAAGCTCTTTTAATACATCCAAGTCATCAACATCATTGTCAAAGTCTAAAGTATTGAATACCTTCATTGTGTCATCTCCAGCTACGTGCAGGAATGTGGCACATTTCACTTTTTTGGATTTCTCGGAGATGCCACTGGCGATGATATAAAGGTTGAATGTCTGGATCCACACTCTCCAAGTTTCGACTAGATTTCCCTCTAGGTTCAGCTAAGTAGTCGGTGGTCTCATTTGTTCCATGTTTCTGAATGTTGCGATTTCCTTGTATAACTTTTAAACTTCTGACACCATGTAATATATTAGCACACTGAGGCAGGGATGAGGGTGGAAGAACAACGTTTATCAGATGTCAAATGCAAGTACAGATGATCACACGTAGTAATTAGTAATAGCGCCACCCTCAGGCACTCCAGGTAAGTACATGTACATACATGACAGTTTCTAGCCATGGTGTTAAACGTTTTTAAATCTCACCTTATAAACTGCTGTAGCTTTATTTTATGTGTGCTACGTTACTGCAGACACGTTCATCTGAGCCATCCGATTGGCCAGCGGAAGACCTTTAGTGCACRTGATTTGCTCTTTGGGCCCGCCGGGAAGGCTGAGTTTGTACCTTCAGACATATGAAATGTTTCAAAATGGCAACAGTTCGCCTACCCGGCGTGCAGTGCAGCTGWATCGGGTGCACGTACTGACAACAACCCGAGATGAATTAAAAAAACACGAACCCAAGGCTTTATCTTTCGGTTCTTTACAGAAATGTTTGGCGATCGACCGGTTGGTGACCACTGCTCTAGAAAGATGAGTGAAGTTCAATCTCGTGCTTCTCTCTGTGGGCTTATTTTTCTATGCAGCAGTCTTGGGGCGCGCGCGTGCAGTTTAGAGGGAACATTGCTCACTACTATGACTACAGCCAGATACTTTTTTTTATTCAGTCGCTCTTTAATCACCACTAACCAAAGCTGAGTAGGAGCTACCATCTGCCTGGGGCTTGCACGGCATGGAGCCAGGTCTTGCACGGCACCGCAGCACACATGCATATCATTAATAACTTCATTAGTGCTTCCTGACTACAGCCAAGGCCATGTTTGGATTGCTAGCTAAGGAGTGTGTGTGTGTGTGTGTGTGTGTGTGTGTGTGTGTGTGTGTGTGTGTGTGTGTGCTGTGCTGTGTGTGTGTGTGTGTGTGTGTGTGTGTTGTGTGTGTGTGTGGTGTGTGTGTGTGTGTGTGTGTGTGTGTGGTGTGTGTGTGTGTGTGTGTGTGGTGTGTTGAACGCAACTGTGATGACCGTGTGTGTGATCCATGCCTACATGCATGTGTGTGTCTGCGCATGTGTGTGCGCAAGAGAGGGGTTCTCTTGATTGCATCCACCCCTTGGGGTTCAGAAAACACATCTCCTCCAATTGCATCCTTCCACTGTGATGAGAACAATGCGTGCTTGGGACACCCACACCATTCACCATTCCCACTGTGCAGATTGGGTTCCTAACCTCGATAAGGGTTCAAAGACTTCAAAATGATCAAAGATTGACGCTGCACACACTGCATGAAGACAGAATCCATTATAAGGTGAAGTATGCTAACGTGTTGGCTATCACATGTTATTATTGATAGACCGGACCAAAGGGTCTGTTTCACTCTGGGGGAAATCAACTATCTTAGATTATTCTGCACCGGAATGAAAAGGCTAGGCTGTCCCCTCTTATATCTTTGATTGAAATCATGCAATACACGTACATTGTATAATTCATTATCCTTTCCTTCTCTGCTGTATGAGGGAATTTCTAGCACAATCAGTTGGAAGGAAATGAGGCCCCACTGTTAAGAAGAAATACTTCTCTTATACCTAAATAGCTGAAAAGAATTGTCAGCCAGACATGAAACAATACTGGTAGTACACTCTTAGWAAAAGGTGCTATCTAGAACCTAAGAGGGTTTTTAGGCTATCCCCATAGGAGAACCATTTGAAGAACCCTTTTRTGTTCCAGCTAGAACCCTTTTAGGRTCCATCTAGAAGCCTTTCCACAGATAGTTCTTCATGGAACCCAAAAGGGTTCTACCTGGAACCAAAAGAGTTCTCCTAWGGGGACAGCCGGAGAACCGTTTTGGAACCCTTTTTTATGAGTGTACAGAGGGTGTCTTGACATAAGGTTTTGAATGATTACAATAAATGAGGTCTGACTGCGCTTTCTCTCAACATGCAACCAGAATTTTGATGACCCCAAAAATTATACTTCATGTCCACACTCCACTACCCCGGCATAATCAAATTCCTCTCGCTCGCAATCTAGTTTTGGCACCTTTCAGCAGAGCCATAACCTAGTCAACCACATCACTTTCAGCAAATGTGTTAGCCCAGCCACTTGATCTTACTTTTAATCATATGGGCCAGCTGGAAGCTCAGGTCAAAACAACTGTACACTTGGCAGGTTTGAATMATGTTTTCCATCCTTTGTTCAGATCTAGCATTCCAACATGCAGTGTGAGATCAAACCCTTTGAACATGTATTCAGTCATAACCCATTTAGTGTCTGAATGAAGTACTTCTGAGATGAAAGCTTGGGTGCTGGATATAACCTTTGAATTGTTCAGAGACCATAGGGAAAACAGCATTACAAGACACAGCAGGTATACCGTTTCTGCATCTCGATGTGCCGTCTGTGCCTGGTATACATTTTTTATTATTGTCTACTTCCCCTCAAGTTTTTGCTCTGTGAAAACTTTTTTCGGTCAGTGCCCCTTCTCTCAGAGCCTGCTCTGCTGATATAACACACCATCTTACTCCACCCCTTTGTCCTTCCTGTCTCTGTCATTGGGGGAGACTGAGTTCTGTCGCTGGTGCAAGGCCCAGCTCAGCAGGGCAGATGTGTGATCTACAGAGAATGAAATGAGGGAGGGAGGAGGGAGGAGGGAGGGAGGGAGGGAGGGAGGGAGGAGGGAGGGAGGGAGGGAGGGAGGGAGGGGGGGAGGGAGGGGGGGGAGGGAAATTTTCTAGCAGGCAATGCTCTCTTGAAAGTAACTGTCCAGTGAAAATCTAACTTTTAAAAGTTAATATTATATTAACTCATACCGTTTTGTGTTGTTGACTCATCCTATGCTCATATTTGTGGCCAAAGCATACATTTTGAGAGAAAAAAAAACACTTAAAAAAAACCCACCTCAAACTTGTATCTCAAACACACCGTTTCAAAAATGCCTGCTATTTCCTCATAAAGGATTATGTCATCCTCATGAGGAGGATGAGCTGGCCAATGAGCAGTTTACTCAGCAGTCTACAACTGTCTACTTGTGTGGAAATGCAACKATTAAAGAGTGAGATGGGTGCGCTGGGTATTGCTTTGGGTATTGAGAATGTTAGAGAAAGATTCCTAGCTGTATCTAGATTATCTAATATAAATAGTATTATTTGCCAAATTCGTACAAAAAATATTAGAAGTAATATGGAAATAAGAATTTTACGTTGCTGTTTATAATAGCATACCTACAGAATCATAAACCAGTAATAGTCACAGCCATCTTTTTGGGAAAAACAKATTTTCTTCATAAACATACAGTAGATGGCTATGATTCTGTTGACATGATTGAATGTTTTGAAGCTCTCAAAAGTTKTCTGACCTTGCTGGACCCGTGAGTGTCTGCAGCACAAAGGAAGTGAGTGTTCTGGTTCTGCACTTGTACAATGCATGTTTGTCATCACTGGGTGCAAAAGGGAGTGTATGGGACATACAGTAATGTTATTGTGTACCCATGGGTGTGTCTGGCTCAATACTGTAAGTTCAGAGAGGTCATTTACTGTAGGGAGGGAGAATGTTGTTCAGCCCAGTTACAAATCCACAGCAGGCTTAGCATTACCATTCATTACACCATTGTGTGTTTCATGAGCAGGGTTTTTACTGTAAGTACAGGCAAGGATAAAACGACATCGATCTGTTATATCACTTCAACTTAGACATTGAAATGTCCCCCTGCCTTTGAGTTATAACATGGTGTATTCTCAAAAGGGAGTTAACATGAACAATCAACTCAAATTAAATATGATAACTCAGACAAACCACAAAGCCAACAAATCGGTTTGGTAAACAGAATGCTAGACATTTGTAACAGGCTTTGACAGCTCATGACAGTGTATGACAAATGACACACAAAGTGTTGTGCAACGACTGCAGCCAGGCTGGGAGCTGGCCAGTCAGCGAGCCTAAATCTCTGCAGATCTCGGGTCTGATGCTTGGAGGAACCCTGGAAGTGGAGCAGATCTGAGCTAGCCTAGGACTGAGTCTCACACGGGGACGAGGCGGAAATGCCACTGGAAACAACGGATCAAGGTTGTTTAGGATGAACAACACAATACCACACACACGTGAACATGCACGTAGACGCAGGCGCACATTTATACACGTATATACACACATTACAGTCAGAGTTTCCTCAAGCATGCGCCAGCCAAGCCTAGAATGAAGTGATAAATATTTGCTTTCTGTCTAACTTTTATGGGGGTCTTGTTTATGATTCTCTTCAATACTCTTTTCTACCACTTTGAGTTTTCAAGTGTTGAACCAACAGAGTTATAGCTATGGGGAAGGCCTAGTAAAACTGAGGTTCCAGTTTATTTGGATGATTTGTTTACCTGACTAGAACTTGCAAATCGTTTGATTTCCCTGAGCTGCTATTTCCAGGGGTGAGCGAGTCCATGGAGTRCCGTGATGACCCAGAGTGGCTGTGAGCTCATTTTAATGTATTACTGGGGCTTGATATCTTGTTAAGACACATCTGCCAACCAGCCTAAGCCTGTCGTTGTGTTGTGTAGTTAGGGGTAACAAACAAGAGACAGCAGAGACAACTAGGAGAGACAGTTGGCAGCAGCCTATGGGAGCTCACTGTTAGGGCTCAGACACACCAGTAGTGTTTGCTGGCCGAGAGTACTTAGCGCCGCAGAAAGTAATTTGCAAACCGAGTGCCCACCGATTTTACATGTAGAACCATGTGAAAAATGTCTGCAATCAGACATCTACAGCGGATGATCCCTCAGCAAACAAACGCTAGATCCACATTCGGTCTGATGTGTGCGAGCCTATAGAGTTATCCTTAAAATAGGTCACAGGAAGCAGAGAATAAGGATATAGAGCAGCCTTTCTTAAAGATGCACTGTGCAGAAACCGTTCTGCCATTTCCTGGTTGCTAAAATTCTAATAGTTTGCCTAATTTCAGTTGATCTGAGAAAACAGGCAAGTGTAGTGTAGAGAATCATTGTACCATCTAAACCGTTGTGGAATATGTTTTCCAGAACCAAAAAAATTGTATTTTCAACTGTTTGAAGCTGGTGTACAAAAATGAAAGTAAAAGAAACAAAACTGAACTTAAGAACGGGAAGCATAGAAATAGCACACATAGAACATATGAATGATGGATCTATAGCGCACATTTCTATGTGAATTTTGTTCGGACGGCCAAACAGTTACATATTGCAGCTTTAAAGGTAGACTCAGTGAAATTAAGTTGCCACGAGCAGCACCGCAGATGACCGAGATACAAGACTTCGCTTTCATAGTCACACACAGTATCTGCCCTACTGAGTCTACCTTTAAGGTTGCAATATGTAACTTTTTGGGCAACCCAACAAAACTCATATAGAAATGTGAATTATAGATCTATCATTCTCATTGATTTAGAATAGTAGAACACAAGGTGCAATTTCAAAATGTGGTTGTACATCAGCAGTTTTTCCTCTACTCTTACTGACAGTTACTCAATTAGTTATATCAGCTAACAATTTTTTGATTGTTAACTTAGTCTAGAAAACGAATCTCACTTAGGGCACCCAAAGCGGGCATGTTTTGATGTGCTTGGGTCCCATGAAAACACTGAATTTCTCATTTGAGTCGCAGGCTGAAAACATATATWTTTTTTAAACCTGATGTAGAGCAGTGATTCCCAACCTTTTTCGTTATTGTTCGTTATTGGACCACAAACTGAATCTTACTCTTCCCAGAGTACCCCTGAAGTACCCCCTCATGTGCATGTTACCAGTAAGCCTATGGTCTCATGAGTCTTCTCAGGTACCCCCTGTGGATAGTCCAAGCACCCCCAGGGGTCAGTACCCCTAGTTGGGAACCACTGATGTAGTGGACAGTCCTCTGACTTGTCTGAATGTCCTGGCTTTTGGCTGTGTATCAACCCATGTTGTCAGCCTGAGCGCTAATGTAGCCACCCACGGCATATGGGGCCAAGTTCTGCCACTGCCACATCATTGGATAAGGTCCCTCCCTGTGTGACTGCATTATCTCTTCTTCACCTGAGATAACCCCACCAGATAAGAATAGATTACTATCTATGCGAAGCTCTGCCTGTAGCTTATGTGACGTATTTTATCCATGATAATTATGATAATGTAATCTGAGCCACTGTACACCTTAGGGCTCAACCACTAGCTGAATGGTGCTGCTTACACTGTGTCATGACTTTGTTGGTACAATAGCAGCTTACCCTATAGCAGCTATATAGGCAGGTTGAGATGTAATTATTGACCTTGATGAACCTGTGTGAGGACCCGGTGCACTGGTTGTGCCAACAAAGTGATGACACAGTGCCTAGGCTGCTGTCTGTTTCCTTTGGTCTGTCTTATACATAAACTAAACATGATTTTTATGAGGGCACAGTCACCAGGCTTGTGACATAAGTGGCCAAGTCACCAGCTGGCACATTACTATAATTGAATGTGAATCTATGTGAGGTCACAGTCCAAGCTGTTGTTTTGTCTCAGTCTTCWATGCATCTGTACTTTAACCTGCAATATGATAATCTACCTAAGCTGCTGTCTGCCTGGCTGTCCTTCAGTCTCATGCATCTGTAACAGTGACCTTTAATGAGGACATAGATCTTCTAAGATAGCTCCTTTTCGAGGATCCAAAATCACATCAAGTGATTTAATTAGAGTATATGAACCAGTGAACTTATATGAGGACACAGTCCAAGCTTTTGTCCCACTTTAGTCTCATGTGGGAAAAAAAACTCTTGAAAATACCTCTTTTAACCATATAAGTCATTTCTGACCCCAAATTGGTAATGATTGCAAAGAGTAAATCAGTAACACTTTTTATTTTATTAACCTTTTGTAACTCAAGTAAAATGGTTTAAATTCCCTAAAAAATAAGCATACTGTACAGTGCATTCGGAAAGTATTCAGACCCCTTGACTTTTCCCACATTTTGTTATGTTACAGCCTTATTCTAAAATGGATTAAATACATTTTTTTCCTCCTGAAAATAGCTGTGCAGCGACACTCCCCATCCAACCTGACAGCCTGAGAGGATCTGCAGAGAAGAATGGGAGAAACTCCCCAAATGCAGGTGTGCCAAGCTTGTAGCGTCATACCCAAGAAGACTCGAGGCTGTAATCGCTGCCAAAGGTGCTTCAACAAAGTACTGTGTAAAGGGTCTAAATACTTATGTAAATATAGTATTTCAGTTTTTTATCCTTAATACATTTGCAAAAATGTCWAAAAAATYGTTTTTGCTTCGTCATTATGGGGTATTGTGTGTAGATTGAAGGGAAAAAASGATTTAATACATTTTAGAATAAGGTTGTAACGTAACTAAATGTTGAAAAAGTCAAGTGTTCTGAATACTTTCCGAATGCCCTGTAATATACGTTTTTGCATGTTTGTCATGTTTTGAACAGATATTTATATGTTTATCCATAGACACTCGTTATGAACATTTATTTGTCCGTTATTCATTCAAAGTGTTGCGTTTCTGTGATACTCAGAGGCTGAGAAATTGGCGATTTGAGCTAATCRGACATACCGGTAGAACCTAAGATGGCCGCTGGCATGGGAGCTGGTGCCGTCAGGCTTTTAGTTCTAACTTTGGAACGCAATGGGCTATCAACTCAGATCCAATTGCATCTAAAAGATGAGACTCTTGACTTGGTGTAGATACGTTGACTGTAAGCTAAATATGTATTTATAATTTTTTTTGTTATGGTGGCTGCAACCCCCAGAGGCCAAATCTGAGGTGGCTCCATACCTTTTCAGCATACATACATCTACCTCTGTGCCAAATGTTGTGCTTTTATCGCAAAGTTTACTATTGTGTTCACATATACAACGTTTAGATCATTTTTCTAACCTCCACATTAACACAGAAATCATGGTAAACGCAGATTTGACATAGTCCTACAATTTCAGAAGGATAAAAAAACGGGTGCCCTTGTCAAACGTAGTGCACTATATAGGGAATAGGGTGCCATTTGGGACACAGCCTTTGACATGAAGCATTTGGAGATCCAGATCATGTGTTTGTCCAGCAGTGACAGAAACACTATATTCCCTCACTGTGAAACAATCTGTTGGCATTAGATAGTTCTGAGTGACACATCAGACCCAGAGCTCTCCTATATTAACCCAGGCCAGGTTTATAGCTGTGTGAAGCGGTGCAGCGAAAGCTTGTGTTCCTTTCCAAACACTGCCACTTATTCAATCCAGAACCAACTTCCTTTTAACATTCAAACTCCTAGAACACGAGAGCCCTGCTGAAAGACTGATTATTAATATGACCAAGTTAAAGGATTTCTGGGCATTCCGAGGCCTGCAAAATTATAGTGGAATGCATGCCTGCAAGCCAACGTTACCATACAATTTACAGTAATAAGATGAAAACCATATAATAATCAACTGATGTATGAAGGGGCATACAGCCTGAAGTATGACATGTTAAAAAACATCTTCATCAGCAAAATTCTATGAATTTCATCCATATTGAGCTTCTTGCTGTATTATATAGCCTAATAGAGTACAGCCTAAAGACTTTTCCCTGTACCTTGTGCATGTGATACTCTGAGACTGATCAATTCAGTAAGTGATGTAGTATAGTTAAGCCTAGAGGCCTGTTGGCCAAACCCAGGGGAGTATCTGGTCCAAGTAAAAGTACTCCGCTGATGAAGAGAGCCGGTGTGTGTTTGTGTGTATTGAATATTATGGCGAGGCTGCTGGTTCTACCAACAAGATACAACCTAGCACTGTAGTACCCTGCAAACCATGATCCGTTCTGTATTTTACACCCTGAGTTAAATGTAATGGAGTCTGTTGCACATGTTGTTAATGGTTGCCGTTCATACAAAGACCTGTGCATTGCAAGATATGACCACCTTGCCGACCTGGTAGCTACTGAGGTGAGTCAGGTTGTCTCACCAACAGCGCACATACACATACAGTCTCTTGTCAGAGGAGCCTGGTTTGATGTAGATGATAATGTGTAGATGATTTTATTGTATGCCGAATAAGCAAGATATTGTTGTTTTGGGGGGAGGCCAGAGGGAGGTGGTGATTTTGGAAGTGGGCTGCTCACTCGACTGTTTGCTTTTGCAGACAAGCTCCTCAAAACCAGCCCCTCATATCACGCCTAGACAGCCTGGGATGCAGATGAAGGTAGGTGGCACTGATATTTGGCAGTCTCGGCCACGTACGTAAGCTTACTGTACAAGGCCTCCAGATTGCAGGCCTGCCTAAGACCAGAGCAAGGCAGCTGGCTAGGTACCCACATGAAAAAATACTACAGTTTACTATAGAATACTACAGTACTTACTATATAATTTGAATGTAAACTGTAGTATACTGTAATACTATACTACACACTGTAGCATCCCTCGATCATGTGTAGTACTTCCTATAGAATGTTGTAGTATACTGTAGAATACTATAGTTAATACTACAGTATTATCCGCCCAAAAAATACTGTAGTAAATACTACAGCAATGTCTGAAAAAACACTACAGTCCACAAAAACACTACACTTTTTTAATAACCTCTACGGGATGGGTGTCCCCAAATCGGGACGGTTGTTGCTAACGTACGCTAATGTGACTAGAATGACGTTGTATACAACAGCCAACTTTCCGGGACATAGACAAGTCGTATATGGGCAGAAAGCTTAAATTCTTGTTAATCTAACTGTAGTGTCCAATTAACAGTAGCTATTACAGTGAAAAAATGCCATGCTATTGTTTGAGGAGAGTGCACAACAACAAAACACTTTTATCATGGCAACTGGTTTGACAAACACTTGGATTCATTATTAGGGGGACAAGGTGACATCACCTTAACTCTCATGTTAATACACCAATGGTGACATGATATTCTCATCGGAGAAAGCGTGTTTGTACAAGGGCTTGGTTTATATAGCTAGATAGCTACTCTACTGGTGCCAAAATTCCACTGTAGAGTGTCAGCAAAAATAATTAAAAGGTTACCCTATTCATCTTTGGCAAAGACACTTATATGTTTCCCCTTTCATCTGTGTCTGATGTTAGCTAGTTACTGGCTAGCTAGGTCTTCAGCCAGCATGAAACAAAAGGGGGAGGAGCGTCATTCAAAACTCTGACACCACTTTTCTATAAAATTCTAATAAAACATGAACACTGTACTGAATATTTCAGTAAAGTCTGCAAAAACACTACAGTGAATACTACAGTAAAGTCTGCAAAAACACTATAGAGGATACTATAGTATTTATACCATAGTAGTATACTATAGTATTTTTTCATGTGGGTACTGCTCTGTTTCGGCGGTTATGGGCAGCCTAGCTGTCTGGAGAATGGTGCTTTTTTGTTCCCTTGAGTGTCCTTGTCTCAATGACCCTTGAAATTGTTGAGTCCTTTGTGATGAAATGTGATTGGTGGATTCAATAAAGCATTTAAAATGAGGAGCCGTGGGAAAGGTAGTGGCAGGTCCACCCAACATGCCTGCCGTGAATTTAACTAATTGAAGATTATGGCAGGGTAGTACGCCGTGCCTCCACCAGCAGATAATCCCCCATCAACGGCTGTCTGGATCCAGAACGAAGGGTGCATTACAGAGAGGGACTCCCCCCACGGAGACACAGACACAGACACTGAGAGGAGGCACTGTTTAATTACCAGTCTGGTAACTGCCTCAGAGCTGGCAGACCGTAGCTTGGAGAGAAACTGGGGAGGGAGGTAGAGGGAAGAGAAGGCTGGGGCGAGCATAGCGTGGACACAGAGGACTAGGGAGGGAGAGGGAGGGAGAGGGCGGAGAGGGAGTCTTTGAGCTGGGGGAGCATATTGTGGAGACTGGGGAGGCAGTGGGGACACTGGGACAGAGAGGGAGTGTATTACGGAGGGTTTGGGGAGGGAATGTCTGCCCCCACTCGCCCAGCTATGGAAAACAGGAACAATAAGATTTTGTTTAGACTGCATGGCTGCGCAGCTTCCCCCTCAAGTTGSCTATTGTCTCCCTGGTTATGGCTTAAGCCTTTGCAGGTTGACAAATCCAGACACATATTGAGTCATTCATGCATCTGTCATTGACAGGGGTGAAGCCCCATGTAGGGGACCCTGCTGGGAGTGTAACGAGCGTGTTTTCCATAAGATGCTATCTCCCAGAGTTAACAGACTAGCATATGATGTGTTTATTGGTTTATGTGAGAAAGTTAAATGCCAATAACTTCACTGTAAGCATTTCACTGTTAGTCTACACCTGTTGTTTACAAAGCATGTGACAAACAAATGTTGATTGGATTTTGATTTGAATTCAGAACTTGGATCTGATGCCAGTTTTTTGGTTTACAATCCTGTTCATCTTCATGCAATCTGTTGTTAGAAAGCTCCCCTGTGGTCTGTGGGTGGGACAGTTATTGCGGATAGATTCTTCAGGTGAAACCCCAAATGGGGATGCTTGTTATTCAACCTGTTGTATGCAGAAACCATTCCCATCAACGTGCAATTCACGCGAATGTCAGAGTTACTAAAGAAACACAATTCCAGCCTTCATCACTTATACTGGTTAGTAGTAAGCAGCAGACAGATTGCCCAAACTCAATAGAGAGTGGTAACTTTGTACTTGTGAGCCTGTCAATAATCTCCTCTACAAGGGGAAGCCATGGAGAACTTTACAAATAAGTATGGCTTAGTGTGACTTGTGTATAGAGCCTCCAGACAGTCTGGGGTCAAGCGGTAATTAAGGCAAACATCTCACCACAGTTAAAAATAGACCTCACCATTTCTCAGAGTTGGTGTTCACATGAGTGACATGAATACCAGGTAAGAACTCTGAGCCAGCAAGTTGTAATCTTTAAACTAAATATCTAGTGGTTTTGCATTTTGATATGCAAGCGTATTGTCTGACCTGTTGATCAGGCAGTATAAGAAGCTCATTGTCTATAGTTAGAGCTGCACAGCACGTGGGGCTAGGGAAAGCATGTGTCCATGCATTAGAAAAACAGGCTTTCTATCCAACCATAACAAATATGTATTAGGTCTAAATTCACATTTATTTCTATTTCAACATCAAGGAAATCAACAAGGTGGAAATTCTAGATCTCCATCCCCTTTCATTTTGTTCCGTACTTGGCGTTCATTCGCTCCTGCAACATTGACTACAAGGCTTAACAGTGAAATAAACTGACATTAAGGCAGAAGTATTGATGTACAGCTGGAATCTCCTGAATATGCAACAGCATGTCCTGTTGACAGCAGTGCCTTGGTTTGACAAGACACTCCACAGTTGTCTTTATTCTTCCGGATGGCTCCATGGCTGTATTYGAAGCAGGGAGCCGGAGCGGCTGTTGGGTGGGCGGGCGCATGGTGGGGCAAAGCAAAGCCTTGTGGAGCTTCCAAAGTAGACTTTCCCTGTGGAGCCTGTGTCAGCACTCTGTAAATCCATGCTTTCTCCCACCACATCTGTTCCTGGATAACATGCAGCATAGGCTAAGACTACGGCTATAGGGCTTTAGGTCTGGGAGACCCTCTTAATCCTGACCAGTGATGACGAGAAGCCCCAGTGTTTCTTCCCYGTCACACCACCACAGGGCTGTTGCACCCACCCTGCAATGTGCTCCCTCCCACCCTGAGCACATCAACAACAACCTGACTAACTTAAGACACATTAAGACACATTCATGCAGTTCTAAGAAAAAGCATAGCTATCAACAAAGGATTTTACAAGAGAATCAGGAATTGCGACATTGGAATGATCCAAAAGCGATGTGAACTGTTGATTCCCATGTATTAGTATTTCATTACACACACAGAGAGACAGTGTGTTCCTTTCAGAACCTCTAGCTCTGTAAGTCCTTACAATCTTTCTTTATACAGAGCACGTAACTCTGCCCTGAGTCCCAGGCTTGGCGAACCCGATCACCCCGGCCCGCCAAGTAATCCCCCTCTCCTAACCTCAGTGATCTCGTCACATGACCAGGGGGCTGAATGGCTGCCTGAATGCGGAATCTGATAAAAGACGTCACCAACAGACTGTCACACTCTGCCTTGGTAATCTCATTAAATCTTGTCTCTCGATGTCACTGCTTGGGTCAACGGGGTTGTTGTGTGTCTTGTCCTACGCTAGGATCAAAATGATAATGTATTTAAGTGCAAAACATGAGTTGGTCAGTTTAAAGCGGCTGGGCATGTTAGTACTACTGCCAGAATGATGAAGCAGCTTGAGTGGACTTACATTCACTCTGCATGGGAGGAAAACATGTCTGGTGTTGTACAAGGGGGGAACATTTTTGGTGGTAAACAAGGGGGGAAGTTGCACGAAATGACCTCCTATGTCCTATATTGTTCACTAAAGTAGTACCATTTCAGAAGCAGCCTTGAACTTATCCTCCTGCAGGAAAAGTCTGCTAGGGCCTGCATTTCCTGTTTTTCAGGCCCCTGGTTGGTTTAACGAGGCTGCTCATGCAGTAGTACAGGTGTAGGTTACTGTAGGCAAGCTGAGAAGTATCTGTGTGACTCGTCATTTCTTCCTCTGAGCTCCCCATGTCCACTGAAGAGACCCCCTCATTTGTCATTGATTGTACAATGTTTGAATTGCACCTTGCCAGAATTATTTTAAGTAAATCAATATGGCTACTGAAAATAGAATATTGAAACAAACAATAAATATGTATCTTGTCAATAGTAGAAACCTTTTTAAATAAGAAGTATAATAGTTAATGTGTATATATTAATTTATGGTGCATGTCCTAAAAAGTCAGAGTGGATATTGACAAACGTGTACCATGACAAATTAAATACATTTGACAATGATGTAAATTAAAATCACTGGTCTAGTTACAGTATACACACCAACAATCATAACTATAGTCACTGAAATACTACTGTAGCTTACTGTGTAGTCATGGATCAACCCCAGTCTGCTTAAAAACTGAGATTTTGGTTATAAAATATTGTGAAATGTCTGTAGAAAACGTTTCATTCCACATTTCATGAAATATTTGCAACATTTCCGACCGTTGTATTAGGCATACTTGTAATGAATGTACTCTATTTGTGCCTCTATAACCATCTCTGAAACACATTTGCATCAGCTTGTTCTGTCAGTTAAAGTAATAATTGGTTGAGTTTGACATTTAATAAATCGAATTGCTTGATTTTATTTTATTAGGATCCCCATTAGCCGACGACAATGGTGACAGCTAGTCTTCCTGGGGTCCGATACATAACGAAAAAGACATCACAGACAAAAATACTTTACAATGTACATACATTTAAAAACATTCAAATAGACATTGCAGACAATATTGGACAAACCTACTCATTCCAGGGTTTTCTTTATTTTTACTATTTTCTACATTGTAGAACAATAGTGAAGACATCAAAACTATGAAATAACAAATATGGAATCATGTAGTAACCAAAAAAGTGTTAAACAAAGTTTCAAAATATAGCCACCCTTTGCCTTGATGACAGCTTTGCACACTCTTGGCATTCTCTCAACCAGCTTCAACTGGAATACTTTTCCAACAGTTTTGAAGAAATTGCCACATATGCTGAGCACTTGTTGGCTGCTTTTCCTTCACTCTGCGGTCCAACTCATCCCAAACCATCTCAGTTGGTTTGAGGTCGGGTGATTGTGGAGGCCAGGTCCTCTGATGCAGCACTCCATCACTCTTCTTCTTGATCAAATAGCCCTTACACAGCCTGCAGGTGTGTTGGGTCATTGTCCTTTTGAAAWAAAATGATAGTCCCACTAAGCTCAAATCAGATGGGATGGCGTATCGCTGCAGAAGGCTGTGGTAGCCATGCTGGTTAAGTGTGCCTTGAATTCCAAATAAATCACTGACAGTGTCACCAGCAAAGCACCACCACACCAACACACCTCCTCCTCCATGCTTCACGGTGGGAACCACACATGCGGAGATCATCCGTTCACCTACTTGGCGTCTCACAAAGACACAGTGGTTGGAACCAAAAGTCTCAAATTTGGACTCATCAGACCAAATAACAGATGTCCATGGGTCTAATGTCCATTGCTCATGGTTCTTGGCCGAAGCAAGTCTCTTCTTCTTATTGGTGTCCTTTAATAGTAGTTTTTTTGCAGCAATTCGACCATGAAGCCCTGATACACGCTGTGGCCTCTGAACAGTTGATGTTGAGATGTGTCTGTTACTTGAACTCTGTGAAGCATTTATTGATGGACTGTCGTTTCTCTTTGCTCATTTGAACAGTTGTTGGCATAATATGGACTTGGTCTTTTATCAAATAGGACTATCTTCTGTATACCACTCCTACCTTTTCACAACACAACTAAATGGCTCAAACACATTAAGAAGGAAAGGAATTCCCACAAACAAGGCACACCTGTTAATTGAAATGCATTCCAGGTGACTACCTCATGAACCTGGTTGAGAGAATGCCAAGAGTGTGCAAAGCTGTCATCAAGGAAAAGGTTGGCTACTTTGAAAAATCTCAAATCTCAAATATATTTTGATTTGTTTAATAACACTATTTTGGTTACTACACGATTCCATATGTGTTATTTCATAGTTTTTATGTCTTCACTATTATTCTACAATGCAGAAAWTTGTAAAAATAAAGAAAAACCCTGGAATGAGTAGGTGTTTCCAAACATTTGAATGGTACTGTATAAGTATAGATAGTGTCCATAAAACTACAACTAAATCAAATCAAATCAAATCAAGTTTATTTTATATAGCCCTTCGTACATCAGCTAATATCTCGAAGTGCTGTACAGAAACCCAGCCTAAAACCCCAAACAGCAAGCAATGCAGGTGTAGAAGCACGGTGGCTAGGAAAAACTCCCTAGAAAGGCCAAAACCTAGGAAGAAACCTAGAGAGGAACCAGGCTATGAGGGGTGGCCAGTCCTCTTCTGGCTGTGCCGGGTGGAGATTTTAACAGAACTATGCCAAGATGTTCAAAATGTTCATAAGTGACAAGCATGGTCAAATTATCATGAATAATTTTCAGTTGGCTTTTCATAGCGCCGATCATTAAGAGTTGAAAAATAGCAGGTCTGGGACAGGTGGAGGTTCCATAACCGCAGGCAGAACAGTTGAAACTGGAATAGCAGCAAGGCCAGGTGGCTGGGGACCAAGGAGTCATCATGCCCGGTAGTCCTGACGTATGGTCCTAGGGCTCAGGTCCTCCGAGAGAGAGAGAAGAGAGAAGGAGAGAATTAGAGAGAGCCAAGATTTCAAAATGTTCATAAATGACAAGCATGGTCAATAATTAATCAGGAATAAATGTCAGTTGGCTTTTCATAGCCGATCATTAAGAGTTGAAAACAACAAGTCTGGGACAGGTAGGGGTTCATAACCGCGGCAGAACAGTTGAACTGGAATAGCAGCAAGGCCAGGCGGACTGGGGACAGCAAGGATCATCATGCCCGGTTTGCCGTGACGTATGGTCCTAGGGCTCAGGTTCTCCGAGAGGAGAAAGAAAGAGAGAACGAGAGAATTAGAGAGAGCATACTTAATTCACACAGGACACTGGATAAGATAGGAGATACTCCAGGTATACCAACTGACCCTAGCCCCCCGACACATAAACTACTGCAGCATAATACTGGAGGCTGAGACAGGAGGGGTCAGGAGACACTGTGGCCCCATCAGAAGAAACCCCCGACAGGGCCAAACAGGAGGATATAACCCCCCACTTTGCCAAAGCACAGCCCCACACCACTAGAGGGATACTTTTCAACCACCAACTTACAATCCTGAGACAAGGCAGAGTATAGCCCACAAAGATCTCCACCACAGCACAAACCAGGGGGGGGGCGCAACCCAGACAGGAAGATCACGTCAGTAACTCAACCCACTCAAGTGACGCACCCCTCCAGGGACGGCATGAAAGAGCACCAGTAAGCCAGTGACTCAGCCCCTGTAATAGGGTTAGAGGCAGAGAATCCCATGGGAGAGAGGGAACCGGCCAGGCAGACAGAAGGGCGGTTCGTTGCTCCAGAGCCTTTCCGTTCACCTTCACACTCCTGGGCCAGACTACACTCAATCATATGACTTACTGAAGAGATAAGTCTTCAGTAAAGACTTAAAGGTTGAGACCGAGTCTGCGTCTCTCACATGGGTAGCAGACCGTTCCATTAAAATGGAGATCTATAGGAGAAAGCCCTGCCTCCCGCTGTTTGCTTAGAAATTCTAGGGACAATTAGGAGGCCTGCGTCTTGTGACCGTAGCGTACGTATAGGTATGTACGGCAGGACCAACTCGGAAAGATAGGTAGGAGCAAGCCCATGTAACGCTTTATAGGTTAACAGTAAACCTTGAAATCAGCCCTTGCCTTAACGGAAGCCAGTGTAGGGAAGCTAGCACTGGAGTAATATGATCAAATTTCTTGGTTCTAGTCAGGATTCTAGCAGCCGTATTTAGCACTAACTGAAGTTTATTTAGTGCTTTATCCGGGTAGCCGGAAAGTAGAGCATTGCAGTAGTCTAACCTAGAAGTAACAAATGCATGGATTAATTTTTCTGCATCATTTTTGGACAGAAATTTCTGATTTTTGCAATGTTACGTAGATGGAAAAATCTGTCCTTGAACAGTCTTGATATGTTCGTCAAAAGGAGATCAGGGTCAAGACTAACGCGAGGTCCATCACAGTTTTATTTGAGACGACTTTACAACCATCAAGATTAATTGTCAGATTTAACAGAAGATCTCTTTGTTTCTTGGGACCTAGAACAAGCATCTCTGTTTTATCCGAGTTTAAAGTAGAAAGTTTGCAGCCATCCACTTCCTTATGTCTGAAACACAGGCTTCTAGCGAGGCATTTTGGGGCTTCACCATGTTTCATTGAAATGTACAGCTGTGTGTCATCCGCATAGCAGTGAAAGTTAACATTATGTTTTCGAATAACATCCCCAAGAGGTAAAATATATAGTGAAAACAATAGTGGTCCTAAAACGGAACCTTGTGGAACACCGAAATGTACAGTTGATTTGTCAGAGGACAAACCATTCACAGAGACAAACTGATATCTTTCCGACAGGTAAGATCTAAACCAGGCCAGAACTTGTCCGTGTAGACCAATTTGGGTTTCCAGTCTCTCCAAAAGAATGTGGTGATCCGATGGTGTCAAAGGCAGCACTAAGGTCTAGTAGCAGAGGACAGATGCAGAGCCTCGGTCTGACGCCATTAAAAGGTCATTTACCACTTCACAAGTGCAGTCTCAGTGCTATGATGGGGTCTAAAACCAGACTGAAGCATTTCGTATACATTGTTTGTCTTCAGGAAGGCAGTGAGTTGCTGCGCAACAGCTTTTTTTAAATTTTTTGAGAGGAATGGAAGATTCGATATAGGCCGATGTTTTTCATATTTTCCGGGTCAAGGTTTGGCTTTTTCAAGAGAGGCTTTATTACTGCCACTTTTAGTGAGTTTGGTAACATCCGGTGGATAGAGAGCCGTTTATTATGTTCAACATAGGAGGGCCAAGCACAGGAAGCAGCTCTTTCAGTAGTTTAGTAGGAATAGGATCCAGTATGCAGCTTGAAGGTTTAGAGGCCATGATTATTTTCATCATTGTGTCAAGAGATATAGTACTAAACACTTAGTGTCTCTCCCGATCCCAGGCCCTGGCAGAGCGTGCAGATCCAGGAAAGCTAGCCCTGGAGGAATATGCAGATACCTGTTATGGCTGCAGGGGCGTATTGGAAAAACTGGAAAATATGTGCCAATTTTCAAACGGCTCTTAATCAATTTTTGCTCTTACATATGCATTTAATATTAATTATGGATGAAACAATCTCTAGTTTCTAAAACCGTTCAATTTTTCTCTGAGTGGTACAGAAGTCATTTGGCAGCATTTCCCTGACCAAGAAGTAGAATGTCAGAATCTATGCTCGCTTCAACGTTATGCCTATACATGGTCATTTACGTAAGACCCTCGTATACTCCGTACGCTTGCTCTGGGTGTCAAGGGTATGAGAGAAGAAATTTAGTGAATATCTTGTTCAGAGGTTGAATAAGAGCTATTTCTTTGACGTGACCGACCATTTCCGGAAGTCTGAAGCGCGCGTCTTTGGAGTGATATTGTGTTCTGTTTTGCTGCTGTTTTGGACGGGAACAATTTCCGGCTGGGTTTTTATTTGATAAATGAGACCATATCATCGTAATGTATGTTTTTTCAATATAGTTTAATCAGATTATTTGAATTTTTTTCGGGAGTTTTTGCCGTGTTTCGGTCTCTGATTTTTTTAACGTTGGACAAATCCGTGCCAGTCGACCAGTGCCAATGCTAAGTGAGAAGGGAAGTTGCCATCCTGACTCAAAACAACGACTCATCTGGACAAAGGACACCCTGATCAACATTCTGATGAAAGATCAGCCAAAGTAAGACCCAATTTATAATGTTATTTTCATATTCTGTCGTGCATGTCAACTGGTCGTGCGCGCCCAAGTGTGTCTGGCTATTGTGGCTATGCTAACATAGCGCTACATTTTGTTTTCGCTGTAACAATTAATAAATCGGAATATTGTCTGGAATCAAAGAATCCTGTTTCAATTGCTGCAATGTATGTATTTCTCAGATTGTTTTATGATGAGTAATTAGTTATTTGACGTTGGTGTCTGTAAATGTTATGGCTGCTTTCGGTGCAATTTCTGATTGTATGAATGTAATTTATGATTTATACCATAATGCACATTTTTCAAAAAAAACATATGCTTATCCAATAAATATGTTATCAGACTGTCATCTTATGAAGTTGTTTCTTGGTTAGTGGCTATATATATCTTTATTTGGTCGAATTAGTGATAGCTAGTGACGGAGTAAAAAACTGATGGAGTTAGAAAGTGCTCTCTTTTGCTGCGTGGTTAGCTATAGATTTACATATTTTGTTCTTCCCTGTAAAACATTTAAAAATCGGACATGTTGGCTTGATTCACAAGATGTCTACCTTTCATATGCTGTATTGGACTTGTTAATGTGTGAAAGTTAAATATTTTAACAAACTAATTTTGAATTTCGCGCCATGCACTTGAAATGGCAGTTGTCATAGGTGTACCTGTGTGGGGATTGCAGCCCAAACAGGTTAACTTAAGAGGAGTCCGTAATTTGCTTTCTAATGATCATGATTTTTTCCCTCAAAGAAGTTCATGAATTTATTACTGCTGAAGTGAAAGCCATCCTCTCTTGGGGAATGCTGCTTTTTAGTTAGCTTTGCAACAGTATCAAAAGACACAAAAGACACACTAAAGATACAAATTTGCACAATAATAATAACAACCTTTTATTGTCGCATACAGTGGATAGGTGCAGTGAAGTGTTTTGTTTCAAAGGGTCAGCCATAGTAGTATGGCACCCCTGGAGCAAATGATGGTTAATTGCCTTGCTCGGGGGCACATCGACTGATTTTTCACCTTGTTGGCTCTGGTATTTGAATCAATGACGTTTCGGTTACTGGCCCAACGCTCTAACCGCTAAGCTACCTGCCGCCCAAACAAGAAGTTGCTCATTCAAAAAACCCAATCAATTATCTAGAAAATCTCATCAAATCTCAGGTCTCTTGTCTGTAGCCCTGGTCAACATAGCTCTTCCAGGAAAATGTATCAGCAGCTGCAACACTTTTATATTCATACCTTCACAAATATGTTTTAAAGCCTTCCCACTCAACAATCAATAAATCAAACTTTATTTATAGAGCATATTTCTTACAGGAGATGCATTTCAAAGTGAAAATAAAATAAAATAACAAACCACATCACATTATTCACTAAAGAGTTTCTGGGCACATGTAAATTAAAATTGTGCTTTAATTTAACATACGAATGGAATGACAGCATTTCCCCTAAAACAGGTCTGTGTTGAAAGGGGTCAGTGATATAAAAAGAATCATGCATAGGCCTTAATTGTCATGGGTTAGTTTATAAATGTTTCAATTTGTCTAATAATTAATTTATATTTAATAAATAATCGTATAGTCATTGTAATTAACCACATTTTGAGAGACAGGATTTAGGCCTACGTGAATAGCCTAAACAAAACAATATTTCATATGTGTATAGTTTCATATGCAATAGCCTATTTTAAAAAGAAGAGAGCAAGGACAAAGTAAATAGTCTAGACCTTGAGATAACCAACCGTTTTACTCTCTACGGATCAGCCTATAACAGAAATGGTGAACACGTGCTGTTGGTTGTCTCAAGGATCTTCTGCAAACAGGTGCAAWATTCCCACCTTTCAGTTTAATCTGTAGAACACTGTAATGTACTGCATCTATTTTTCTGTTGCACTGTCTGTGTGGTTGGTGTGTGTCAGTGTGTGTTGAATCTTTGATCTAATATTTTATGGGCAGCTTTGTAAAGACACACATCTGCAGATTTCAATCAATGGCCAAAGCATGGACAAAAACGTGTCTGTCCATTCCCACTGATCTGGACCAAATCTGAACCAATCAAAGACATCTATGTTTCACAAGTTTGGACAGCACAGTACAGCACAACACAGCACAGTACAGTACAGTACAGTAGAGCACAGCAGAGTACAGTACATTACAGTACAAGTACACATTTGGTATACATTTGGTATACAAGCCTACAAACAAGTACACATTTGGTCGTTGGGGACAGGATCCGAATCTGAACAAACTGTAGACGTCTAGGCTGTTTTACAAGTCTGAACATCACAGTACAGTACYCACAGTTTAGTACATTAAAGCACAGTAGAGTCAGTGGTGGGAAAAGTATCCAATTGTCATACTTGAGTAAAAGTAAAGATACCTTAACAGAAAATGATTCAAGTAAAAGTGAAAGTCACCCAATAAAATAGTACTTGAGTAATAGTCTAAAAGTATTTGGTTTTAAGTATCAAAAGTAAAACTACAATGAATTACATTTTATTTTTGTGTCAAATTGCCATTTGGCAACTCATCCCTTAATTGATTAATTGACACATAAACAAACTTACAATAATTCACTGTGGTAATTAAATTATCCTTCTTATTCCGGCGTTCTCTGCATTGCACATCACATAAAGAGTTAAATATATATATATATAAAATACATCAATAAATAACAGTAAATAAGGTTATCCAAACAAAAATTATATACCTAGAGCAGTAAAATAATACATATACATATACACATACATACACACTGCCAGGTATATACACATCACATACATGACATACATACATACATATCATAACATACATACAGTACACACACACACACACACACAACCACACACCACACACACACACACACACACACACACACACACACAACACACACACACACCACACACTACATACAACATACATACATAACATAATACATAACATACATACAATACATACATACATCATACACACTGCATTATATACACATAGCATAATACATACATACATAATACATACATACATTACATGACATACATCATCTACATACATACATACAACATACATTACATACATACATACATACATAGCATACTAGCATACATTACATACAACATACATACATACAGTACATTACATTTACATTACACACATACATACATACATACATTCAGTAAACAGACAAATACAGAAAAAAAGAAACAGAAATCACTTGAACCCAGTCTGACACAAAAAGAAGATGCATATGGTAGACAAGCCTATACACAATATATATACATACACCATTAACCACATAGAAGCTAAATATTTTTACAATTTAATTATAGGTAGCCCTTTTTCTTTTATTCCGTGCTTTATGTAAATATTCCGCAAACGGAAATACACAATGGACAAAAAAAAAATCTCKATTTCTCCTCATCACTCAGCCACATAATGCCAGGGTATATCTGGTGTGCTTTCTGGAATAAGAGCAAGTGTATATTGCGGTAGAAAAGGCAAAAGAGGATCAAATGAGTTTCATTCTCCATTTCTTAGAGGTCACAATAGTTACATAGTCTTTCCTCTTCTATTTCACCACAATATCCCTGATCTGACCTGTTTCAATACGCAGAGACAATATCCCTGATCTGACCTGTTTCAATACACAGAGGCAATATCCCTGATCTGACCT